>NC_138045.1:35046275-35341642 GCF_964106645.2 Podarcis pityusensis | reverse complement strand
CAACCTTGCTGGGGGATGTGGATGAGGTTAACCCTTTCTTTCTCTCCCTGCCATGGTCCCATGAAGCTGCTGTATTTCAAGGGAAGATCCCTTGGCCCCCCTGGCAGAGAGAAAGACTTTGACTCCCTCCTCCCAGCCATCCCAGCAGCCCTCAGGCTTCCCCTTGGCTGCTTCTAAGGTAATAAACAACCACCAATGAATACCATGCCTACTCTGGATCTGAGAATTAAGAAGATCACCTGCCAAGAAGAATACACAGCTATTTCTCCCCCTCAAGGTACCTTGTATTCCTCGACAGCCTCTTCCAGAGGAATCACCTCGTGGTGTTAGTGCTACTTGGATCTGCCCCAAACCACACAGATGGGGGCTTCATCCTCCTTGCAAAAGAGTTTCAGGGGCTCCTGGTGCTTCTCACAGACTCCTCCTTTCCCTCTGGAAGACTGAGAGTCTTGGCTACTTCGACAAAGGTAGCCAATTGACGATTGCGGACGAAGCTCCTTCTCTGGACTCCAACTCGGCCTTGAGGACAGGAAGCCAGCCTCCTTTTTGCCCCGCTGCACTGGATCAGGCCGGACCGGCAGAAGTTGTGCCCACACTCTGGGATGGTCCCTGTGTCATAAGAGAGTCAGGGTCAGAGAGGGGAATGAAGGAGAAGGACCCTACCAATATCAAATAGATCGTATTCTGCCTTCACACCCTACAAGAAGGTCAACGGTGCCTTGGGGAATGGATCCTTTTTTGCTGTATCAAATTGTATCCTTTTTGCTGTATCTTTCTCATTGACTTTAAGAATGGATCTGAATGTAGTTTTCGACTCAAATGTATTTTCCCTCAAAATGCTGTACTTTTCTAAATGTATCCAAATGTATCCAAATGGGTTTTTGTATTTCCCCCCAAACTCATCGCCTAGAGAATGTTCCCTAAATGTAACAATCACTTGTTCCAAATGTATTTGATTCAAATGTATTCAAGTGTATACTTTTATGGGGAAACGTAGCTAGGAAAATGTGGAGTTATATATATATATTGCTTATACTGCCTTTGAACGGTCAACGTTCCACCCTCTATCCTTTCAGGAGCTGCCAAAAACACTCTCCACACCACACTGCCATCTACTGGGTCTACAAATGATACCATGAATACACACAAATACAAGCTCTAAAATAAATTAGTTTTATTTTCCCATAAGTATGCAAACATAAGACTATCACACCCAAATTGATAGCTATGCAGAACAGGATCCCCCCCCCCCCATCGGATAGCTGCCTGCGCGGCTGTCTTTGAGGGGGGTGGAGGGAGGAACGGGCGGGATCGACATCGGATAGCTGCCTGCCTGCCTGCCTGCCTGCCTGAACATGCCGTGCACCCGGGGGGCGCTGCGACCGGCGCCCATTGGGAAGGAACAAGACAGGAAAAGGAAGGAAATGGGAGAGGTATTTTTAAGGTCCCACTTTTCACATGGTGTCCTGTTGTGTGGTCGGAAAGTACTCTTTATTGTTTGATTTGGGTTAATGTCAGAATAAAAGCGAGTTCCTTCAAAATAACACATTCCTTTTTATCTTACCAATTTCTCATATTGTAAGAAGCGGAAGAAGAAACCATAGAGAGCATTCATATTTTCCTTCTGATCAATGAAGTCAAACGTTACAATTATCCATTTTAGAATGAGCACCTATAGGGAGAAGACAGATCTCAGTAAGCCAAAGCAAGGCCAAGACAACAAACCCCTTCTGGAATATGGTCAGCGTGTACAACATCTAGCTGAATCATCACCAGGATAACTAAGTCAGACTGGGGGAAATATCATTCTTCAGAACCAAGACATCATTACCATGCTTTCCAAGTTACCTGAAAGTCACTAGAACACTTGCGAGCACAGAGCCAAGACACAGCTGAAAGAAGAGCAAAAGACGGAGTTTGGCCTCATTAGGTCCCCCTACCATGAACTCCTTAGGTGGGCCACCCTGCGCCCGCCTCGGCATCGCACCTCGCTATTCTGCAACTCGAGATAACACTGAACTGCTCTGCAGGGTTGTTGTAAGGATTGCAAGTCAAGGCATCCGAACTGCCTTTGAACATTGAAAAGCCCCTAGTCAATGCTTTGAACTACTGTCGCTTTAAAAAGGAAACTCTGATTAGTAAGAGTTTGGGGAATTAAAAATTGGTTTGTCCTGGGGGCGCTGAAGCTGTGTTCTGGCTTGAAAACCCAGTGAGACCACTGGGCCATCTAGTTCTGTATGGTCTGCCACAGCCAGCAGCTGCTCTCCAGGATTTCAGAGCTCTCTTTCCCATGAATGGGTTGAAACTGCCGCTTTTTGCATCATGTGCCTCTCCCAGAGCCATTTCCTGTATAGCGTTCTACATCCCATGTAGTCCTGCTTCTTCCAGCTCAGTTCAGTTCATTCTGCAACTGTGCAAGTTAGGCCGCATCTGCTTTATGCATTCAAAGCACCATCATGCCCCTTGACATGCTAACAGTTGCATCTTTGTATTCAATCCCTTCAGCACCTTGGACAGCAGTCTCTCAAGGCTCAGCCACAGGTACCTGGTGCCCCATGCTTCCTAGGCCCAGGTCCGTGCTTTAAAGGCACTGTGTCCGAGTGTTTTGTTGTCCCAGGGCTTTCTAATTTTCAGCATCCCTTTCCAGGGCAGCTTTATTTATTTCATGTCTTTAAGGAGTCCTCTGTGCGTGGCAAAGGCTTGTTGCTGGGACAATAGGAGGCTGCCTTATACTGAGTCCCACTATGGCTCTATCTAGCTCAGTCTTGTCCACAATGGATGGCAAAAACTCTCCAGGGTTTCAGACAGAGGACATTCTAGCTGGAGATACAACAGATTGAACCGGAGAGCTTCTGCATGTAAGCAGCTGCTTTACCACTAAGCTATGGCCCTTCTCCCATTGCTTCTGCCCTGAATGAACTGCAAGCCTGTCCTCCAGTCCTCCCAAAACTCTCTTTTGTGGCTACACTCTGCAGGAGGTCATTGGTTGCAGAAGTTGAGCTGTCTGCACAAGTGACTGAATCCGTGAGAAGGCTGATCTGTAATGAAATGCTGACTTTCAGGCATCTCTTGAAGACCTTTTCTGTGCCAACAGCTCTGTGCTATCATTTAAACATTTCTTGAGCACCCAGACATTTGATTTCTTTGGACTGATTTTAATGTCCACCCTCCACCCGCTTTTGTACATTGCCGTATTTTATGACATGCCCTAGCTTCTGAGAAGCCTTTCGCTCAAACCAGTTAGACATGACATGAATTAGTCGTTTTATCCACCCGGCATGTATGGAACGGACCCTGACGAATCAAATGACAAGGCATAATTAATCCCTCAGCTGAACTGAACAGGGAGCAGCAGCTGGGGTAGAACATGCAAACAAGGAATTATTAGTTCAAGGTACAGAAGCCCCAGAACACCCCAGCCACATGGAGTTAAGAATAGCAATTCCAGATTAAAGGGCTTGCATCTGAGACATTTGTTCCTTCCTTTTTGCCAAGACAGGTGATGTTCCTATGAATACATTGGAAATTTTGAAAGGACCGTGGGCATTTCCCCTCCGCAGCTGAAGATCCAGAGCTATCTGAAGAGGGGAAAATACCAGGTCTTGCTCAGCTGGAGATGTCTTATTTCCTTTTTAGATATAAGCTAATGAGAATTTTAGGCTGCCGGGGGTGGGGCAAAATCTGAGGATGGGAAAAATGATATCACTGGCAGTCACATGGGAGGCTGCTGAAAATGCACATGGAGAAACAATGGGTCCTTGTACTGAGGGGACTGTCTGACCTGCAGGAGGAAGCCAGTTGTTGAAAGGGAACATGGATCTGAGAAGGAGCTTAGAGGGAGATTTCAACATCCAGCTGGAGCCATCAATGGCAGTTCGTCACTAGTTCGGAGTTGGGGACTCTTTTTCAGTCTTAAGGGCCATATTCTCCTCTGGGAAACCTTCCAGGGGCCGTGTGCCTGTGGTGGAAGGGGCCACAGGTGAAAGTGGGTGGAGTGATGAATGTAAACTTTGGTTTCCTAAGGGAGGCTGGTTTCTACACACATTCAACTCTCCACTCTCTGTCCTTCATGACTCAAGGTTGCGAGGGGAGGGGTAGTACCTCTGGTGGGGGGCACATTGTGCTCCTTCTGGGGTAGTTTGTCCACCTTTGGTCACTACAGCTCTCACCTGCGGCTCTTAGAAACTGTCAGCCTGCAGCAGCAGCCACACCCCAGGAATGGCTTCAACTGGCAGGCTAACCAGGTGAGGGGAGTTGATGGGTCTCAAACCCTCAGTGAGTTAGGGGCTTCCCCTGCATGCAAAGCTAGTGTCGGGTACTGGCTAGAGGAGGAGGAATGGTGGGAGGCTACAGCCAGGGAACCCACCAGGGAAGCATCAAAGTGGGAAGGCTCCAAGCCAGGAGACTGCTGGTGGGATGCAGGAGACAGGTCAGAAGAAGAAGAAGAAGAAGAAGGGGGAGCAGATGGCTTGGAGGCTAAACAAGCAACAGGTTTAAGTGAGACTGAGGCAGCTGAGTAGGAGGAGGAGGTGGTGGCGACTGAGGCTGCAACAGATCCCCAGGCACATGCCATGTCCACTGTTCCCTGCTCCCCTCCTCCTCTGTCCCCAGGAACAAGGGAGGCATTACATGGAGCAGAACAAAAGGCACAGAGAGCCCCTCCACGACTGTTGGGAAGTCAGCCGACTGAGGAGGAGCCTTAGGATAGGGATGCCATATTTCTAAAAGTAGAAAGCAAGACACCCCGAAAGCTGTGGAGCTATTTTTAGGAAGACCCCCAAATTGTTGAGCTTCTTAAAGGAAGACCCAGAAGCTGTTGATGTCTGATAGCCCTACCTTAGGAGGAGGCTAAGATCCTCCGTTCTGGCAACTGGGGCTAGTCCTGCCTGTGGAGTTTCTCTGTCGGGTTTCGTCTCCCTGAAGAAAGAGTCCACCTTACTGCTCATCTCTGAGTTTTGATGCTGAACTGCAGCTGAATCAGCCCTGACAGCCAGGCTCCGGACAATTGAGCAGATGAGACCACTAGGGGGTCCAACAGTCAAGAAGGTGGTTTCTGCCCGTGCTGTAGAGGGAAGTGACGAGCAGTGGGGCTCATCCACCTGGGAAGGTAGCTCATTTAAGAGAAGGAAGTCCCTGATCCTAAACCTGATTGATCCATTTAGCCCAGTATTGCCCACTTCCAGCCTGAGTGGCAGAAGCTCTCCAAGGTCTTGGGCAGAGAAAGGCTCCTACCTACATTGAGCTTCTAACTGCAGGTGCTAGGGACTGCACCTGGGACCTTCTGCATGCAATGCAGGTGCTGAGACACTGAGGCTATGGCGCCTCCACAAAACCTTCAGGTATGGGCAGGAGGCACTACTCGGCATCATTATATCCCACCCTTCCTCCCAAAGGAGTCCAGGGCAGCAAAGACACAACAGTTAAACAACCAAAACATCCAAAAACAGTTCCTACACAGAAGCTGTGAGGAGAACCTGAGCTTACAGGGTTAAACAGCTCAGAGTGTACGCTCTGCCTACTAGTGGGAGGGGGGAACTCCTACGTCAGTTCCGAGAGACTCAAGTCTTTGTTCTGTTCTCTCTACTTTCGCTTTTGAGGAGAGAGGACGTGTTTTCGCGATGCTGTTCGCTGTGATAGATAATGGATAGTCTGCTGTAAATAAAACTGCTTTTAGCTGCTAAGATCCTGAGTGGACTTTATTTAAGCACACTGAAGAATGCACTGGAGTGTTTTGCAGCTTCCTCTAGCCGCTGTTGATCTCTGCTATGCTTTGCTCAGAAGCATCGGAATGAGTCGGACCTTTGGAATGCCGGCCAGAGGCCTGCGATGGGGAAGCGTGCCGGACCTCACGCTTATCTGAGCAATAAATCTAACAGGTTATGGAGGCAGTAACTGCAATTAGAGGAAGCCTGCCTTTGATGTGCTGTGTGCTTAAGAAGGCTGAAAACTGAGAAGCTGCTGTTTTGCTGCCGGAAGGCAAAAGTCCTGTTTTGAGGCTTCGCCTGGGAGAAAAGCAGGGAAGCTGGCTGCAATGCTGTGTGCTGCAAAGAGCCACTGGAGGCCTCTCCGTTGAAGCTGGCTGGTACGCGTGAGTACTTCAAAGCCCCAATGGGAGCACTGGGGGAGGAGATGGCTGAGCTCCAGGACTTTTATGATGTCCCGTTTGAAAAGCTCACAACCCAGTCCTGGGATATCTGGGTTAGAAGAGTCAGGGGGTGGTTTTTGGCCACAGGGTTCTGGAGTATAACCCAGAAGGAGCCCGCCCCACCCATGCCAGTTGCTGCTGAAGAAGGAGGAGCAGAGCTGGAGGCTGCACTCCTGGAAGATAGACAGCTGAGAATGCAAAGGGAGCTCTGCATGTTGAGAGCAAGCGTGGACGCTATCCTGTTGCCCCACCTGGAGGGCATTGAGTCGGCACAGGCCGCCTGGCAGGTGCTGAGGAGTCTGTGTGATAGCTCAGCAGGAGCCCAGGGCCGGGAGAAAGCCGAGAGCAGGGAGGAAGCTGAGAGCCCAGAGGGGGCTGCTGGCCATGTTCCTGAAGTTACAGCTGGGAGTAGCTGCTTTGTCTCCGAGGGGCCGTGTGATGTTGAGGCCTACAACCAGAGTGCTGGGGAGCGTGCAGGCCCAGGCTGTGCGCCCAAAGGTGGGGGTGCTGGGAACAAAGGAATGGCTGAAGAAGGAGCTGTGAGAGCTGTTGCTACGCGTCGCCGCTGTTATCGCTGTGGCTCCCCCTCCCATCTGGTGAGAGAATGTCCAGTGGAGGCACAGGAACAGCCGAAGGCCGTCTCCCGTAGCAACCAGATAAAGAGCTCTTCTTCAAAGCGTGGGAAAGGCAAGCCGAAGGCAGCTGGCAGAGACACTGAACGTAAACATTTGGCTGCCTCTATGGCTGTAGTCAAGAGTTGTCAACAGGATGCTGTGCTGGCTTTTGTTATCGACTCAGGAGTGTCACATCATCTCGTGCCATCTGGTGGATTCCTGGAGAACTGCACCTCTGTAAAATCTGGGAAGACTGTCTGTTTAGCAGATGGGACTCGACACCCACTCACGCAGACTGGCTCACTGTTTTGTTCTTTCTTGCAGGACTCAATCCAGGCTTTTGTTGTTCCAGGACTGTCCTGCGCGTTGCTGTCTGTCAGTGCACTTCTTGCTGAGAACTACAGAGTGTGTTTTGAGAACAATAAGTGTTCTATTTCCAAGAATGGACAGCACCTAGTCAGTGTTGAATGTAAAGACAGGTTGTTTGTGATAAATGCTTCTGTTGCAGGTCCAGATGACACGGATGACACGGAGGAGGCTCAAGCGCAGTGTGCCAATGTTCCAGTTCATGATGCGTGTGCACATCTCTGGCACCGACGCCTGGCACACGTGTCGTGGGGGTCGGTGAAAAGGATCCCAGAGTATACGCAAGGGTGCAAAATGAAATCATGTGCTAAGTTTCTAGATTGCAGAGCGTGCAAGTCCGCAAAGGTGAAAACGTGCACATACCCTAGGTCTGAGAGGGTGACCACCAGGGCTTTTCAATTAATTCATGCAGATTTGTGTGGACCGTTTTCTGTGAGCAGTTTGGGCGGAGCCAAATTTTCGCTGGTTCTGATGATGACCATACGAGGAATTCTTGGTGTTTCACGCTTCGGCGCAAAGATGAAGCTGCGCCGCTAATCAAAGACTGGATTGCGGCTGTGGAACTGCAGTTTTCCACACGGGTGCAAAACTTTCAGAGCGATCGCGGTGGGGAGTTCACCGGGTCTGCACTGCAAAGTTTCTTCCGCAAAAAGGGGATTCAACACAGGTTGACTTCTCCACACAGTCCCCAACAGAATGGGATCGCGGAACGCAGGAATAGGACTCTAGGGGAGATGTCCGCAGCTCTTTTGTTTGATGCCGGGCTCCCACAGCGCTTTTGGGGGGAGGCTTGGCGAACGGCCAACTTTATTCTGAACAGGTTGTTCAATTCAGTGGTAGGTGGCACACCGTATTTCTTGCTCCATGGCAAGAAACCGAAAGTGCACTACTTCGGCGTTTTTGGCTGTGAGGCTTGGGTCCTCATACCAAAAGCCAAACGCAAGAAAGGTGAACCCAAGTCCCAAAAGATGATTTTTTGTGGGTATGAGCCAGGGACCAAGGGGTGGAGGTTTGCGTATCCGTCAGGGAATCAGTCCAGGATTCTGCTCAGCAACAGTGCTGAATTCTGTGAGCAGAGTGGCTGGGCAAGGATACATGGGAACCCTGACATCCTGTCAGAGAGTCTGCTAGACTCTGCTGATGAAGGAGAGGAAGAGGTTAAACCTGCTACTGAGGCTCAGAGTCCAGACCCAGTGCAGGCAGAGGGGAGAACTTCTCCCAAGGCTGTGAAGAGTGAGCAACGCAGTGCTCCATCTTCCCCCACAGGTTCGGCTGAGAAGTCCAGAAGGCGCAGTAAGTCAGAGGGGGAGCTCTCTGATGCCAAGGACGTTCTGGCTGGCCCTAGTGGGTCAGAGGGGGTTCCTGAAGTAGTGCTACGCCGTTCAACGCGGACGACCAAGGGGAAACCTCCTGAAAGGTTTGCCGTCACTAGTGTGTGGGTCGGAATGGCACAGTGTGAACCCGAGAGTTTTGAGGATGTTCAGAAACTGCCTCAGGAAGAAGCCAGGAAATGGCATGAGGCGATGAAGAAGGAGATGAACTCAATGGAGTTTCTAGGTGTGTTCTCCCTCACGAAGTTGCCGGTGGGTGAAAAGGCAGTGGGTAGCCGCTGGGTTTACCGTCTTAAGCCCACAGCGACAGGAGAACCGCAGTATAAGGCCAGATTAGTGGCGAGAGGATTCACGCAGCGCAGGGGGTTGCATTATACGGAGATTTATGCGCCCACGTGTAGGAGTGAGTCTCTACGCTTGGTCTTGGCCATCGCTGCACAAAGAGGTTTGCTGGTGCATCACTTTGATGTGGATGTTGCTTACTTGAACTCAGACCTCCAGGAGGATCTGTACATGCTTCCTCCTCCAGGGTTTGAGGGCAATGAGCAAGGTACTGTGTGGAAACTTCACAAGTCAATTTACGGCCTGAAGCAGTCGGCCAGGAATTGGAACTTGTGCCTGAATGAAGCTTTGGAGAAGCTAGGTTTCAGGAAGAGTCTTGCTGACAGTTGCCTGTTCCTTAGAGGATCAGGAGACTCACAGGAACTGGTGTTGTTTTACGTTGATGACATCATCCATGTTGGAAAGGCAGACAAACAGGTGCAGAAGTTTGCCAAAGAGCTTGGGAAACGGTTTCAGCTCAAGAACCTGGGTGCAGTAAAGATCTACCTAGGCGTCCAGATAGCGAGAACTGAGGATGGTAGCTTCTTGCTCAGTCAGAAAGGCAAGATTGAGCAGTTGCTTGAGAAGTTCAGAATGTCCGATTGTGCAGGAGTTCGGACACCCATGGAGACGAACTTCGTGAAAGATAGCCAGCAAGCAGAAAGTGCTGAGTTTGAGAATGCTGAGCTCTTTCAGTCAGCTCTAGGTAGTCTGTTGTATCTGTCCCAATGGAGCAGACCAGACATTGCCTTTGCTACCAACCTGCTAAGTAGGGAAGCGTCAAAGCCCAGTGTGAGTGCTTGGCACGGTATCAAGCGGGTACTGCGCTACCTGCAGCATACCAAAGACTTCTGTCTTAAGCTGCCAGCTGAAGGTGAGGCGAAGCTCACATGCTATGCGGACAGTGACTGGGCGAATTCGCAGGACCGCAAGTCTGTGTCTGGATTGGTGGTAAAGTTTGGGAAGTCACTGGTTGGGTGGAAGTCCCGGAAGCAAAGTCTCATTGCGCTGTCTTCTACTGAGGCTGAATTCAGTGCACTGTCAGACTTGTGCCGAGAACTAGAGTTCTATAGATGCTTGGTGCAAGAGATCTATGGGGATTGTAGCTTGCCCATCACGGTTTGGGAAGACAATCAGCCCTGTTTGAAGTTGGCTGAATCTGCGCAATTTAAGGCGAGAACCAAGCATCTGGACATACGTTTCCGAAATGTGTGTCAGAGTGTTCAGTCAGGTTTGATACGACTGAAGTACTGTGCCAGTCACAGTAACCTGGCCGATGGATTTACCAAACCTTTAAGCTTCCAGCGTCATGGGGAGTTTTGTGGTGGTTTGGAGTTGGGGGTAAGTTCTGTACTTACTGTCCCCACAGTAGCGCAGAGCGAGAGGGGGTGTGAGGAGAACCTGAGCTTACAGGGTTAAACAGCTCAGAGTGTACGCTCTGCCTACAAGTGGGAGGGGGGAACTCCTACGTCAGTTCCGAGAGACTCAAGTCTTTGTTCTGTTCTCTCTACTTTCGCTTTTGAGGAGAGAGGACGTGTTTTCGCGATGCTGTTTGCTGTGATAGATAATGGATAGTCTGCTGTAAATAAAACTGCTTTTAGCTGCTAAGATCCTGAGTGGACTTTATTTAAGCACACTGAAGAATGCACTGGAGTGTTTTGCAGCTTCCTCTAGCCGCTGTTGATCTCTGCTATGCTTTGCTCAGAAGCATCGGAATGAGTCGGACCTTTGGAATGCCGGCCAGAGGCCTGCGATGGGGAAGCGTGCCGGACCTCACGCTTATCTGAGCAATAAATCTAACAGAAGCAGACTAAGAAAAATCTCTCCTTAGAAGGCTTCTTGAAAGAGGAAGAGGAAGTAGGCATTGAAAAGATAGCAGAGAAGGGACCCCCGATAAGATGGTACCTGCAGGAAAATGTCACTACTCCTCTTTTGTCTCTTCCTTCTGAAGGATCCCAGTGAACAAGCAAAAAGCCCTTGGATAAACACACACACACACACACACACACGAGGACAAGACAAGACAGGGCTGTGCACCACAAACCATCCCAAAATAAGCCTCCATTCTGTGGGATGTAAAACACAGGAGCAGTCAATGACAACATTCCTAGAGTGTACATGTTAGAACATGGGGAGGGAGGGATGTCCAGCAAGCAGGTAAACTTCCTGGGACGGACTTCCTCCGCATGTGACCAGAGGTGGGTGTGGCCTCACCTGTGCAGGTAAATGATAAAAGCACAGGGCAGGCAGCCACCTCTCTCTCTTGCCTCTTGCCTCTCTCATCTTCATCTTTTGAAGAAGCAGGATGCCCTCTTGGCTCTCAGCCAAGAGAGGAGGAAAGGACTATCTTCCTATAAGATAGATTCTGAATGTATGTTACCTTTTTAAGCGTGTCTGCCTTCTGGGATCATATTGTGAACAGAACGTGAGTAAACTCTCTTATACTTTTATAAAGACTGTGTCGTGTCTTGTATTTTAAGAGGGATCAAAAGGGGGAAATTACCAGAGTAATTATTATAGAGGTCCTAGTGAAGCTGTGCAGACGTTACCGTTGCGAACTTAAAAGGGGGAATGTTATAAACTCTGCTGATATTTTGGGAACTTGTTAGCACAAGTTGGATTAGGATATAATCTCACAATATATCCTCTCCTGCACCCCAGAACATTCCCACACATCCCCCATCAATCAGTATTGGGCTAAAAGCTATAGGACACAAAGCTACATGCACCTAAAAACTGGTTTTGAAATAGCCTTGGTCTTGCCTAGTCCCTCAGCCTTGTGAGCATTCCACTTTCTCTACACTATGCGTGTACCCCTGACCGTGTCCTCCCTTACTCATTTCCCCCCTAAACTAGAAAGCCCCAAATGTTTTAGCTTCTCATCTGGGAGTTGCTCCAGCCCCTTGATAATTTTGGTTGCCCTCTGCTGAACATTCCTGCCCCCCCCCCCCAAGCTCTACCTTCAACTGCAAACGTGGCAGACAATGCCTTCCCTGCAGTTGCACTGCCAAAAAAGTGCATTTTTACTTTGAAGGACAGGAAATTCTCCTGCAGGCCATCTGTGCTAAAGAGAGGGTGCAGATATAAGTCTCCTTGTTTTGGACCACCCAATTGCATAAAAATAAGACAAGATTAAAAGTGTTGAGTTTTCCCCACCCCATGGAAAAGGAGCAAATGAAAAATCCTCTCCTGAGCTGTGGCTGTGACTTCCTGAGCATGAGAGATGAAAAGGGCCTGTATGGATTTGGCAAAGTCAGCATTCACAGTTCGAGAATCACACTTGGCTCATGACCAAGGGTGTCCAAAAATAGCAAAAGCCAAACTTTTGGCTCAGAGTTGAAATGCTGACGTTCCTCTTCTCTATGGCCTGCTGGTCAGCGGATGCCTTGACCAAGACCTGGTTGTCTAACTTTAGACCTTTCGCCTACACCTGCTGTTCTGGGCTATGAAACAACAGCAGCAATTCAGCCCTTGGCTCACTGCAAATCATGTGTGCAAACACAGAACCTGGCTTTGGGCTGCTTTGCCTCTGACTTACTTTGCAACATCCTCTCCCTCCAGAGGAATCTTGCTTTGAACAAAAGTAACCCACAGTGGAAGATCAACTTCACTTTACTTGACTAGACCCAGTGGCGTAGTGGGCTGCGGGGCACAGGGGCAGTTGCCCCAGGCACAAAATTGTTAGAGGTGCACAATTTCAGCACCTGGTGCTGCCTCAATACAGCTGCACGCTTCCATCACTGAGGTCCGATGACAACGGCTTGTCCATGCGATCAGGTAAGTGACCTCTCCAGACAATGGGGTGGCTCTTCTTTTCTTATCTCTGTGGCTGTGATCCCCTGGGTGATGTGGATGCCATTAGGCAGTCGAATGCGCATGCATACTCCGTCTGTTTCCCTCCCTCCTACCCCCTCCTCCACGTGGGAACTGGCAAGCCATACTATGTCTCTGACGAGGCAGAGCTCTGGCACCCTCCTACCTTGGTGGAGTCTACCTCTTTTTATCTGCAGAAAAACTCATGACAGGAGTCATTACAGGAGATCTTGGACTCTGTATCAGACCCTGATGGCAAAGGTGGTTCTGTTAGACTATGAACCACCTGAAAGAGTCTCCTGGTACTGTTTTCACCAACAGATCCAGCAACAATGGTCCTCCTCACCGTCGCTATCGCCACTTGGTAGGCTCGGCGTTGAGCTCTAACCCGTGTTTGGTCTCATTTGAAGTGGGTTTTTCACCACCAGCACTTTAGCTGTCTCAGTAATTGTTTCATCACCCTCAGCCCCAGGGGTAGAACCACAGGGTCATCCCAGTGCCATGCCATTGGAGAGGGTGCTTTTTAAGGTTTGTGGAGCAGCACCCTCTTATTCCCCACCACCAAATGTGCTTTCCATGTGTTTGGCCGCCGTCTGTCGGGTCTCCCCAGATGAATTTGCTATTAGAAAGAGGCATGTGAAGCCATAATCCTGGAAAGAGATTCTGGAGAGAAGCACTCGACCCAATTTTAGCGTTTGACTCTGTGAGAGGCGCCCAGTGCTTGGTCTTACTAGCTGCAGCTCAACTTTAACTATGTTTACAGCAGAGGAGCAAGTCCTGGAGGGCTGGCTTCCTATTCTGCCTCTATGGGTGAGTTGGCATTGATGAGGAAAATTCCGGGGTGTGAGGCTACTATATTTTTTCATAATATAGTCCGGCCCGCCACATGCTCTTGTGGGATGTGAAACACAAGAGCAGTCAAGTACAACATTCCTAGAGTGCACATGTTTACACATGGGGAGGAATGTTTGTCCAGCCAGCAGGTAAACTTCCTGTTTCCTTCTGGGCTGGGACAAACTTCCTCTACATGTGACTAAAGGTGGGTGTGGCCTCACCTGTGCAGGTAACGACAAAAGCACAGGGCAGGGCAGCCATCTCTCTCTCTCTTTCACCACATGCATCGAAGAAGCAACATCTGCTTAGCCAAAGATGCCCTCTTGGCCTCCAGCCAAGAGAGGACAAAGGGACTGTCTTCTTATGGAATAGTTTTCAAGTGTATGTTACTTTTCTAAGCTAAGTCTGCCTTCTGGGATCCGATTGTGAACAGAATGTGAGCAAACTCTTTTTATACTTTTATAGAAGACTGTGTCATGTCTTCTCTTTTATGAGGGAATAAGGGGGAAATACCAGAACAGTTATTATAGAGGCTTTAGCGAGCCTGAGCAAACGCATCCGCTGCCAATTTTAGAAGAGGGGAATGTTACTCTGCTAAATTGTGGAACTTGTTAACCCAAGTTGGATAAGGATATAATCAGACAATATATCCTCTCCTGCATCCCTGAACATTCCCACAGGTCTGAGGGACGGTGGACAGGCCATAGGCAAACATGTCCAGACGTCTCACTCAGTACAAGCTTAACACAGGCAAACATGTCCAGGCACCTCTTAAGTAAAGCTAAAGGTAAAGGGAGCCCTGACCATTAGGTCCAGTTGTGACCGACTCGGGGTTGCAGCGCTCATCTCACCTTATTGGCCCCCGAGGGAGCCGCCATAAAGCTTCTGGGTCATGTGGCCAGCAGGACTAAGCCGCTTCTGGCGAACCAGAGCTGCGCACGGAAACGCCGTTTACCTTCCCGCCAGAGCGGCACCTATTGATCTACTTGCACTTGGACGTGCTTTCAAACTGCTAGGTTGGCAGGAGCAGGGACCGAGCAACGGGAGCTCAGCCCGTCAACCTTCTGATCGGCAAGCCCTAGGCTCTGTGGTTTAGACCGCAGCGCCACCCGCGTCCCTCCTGCGCATCCATACCCTGGGGCAAGTCTGGGGATGGGCTCTTGGTTTCTTTGGCCAAGGAACTGCTCAGTAATTGTCACCTTTGGGCACTTCCCTGGGTGGGGGGGGGTGTACACGTGTCCTCACGCTTGAGGGATTATGGCGGGAGATAGAGGGGGAAAGAGTCCTTTCCTTAAGGGCAAGAATGGCGTTGGAATGGAGGAAATTGATGCAGGGGGTGGATTTTCTGAAGTGAGGGGCTTTTCCTAAGCCGGCAGTCCATAAGGGAAGTGGCTTGACAGATTTCTTGCAACAAAGGATCACTTTTGGCAATAGAAACCAGTTAATGGGCTTTTGATGGACTGAGTCCATTGTTCTCTCAGCCGGTGGCCACTCAGGAGCTCAGTCAAGCTGGCGAAGCTCCGCTGCTCCGCAGAACTGAAACAGGCAGCGGCACAAGAAAGATTCTGTCCACTAGAGGCCGCTATCCGCTAAGCGCTATTGGCTAGCTGTCCAAATCCGATGCTTTTGATTGGGCTATACGCAGCAGTATGTAAATACAGAGTTCATGCCCAAGTCCCCGTTCATATTGATGCGGTTTCATACCAGAAAGAGGGAAGCAGGGTCTTTCATTAATAAAAAAAGATGTGGTGCTTGGTGCGACAGGGGAAGGAAAGGGCTTTCTCGAGCTCATTGTCTCGCGCCCTAGGTATGTGGAGGGGTTTCTGGGGAAGGCGAGATCCCTAGCGAATTTCCCCCTCGGAAATTCCGTATAGCATATTCTTAAAAAAGGGGGGAAAGGAAAAAGGAGGGGGGGAGAGAAAAGACTGAAAGGGAAGAAAGGTTTCCTCTGTTCCCCTCCACTCTTCCAAAAGAATTCCGAGCTGAGGTGCAGAGCTCTTTCCTCCCTTGTGACCTCCCCACCCTCCTCCTCCTCCCTTCCACATAACTGGCTGTGTCACCTTGCCTGCCAATCATACCTCCCTTTGAACTGAAGCAGAGTTCCATCCCTGTTTGTGCCAGTTCTGGAGTCTAAAAGCCGAGGACCTAAATCAGCCAAAGGAAAATGACACCCTTCCTACCCACCCAAAAATGCAACTTTCATTGGTCTGTTTGCTACTGGACGTGGGTTTGTTTTTTTCTTTTGGTTTAAGAAGCGAAGCAATAGCTCATTTGCTTGCGAGTGTGGGAGTCTGCAATTCTTGGTGTTCCAGGGCTTTTTGCAAGTTGGAGTTGCCTCCAGTCCACCCCGGATGTAAGAACAGTCCTTCTGGATTAGACCAATGGATGATCTAGTCCAGCACCTTGTTCCCCATAGTTGCCCAGCAGAGGCTCACAACAAGCCCATAAGCAGGACCTGAGTGCAATGGCCCTCTCCCACTCATATTCCCAAGCAGGGCCGGACCTCTGATGAGCCAGAGTGAGGCAGCTGCCTCAGGCGGCCGATGCTGAGGTGAGGGGGTTGAGCTGGGAGTGGCCTGTGGCCTGTCCTGTACCCCTACGTTAGCTGACTGCTCTCAAGTGCAGGGAAAGCTCCTGTCCTTTCCAAAGTACTTGGAAGAAGATTCAACAGTCAATCCAATTGGCTTCGGTACAGGAAAGATTTTGGGGTGTTTTACTGTTTTGGATGTTTCAATTTGCTGGGAGCGCCCAGAATGGCTGGGGCAACCCAGTCCGATGGACAGCATAGAAATCTCAACATTGAATTTGTCTGATTTCCTTTCAGAGCCATTCAAGTTGGTACTTTTCAGCACCTATGGGTGTAGTGGCATCTGGACCATGGACCTCTCAGCTGGTGACTTGTGGGAGTCAGTCTGCAGCTCAACACACCTCAGCCAGTGGGATGTATCACCAGAGATTACAGAACCCCAGCCGAGTCTTCAGAGATGTCCTGCTCTCAGCAGAGCAGCTTCTTCCAGAGCAGTGGCGGAGCAGGGTGGGGGCGGTCCGCACTGGGTGTCATCCTGCGGGCGGGGGGGGGGGACATTCACTGGTGGCTTGGGAAGCTGGGGGTCGTGGGTGGGCGCTCCCGGCTGGAGGAGGCAGGCAGGGGAGAGGACGGGAAGGAGGCAGGTGAGCAAAGAACGGAGGGGGGCAGGAAGGGGAGAGGAAGGAAGCGGGATCGGTGGGTGCGCCTTTCATTCTGCCTGGAAGAGCAGCGCCTACAGCTGGACTACCAAGTGGATTGAAAGGGTCACTTTGGGGGCAGCGCTGCAAATGCAGAAGGGACCTTGGCCGGTTTCTAAACAGGGAAAGTGAGTTTCCCTCTGACAAACGCTTTCTGCCTCCCCTCTGCAAAGCTCCACATGTTTCCGCCCCACCCTGTCCTCAGCCAACCCCCCACTTAGAAGCCACTCTTGGGTTATTGACTTCTGTGTGCTTGTGTATCTGTGTCTCCCGTGTGGGGTTCCTCTCTGCGTAAAGTCTTCAAGCTGTGCCTGTGTGCGCCTGACAAATCGGCCCCATTGCCTTTCCCTCGTCAAAATTTATCTTTCCCCCCACCTCCAGTCTCCGTTGTTGTGGGTCCTGGCTGAGAGGAAAAACAGAAGACGGGGGGCCATCGGTCAGGGATAGTCTACTTGAGATTCCTGCATTGCCCCAGGGGGTTGGCTTGATGACCCTCAGGGGTCCCTTCCAGCTCCACTCTTCTCTGGCGCAGGCTTGTGCAGAGTTTTAGGTACAAGTTGGGTGCAAGGGGTGCAGCCCATCTTATGCACCGCCGGCTCGGGAAGAAGTCCCACTGATCATGATGAGACTCGCAGGCGAGTAGATTGCTGCTGTGCAGGCCTGCTGTTGAAATCAATGTTTTCCTTTTCAGAGCATGGTGAAATCCCCATGACTAAAACCTCCCCTTCCGTAGTTTCTGTCAGGAGTTCAGCCTACACTCGAGTAGCACCCTGGCAGAGACACGTGCCCGACTGGCATGTTCCCTTCCTCCTGGTCGATCGTTTGGGAGCTTCATAAGCTTTCTTCAGCCCGAACATCACAGCGACCGATGCCAAGCGACACCGGCAGACTTAGGGATCCACAGAGTTTGTGCATCATGCGTGACAGACCTCAGCAACTCAGCATTTTGGCTAATCGACTTGATTTACATATCAACACACACACGGAGCACTGCAACATGGCTCCCTCTCTCTCTAGCATCAGACAGCAAAGAGAAAAAGAACAAAGGACAATAGTCCCACTTCACGGAACACAGGAACACAAACATCCTGTCGCCGTCACTTCCCACTCTGTGGAGTCAAAACATAGACAACAATCCCATGACTGCAATCATGGAGCTGGAATTCTAACAGTTTGAAGCGCTACCACAGGTTCCGCAGAATATCTGTACTGCGTGGTTTAGTGTGGCAGCACCTGCCCTTTGGAACTCCCCGCCTCTTGCAACAAAGCACTTGCCTTTGCTAGACGCTTTTCAGGCACCTGCTAAAAGCATTCTTGTTTAGGCAAGCATACCTAGAAGCTTAGGAAGTTGAAGAAATTTTCATCTCTTTTAATATTTTAGCTTTTGTATGTTTTAAAGTAGGATTGTTGATTTTTCTTGATTTTACTGCTGTGGTGGTTTTTTTTGTTTTGGTAAACCACTTTGCAGGCTTTTTAAAATAAATTTTATTAAATAAAGAAGCAATACATAGAACTAAGAATAGAAATATATAGGAAAATATATATTGTGGGAGAGATAGCCATGGTAAAGGCTTGTAATATTGCAGGGTGCTTCCTGACCTCGGCTGACCAGCACTCTGAGCTTTACAATGGAATGCATGACCTCATATGGAGTTATGTTCCCCCCCCCCTCTGGGCAGTGTAACCCTATATCGTTTGTGGGTGGGTTAAAGCCTTGACCGGATGTAGGTAACGTGAGACATTGGAATGCAGCCATGCGGCTGGAGAGGAACAAAGAGTAATAAACGGACTGGAGGAAGGGGAAGAAGCATGAATTGAGCTGCCCTCCGTCCATGGAAATATTGCTGGCCTCAGTGTCTTTATTTTATGCTAAAAAGCACCATTTGTAACGGCGGGCTCCGACAAGTGGTGCCCCGTGTGAGGCCAACTTAAAAGAAGAGGCAACTTAAAGAAAAGAGGCAAAAATTAAAGCAAACAGTCTGAGGCAGACTAAGAGGATTTTTAAAGAAACCGTGAGAGGTTTTTCTATCCAAGCAGTGGATATCATCGGATCACCACGCCCGGCAAGGGTTGCACAGAGCTGACGCATCTTAGGATCCCTGGTGAGTCCGATCCCTTCTCTTCTATTATATTGATTTTTGAAAAATGGGCAGCTCTTTGACTACTCCCCAACAGAACTTTTTAAAAGACTTAAAATTTCTCCTCTCCTCCAACAAATTGGAAGTTCCGGAGGGTGATTTGATACAGCTTATTCTGGCCATTGATGAACATTCTCCCTGGGACTTGGGTGTAATTGCAAATGGAACATGTGAATTAAAACATTGGGACAAGATTGGTGAACATTTTCATGAGCTCCCCAGCATCAGTACTCGGATTTTAAATGCATGGTGCAAGGTTCGATATGCTATGGCTTCTTTATCACCAAAAAATATCTCCCTGGCTGTATTGCCAACACAACCTCCAGCTTCTTTAATCCAGCCTGCTGTGTTAGAGTCTGCTGTGTTAGAGTTTGTTCCAATACTTGCCCTGCCAGCACCTCCAGACCCCAAGCCTCCGGACTACAGTTCCTCACCAGAGGACCCAATCCTGCAAAAATACCGTGGTCTGGCTGGCTATAATCCTAAACTTTCAGAGGCAGACCCAGCTACCTCTTTTCAACGTGCAGTTCTTGCCTGTTCCTTAATTCAGGATACTGTGGCATTCCCTGTTATTGTGCCCCCTGCTGGTGCTCCAGCAGGAACTCAAGCCTCATTTACACAGGCTCTTTTGGAAGCCACATTAGCCCAGCCTTTGGTTCCAGATGACATCAAGCTTTTGGCACGTACAGTTTTACCCCCATCAGCTGGTGTTTTGTTTGACCACGAATGGGAAACTGCCTGCCGTGCTCCAGCTTTGTTACAACAAATCAGGGGAAATAATCCAAATATTACCCTTGCAGACGTCATGGATGCCATGATGGGGTGTGAGCCTTTCGCTCAGGCTTCAGCACAAGCCACACTGCTGCAGATCTTATTGAGGGATACTGCTCTTGCTGCTAAACAAGCAATGAGAAAAATCCCAGAACCCACCAGTATTCAGTCAAGGTGGAGTTCAATCAGGCAAGAGGCAAGAGAATCATATTCTTCCTTTATGGACAGGCTGATTACAGCAGTGAGTAGCCAAATTGAAAATCCTGAAGCCAAACAAATAATTATCAAACAATTGGCCTTTGGAAATGCCAATGAGGATTGTAAGGTTGCGTTACAACCGATAATACACAATCCTGCCACAGACACAGCAGCCATGCTTCGCATTTGTCAGTCTGTAGGTACAGCAGCTCATCTGCTGGTGGCAGCGCAAAATAAAAACCAGCCTGTAGCCACCGATACAACGTTTCCAGCGTGGCAAACCAGGATCACCGATACCTCAGTGTGGGTAGAACGGTGGCCTTCACCAAAAGGAAAATCCGCAGCAATGGCACCATCTTGTTTCTGAACAGCTTATTTCTGAACAATTGACTTTCGGCCACATTGAACCATCTTCATCCCACTGGCTCCAGCAGACAAGGAACAGTTTGCCTTTATATTGCCAGTATATCACAATTCGCAGCCCACCCAGCGATGTCAGTGGATGCTCAAGGCATGCGGAACTCCCCTACACTTTGTCAACATTTTGTGAGTGAAGCATTGAAACCTTTCCGCATGCGCCACCTAGAGGTGCTGCACACAAGCTGCATCTGGCAGTATTTGCTACACCATTGTTGCCAACAGGAATTTTATATGCTCAGACGGAACAAGAAGAAGACTATCTGCATTATAGAATGGTTACATCTACCGCACACCCCACCAAAAAACATTTATTCCGTAATTGAATCCACATCAGACATTGTTATCAAAGGACGTTCACGAGCAAAGCTTTAAGCGGTTATGATGTTACCTCAATTTATTTACTTTTCTCACAGACTGAACAGCAGCATTTATTGATAACAAATGCTGCCGTGCAAATTGCTTTAGATGATTTTATAGGTGTCATCATTTTTAACCCTCCAAAGGATGACCGTTTGACATTTCTGACACAGGTCACCTATGTTTGGCTACCCCCTTATCTCTCACACCTCTCCCCTCTGCATTGACCCCTTTTCACGGATGGAACAAGGAGTAGGGGAGTAGTGACGTGGGAAGAGGGAGGAAAATGGAAATGGTTATTTACCCCTTCACAGTCTTCTGCCCAGCGAGCAGAGCTAGCGGCTGTGATTCTTGCCTTTCAATCCTTTTCTACTCAACCTTTCAATCTTATTGTGGATACTCAGTATGTATATCGCCTTTTTGCTATTTTACCAATATCTTATATAACTCCTTCCTTGGATTCTGACTTGTTTTCCTTGTTTCTTTCCCTGCAAGCTTACTTCAGCACAGAGAGTTCCTTTATTATGTTGCACATCTTCGCTCCCACACATCGCACCCAGGGTATTTAGCAGAGGCAATGCAAGAGCAGATGCAGCACTGAAGAACATTTCTACCTTTTCTCTCTTTTCTGATCCTATACTAGGTCATAACACCTTTCACCTTCCTGCGAAAGCATTGGCAAAGCATTTTTCTATTCCCTTGGCCCAAGCAAGGGATATAGTTTCCCAATGTGCTTCTCAGCTGGCCATTCCTTTTGATGCTGTCAATCCTAGGGGCACGTCTGCATTGGCGTGTTGGCAGATGGATGTCACACACACACCTGTGTTGGCTCCACTCTCCAAGGTTCACCTCATGGTGGACACCCACTCTGGATTCATATGGGCTACGCCCATGAGGAGGGAAACAGCTCGGCATGTCATTCAGCACACTATCCGCTGTTTCTCAGTCATGGGTAAACCTGCGCGTATCAAAACTGATAATGCTCCAGCTTATATTTCTAAAACATTTTCGGAATTTTGTATGTTGTGGAATGTGAAATTAACTCATGGCATACCCTTTAACTCCGCAGGTGGAAAGAGCACACCTGACGTTCAAAACACTATTGCTTAAACAGCTTGGCGGCCGAAGCATACCAACAGCGGATATCCCTTCAGCTGTTCACCAAGTTCTTTTTGTACTTAACCATCCCTTTATATCCATATCTTAGGACCCATAACCCCGCTGACTTGCATTTTAGGAAGGAGGAGGCACTCCCCCGCCTCTTGGTGGTGTGCCGACGCTTGCCTGATCCTGCGTGGCATGGACCTGTCCCGCTGATCATGTGGGGACGTGGCAGTGGACGTCGAGGACAAGCCTTTGTGGGTTCCAGCTCTATGCGTGCGGCCATGGCGAGTCTTTAACCGCGGATGCGCCTTCCTAACCATTTGCCTTGCCATCCTTTGCTGCACCATTATACAAGGAAGAGAAGCAGACGACCCAGTCCAGTTGCAGCCACCATATTTCACCTCATCGGCTGGCAAGCAGTTGTCAGCTTCCTACTCTGGCTGGCAGCATCTACGGCTCAGCCACTCTCGAACTATAAGAACAGCATTGTTGAATAAGACTTTTAGGGTAGAAAATTATCATAAGATATGGAGGAATAATATTTTTGTACAAGATATGATTATGTTTACCAGTTTATTGCATGCTTCTAAATGTTGGTTATGTATGCACATGCCGCCCTTTGCCAGTCATTCAGGCATAATGCTTCATGATGTGCCTGTCAATGGATCTTTTCAATTTACAAATATTATATCCCCTAAGCAATCTTTTTGGCCCCCAGTACACTTGACCCTCCATGAGCCTGCACCCATTTACTTTCAAATTAAGGAGGGGAAAGAATCATGGGGCATATATCCAAACTGTCAATATACATTGAATTTCACTTTTAATAGCTCTTGTTCTCTTACAGGAACATACAGTGACCAATTTCAGTGCTATAGAAGTGACACCAGTGCATGGCTAATAAACTAGAAAGGAAGCTACCATGCAGCTTGGAATCAGAATTCTTATATTCTTGGCTTCCGGATGGAAGTTGGCTTCGACATTTATTGATTTTAGTGATCATTATAGTAGTTATTTGCGTTATTTTGTGTTGCTGTATACAATGTATTCTTTCTATAATCTCTATATGTACTGCATGGTTCTCCAGTCCGCGGCCCGCTTCCGGTCTCACATGAGCCGCTTATCGCTCTCGATATAACCGTATTGGTACTAATTAATTAAATAAAGAAAGAGGGCATGTGGGAGAGATAGCCATGGTAAAGGCTTGTAATATTGCAGGGTGCTCCCTGACCTCGGCTGACCAGCACTCTGAGCTTTACAATGGAATGCATGACCTCATATGGAGTTATGTCCCCCCCCCCCTCTGGGCAGTGTAACCCTATATCATTTGTGGGTGGGTTAAAGCCTTGACCGGATGTAGGTAACGTGAGACATTGGAATGCAGCCATGCGGCTGGAGAGGAACAAAGAGAAATAAACGGACTGGAGGAAGGGGAAGAAGCATGAATTGAGCTGCCCTCCGTCCATGGAAATATTGCTGGCCTCAGTGTCTTTATTTTATGCTAAAAAGCACCATTTGTAACGGCGGGCTCCGACAATATATCCCCCCCCCATTTTCTTTATTTTCCCTTCTCCTCCTCCTGCTGCTGCTCCTCCTCCTCCTCGTGTTCCTCACCTGAAGGAAAAGCCAAAGAACCACCATTAACATTGGTGCCTGGTATGTGCAACCATATGCTGTATTTTTATTCTTTTTGGCAAGAAAATGGGCACACAAGGAGGCAGCAAACCTTTGTGCCCTTCAGAGGCACATGCGCAGTCTGCTACTGGTCTCTGGTCTCCTGCGCATGGGGTGGGCGTGGGGGGGAGGCCACCCCTTCCACGCAGCGAAGGCGACCCTGGCATGGCTACCAGCTGCCCACAAAGGCGCAGTGAACTGGGCTCCAGACTGTGGTGGGACTCCCCTAAGCCCCAGCCAACATGGCCAGCGCTCATCATGGATGATGGGACTTGAAACCCATTGGGAGGGAGGGCCATGTGAAGGCAGGATTCACAAAAATACCTCTGGCTTGCGGCTCCTGGAGTGTTGCTGGCAATGCCTGGAGTTTCTCTTCAAGCTCCTGGAGCTTCACACGGAATACTTGAGCTTCCTTAAATACTGTTTCAGCTGCATGCCACACCTTAGCCAAAATCGCTGCTATCACTGAGAAAAAGAAGGGAGCATCTGTGCATGTCATTCCGGTCAAGTTGCACCAAAGTGGGACTTGTTCATCTGAGCTCCACAGGCTGGTTCTTCTAATTGATTGACTGGGGTTGTTTGTTGGTTTTTCATTAATTTGGGGCAAGGCCTTTTTATGTGCCCTTTCAATCCCCAAGAGCCAGCACTGTAAATCAGTTTTAAGGGAGTCTTACAACCACAGCTGCCGCCACCCCCCACCCCCCAACATCATCAGCAGTTACACATACAGGCTTTTAAAACTTATTTAATATCTTTTTTAAAAAGTTAACCTTGTAATTCCTAAATCATTTTAAACACTTTGAAATACTTTCTAAAATTCTGCTTTTTAACATTTATGTAAATGATGTAATAAAGGAACCCAAATGGCCAGATATTTCCCTGTTTCAGTTTTATCCCATAATGTATCCATTTTGCTACATGCCAACGATACGGTGTTGTTAGCACAAACGCAAGTGGGTATGAGGCGATTTCTAAAGAACTTTGGGAGACTGTGTCGTAACAAAGATTTGAATACAAATTATTCCAAGACAAAAGCCGTAGTATTGGGGGTACAGCCCAGGAAGCAGAAATGGCTCCTAAATGGAGAAGCCATTGAACAAGCCAGGCATTTCAACTTCAGTGGTACCTCTGGTTGCGAACGGGATCCGTTCCGGAGCCCCGTTCGCATCATGAGCAGAACGCAACCCGCGTCTGCACGTGTGTGGGTCGCGATTTGCCGCTTCTGCGCATGCGCGTGACGTCATTCTGAGCGTCTGCACATGCGCGAGCAGCGAAACCTGGAAGTAACCCGTTCCGTTACTTCCGGGTCGCCGCAGGACGCAACCTGAAAAGGCGTAACCTGAACCGAGCGGAACAAGAGGTATGACTGTATTTGAGGATTTGCTTCTCTGATAGGAGTACTGGGTCTCATCAGATGACAGCCTCGGCCTTGAAGGCATCAAGATCTGCACAAGCAATCCTTAGCTTTACCAGAACTGAAGGCGGCAATGGGATTGCCCCTGCTCCGAGAAGATATACAGTGGAACCTCGGAAGTCAAACGGAATCCATTCCAGAAGTCCGTTTGACTTCCTAAACATTCGGAAACCAAGGCGTGGCTTCCGATTGGCTGCGGGAGCTTCCTGCACTCAATCCGAAGCCGCGGAAGCCCCGTCGGACATTTGGGCTCCAAAGAACATTCACAAACCGGAACACTCACTTCCGGGTTTGTGCCGTTTGGGAGCCAAAACATTTGCGCCGCAAGGCGTTTGGGATCCAAGGTACGACTGTATTGGTAAGGCGCCCCCACAGGTAACATGGGGGGGGGGAGGAGAATGATAGGAAGGGATCGGGAGAGACAGGGAAGCCCGGAGGGAACGCCCCACCTAGCCCATCTCTGACCCCAAGCCAATATCACCAGCGGCTGGAGCAAAAGAGCAGAGGAAGCGCGCACCGGGGACCGGCTGGGGGAAAGAAGAACGCGGCGTGGACCCCCCCTGCCAGTGCAGGGGGGCACAGCAAAAACCATGCTTTATGTTATTTAGTTTATTTTCAGTCCATTTCTTATCCGTATTTTAAAGCCCTATGAACCCAGGTAGGTGGCCTGAACCATTGGAGCCCATTTCCTGGAACCGCCACCTCAGCCCTGATCTAGGGACCCGACACCAAGCCCAGGGGGTCCCACAGGAGAATTCAAACTGCCCCTTTTTCTTGTTCCCTTCTCTCTCTCTCTCTCTCTCTCTCTCTCTCTCTCTCTCTCTATCTCTCTCCTCCTTCTTCTTTAGTTATATAAACAACCCTCCCATTTTTATTAATACATTATTATTCATTATTCATCCATTTTTATTCACTTCTTACTCATTTACTCATTTTCATTATTATTACTCATTTTTCTCTTTTTTTAAAAAAGGTTTTTTAAATTTCTCATTAAAGAATTCTATATATATATCTACTTTTCCATCCCCACTCCCCCCCCCCTTTCTCAAATTACCTCTTGCTTGCGGCTCCTGGAGTATTGCAGGGAATGGCTGGAGGTTTTCTTCAAGCTCCTGGACCTTCATACGCAATGCTTGATCATCCTTAAGTACTGTATCCGCCCCCGTCTTAGGGCTATCGGGTGCCTTCTTCAGTATTTCAGCATCCTGGAGAGGACAGACACTTCCTGCTAGACATTTACTCCAGACATTTACAGAAGGCACAGAGGCACTGGTTGAAGAAGTTGGGAATGAGCAGACAGTGCTATTGCTGAGAAGGAGCTCCACCCCAGGGTGCCAAAGAGCTCTTTCCCTAGCCTGCAGGTGCCAGAAGGCCAAGCGCTGGTGTTGCAGTGGTGGTACTTCAGAGGAGTAGGAGAAGAGGCTGCTCTGGATTCTGGGTATATAAATGGCCTTGCCTGAAGCTGTGGATTGTGCTGTGCATTAGCAGAGAGGCTCTACTTAGTTGCAAATGAAGCACATTTCAGTTATTATAATAACCGGTGTTTCCATGCATGCTTGTTCAGGAACTCTGTGAACTAGACAGCCGCTGTTTTAAACTGGCCCTTTTTCTGGCAGGTTAAACGATTAAAGTTGACTTGATTAACTTCATCCGCCAACTACCCTTCTAAGCAACCAGAGCAATTACAAATAAAAGGCTCTCCAACCGTGCACTATCCCTATCTGCAAGCAAGCTCTCCCACAAAGTGGGGGGGGCAGGGGATCCCCTCTGCTGTGCTTTGCCTCAACGCCCCAAAGACAAGCCGTCCAGCTGGAGAAAAGGGGGAGGGGTGTACGCCACAGGAACGGCCAAGAACGCTGTTTTTTGCTCAGCAATGAGGCGTTAAAGCAGACAGACCTTCCTCTGGGTCTCTTCTCTCTCGGGTCGGGCTCTCCCTCTCCTCAGCGGCGGCGGCTGCAGCAAGGTCGGGGCACCCCCCCAGCCAGCGGATTGGCTGGCTGGAATGTCCCCGGATTTAATTAATGTCCCCGGATATAGTCGGGACCTCCGATGCTGCTTGCTGCCATGGCGTCAGCCATGTTGCAGTGCTGGAAGTCCCCAGGCGTAAATCCGGGGACATTCCGGGGACAAATTTCTGCCGGGGACAGATTGCTGAATCCGGGGACTCTCCCTGGCAACCGGGGACGCCTGGTAAGCCTCCTTCTGGCCTTACCTGAGCAGCAAGTGCAGCTTGTCCTGGATCACCGTGGATCCCTTCAGCTGCCATCAAGCTCCCAGGTGTGGATCTGTTGTCCTGACCTGATTTTTAAATAGAATTCCATTAGCCTTTACATTTTTAACTTTTGACTCTTATCTGCAAACCCACAGCCCCACCTCCCCACCTTAACACTGGGAGGGCCATGTCCCCGGAATTTGTGAAGACAGGATTCTCAAAAATACCTCTGGCTTGTGGCTCCTTAAGTGTTGTTGGCAACGCCTGGAGTTTCTCTTCAAGCTCCTGGAGATTCACACGGAATGCTTGAGTTTCCTTAAATACTGTTTCAGCTGCATGCCACACCTCAGCCAAAAGAGCTGCTATCACTCAAAAAAAGTTTAAAAAGTTTTTTTTTAAATTTCTCATTAAAGAATTCTATATATATATAACTACTTTTCCATCCCCACTCCCCCCCTTTTCTATTTACTTATTACAATGGTTTTTTTCTTTTCCTTCTCTTTTCTGAACAAACAAACAAACAAACCATTTTCAGTAGGATTTTTTGTGTTTTCTTTTTCTTTCTTTCTTCTTTTTCTCTCTATCTCTTTTCTCTCTTCCTTATCTTTTCTTTTCCATCTTGTCTTTTGTCTGACACTGTAACTTGAACCACCACAGCGACTTTTGATTTTTAAATAGAATTCCATTAGCCTTTACATTTTTAACTTTTGACTCTTATCTGCAAACTCCCAACCCCACCTCCCCACCTTAACACTGGGAGGGCCATGTCCCTGGAATTTGTGAAGACAGGATTCTCAAAAATACCTCTTCCTTGCGGCTCCTGGAGTATTGCTGGCAACAGCTGGAGTTTTTCTTCAAGCTCCTGTACCTTCATATGCAATGCTTGATC
The DNA here is from genome assembly GCF_964106645.2 of Podarcis pityusensis. Taxonomy (NCBI): domain Eukaryota; kingdom Metazoa; phylum Chordata; class Lepidosauria; order Squamata; family Lacertidae; genus Podarcis; species Podarcis pityusensis. The sequence goes on along the minus strand of NC_138045.1, from coordinate 35,313,816 downwards.
ATCCTTAAGTACTGTTTCCGCCCCCGTCTTAGGGCTATTGGGTGCCTTCTTCAGTATTTCAACATCCTGGAGAGGACAGACACTTCCTGCTAGACATTTACTCCAGACGTTTACAGAAGACACAGAGGCACTGGTTGAAGAAGTTGGGAATGAGCAGACAGTGCTATTGCTGAGAAGGAGCTCCACCCCAGGGTGCCAAAGAGCTCTTTCCCTAGCCTGCAGGTGCCAGAAGGCCAAGCGCTGGTGTTGCAGTGGTGGTACTTCAGAGGAGTAGGAGAAGAGGCTGCTCTGGATTCTGGGTATATAAATGGCCTTGCCTGAAGCTGTGGATTGTGCTCTGCATTAGCAGAGAGGCTCTACTTAGTTGCAAATGAAGCACATTTCAGTTATTATAATAACCGGTGTTTCCATGCATGCTTGTTCAGGAACTCTGTGAACTAGACAGCCGCTGTTTTAAACTGGCCCTTTTTCTGGCAGGTTAAACGATTAAAGTTGACTTGATTAACTTCATCCGCCAACTACCCTTCTAAGCAACCAGAGCAATTACAAATAAAAGGCTCTCCAACCGTGCACTATCCCTATCTGCAAGCAAGCTCTCCCACAAAGTGGGGGGGGGGGGACAGGGGATCCCCGCTGCTGTGCTTTGCCTCAACGCCCCAAAGACAAGCCGTCCAGCTGGAGAAAAGGGGGAGGGGTGTACGCCACAGGAACGGCCAAGAACGCTGTTTTTTGCTCAGCAATGAGGCGTTAAAGCAGACAGACCTTCCTCTGGGTCTGCTCTCTCGGGTCGGGCTCTCCCTCTCCTCAGTGGCGGCGGCTGTAGCAAGGTCGGGGCACCCCCCCAGCCAGCGGATTGGCTGGCTGGAATGTCCCCAGATTTAATTAATGTCCCCGGATGTAGTCGGGACCTCCGATGCTGCTTGCTGCCATGGCGTCAGCCATGTTGCAGCGCTGGAAGTCCCCAGGCGTAAATCCGGGGACATTCCGGGGACAAATTGCTGAATCCGGGGACTCTCCCTGGCAACCGGGGACGCCTGGTAAGCCTCCTTCTGGCCTTACCTGAGCAGCAAGTGCAGCTTGTCCTGGATCACCATGGATCCCTTCAGCTGCCATCAAGCTCCCAGGTGTGGATCTGTTGTCCTGACCTGATTTTTAAATAGAATTCCATTAGCCTTTACATTTTTAACTTTTGACTCTTATCTGCAAACCCACAGCCCCACCTCCCCACCTTAACACTGGGAGGGCCATGTCCCCGGAATTTGTGAAGACAGGATTCTCAAAAATACCTCTGGCTTGTGGCTCCTGGAGTGTTGCTGGCAACGCCTGGAGTTTCTCTTCAAGCTCCTGGACCTTCATAGGCAATGCTTGAGTTTCCTTAAATACTGTTTCAGCTGCATGCCACACCTCAGCCAAAAGAGCTGCTATTACTCAAAAAAAGTTTAAAAAGTTTTTTTTTAAATTTCTCATTAAAGAATTCTCTCTCTATATAACTACTTTTCCATCCCCACTCCCCCATTTTCTATTTACTTATTACAATGGATTTTTTCTTTTCCTTCTCTTTTCTGAACAAACAATCAAACCATTTTCAGTAGGATTTTTTGTGTTTTCGTTTTCTTTCTTTCTTCTTTTTCTCTCTATCTCTTTTCTCTCTTCCATATTTTTTCTTTTCCATCATGTCTTTTGTCTGACACTGTAACTTGAACCACCACAGCGACTTTTGATTTTTAAATAGAATTCCAGTAGCCTTTACATTTTTAACTTTTGACTCTTATCTGCAAACTCCCAACCCCACCTCCCCACCTTAACACTGGGAGGGCCATGTCCCCGGAATTTGTGAAGACAGGATTCTCAAAAATACCTCTTGCTTGCGGCTCCTGGAGTATTGCTGGCAACAGCTGGAGTTTTTCTTCAAGCTCCTGGACCTTCATACGCAATGCTTGATCATCCTTAAGTACTGTTTCCGCCCCCGTCTTAGGGCTATTGGGTGCCTTCTTCAGTATTTCAACATCCTGGAGAGGACAGACACTTCCTGCTAGACATTTACTCCAGACATTTACAGAAGACACAGAGGCACTGGTTGAAGAAGTTGGGAATGAGCAGACAGTGCTATTGCTGAGAAGGAGCTCCACCCCAGGGTGCCAAAGAGCTCTTTCCCTAGCCTGCAGGTGCCAGAAGGCCAAGCGCTGGTGTTGCAGTGGTGGTACTTCAGAGGAGTAGGAGAAGAGGCTGCTCTGGATTCTGGGTATATCAATGGCCTTGCCTGAAGCTGTGGATTGTGCTCTGCATTAGCAGAGAGGCTCTACTTAGTTGCAAATGAAGCACATTTCAGTTATTATAGAAACCGGAGTTTCCATGCATGCTTGTTTAGGAACTCTGTGAACTAGACAGCCGCTGTTTTAAACTGGCCCTTTTTCTGGCAGGTTAAACGATTAAAGTTGACTTGATTAACTTCATCCGCCAACTACCCTTCTAAGCAACCAGAGCAATTACAAATAAAAGGCTCTCCAACCGTGCACTATCCCTATCTGCAAGCAAGCTCTCCCACAAAGTGGGGGGGGGACAGGGGATCCCCGCTGCTGTGCTTTGCCTCAACGCCCCAAAGACAAGCCGTCCAGCTGGAGAAAAGGGGGAGGGGTGTACGCCACAGGAACGGCCAAGAACGCTGTTTTTTGCTCAGCAATGAGGCGTTAAAGCAGACAGACCTTCCTCTGGGTCTGCTCTCTCGGGTCGGGCTCTCCCTCTCCTCAGCGGCGGTGGCTGCAGCAAGGTAGGGGCACCCCCCCAGCCAGCGGATTGGCTGGCTGGAATGTCCCCAGATTTAATTAATGTCCCCGGATGTAGTCGGGACCTCCGATGCTGCTTGCTGCCATGGCGTCAGCCATGTTGCAGCGCTGGAAGTCCCCAGGCGTAAATCCGGGGACATTCCGGGGACAAATTTCTGCCGGGGACAGATTGCTGAATCCGGGGACTGTCCCTGGCAACCGGGGACGCCTGGTAAGCCTCCTTCTGGCCTTACCTGAGCAGCAAGCGCAGCTTGCCCTGGATCACCATGGATCCCTTCAGTTGCCGTCAAGCTCCCAGGTGTGGATCTCTTGTCCTGACCTGAATACAAAAGAAGTGATTCTACATCTCCATTCCAACACGAAACGAAAGCCCAGAGCCTGGCTTCATGCTCCCCTTCATCTGGAATATGGTCACTTCCAGCCCCCTCCCAGCCCATGGATCTCCTTGTAGAGGACTGCTTGTATGACAGAGAGGTTTTCTGTGGAGTGCTGCCTCCCTCTGCTGGTGCAAGCTGTTTCTCCAGCAGAAAAATGCTTCCTGGTAGATTGGAAGTGGCCACCCCTCCTTCCCCAACCCATTCCATATGCATCCCGACCCCAACTATCAGGATTTGCCATCTAGCCTGACTCTACAGTGCTGCTGATACACAAGATAGGCAATAGCCTGCCGCTCACTAACCTAACTGCAGCCTTGCAGGAAAAGAATATAAGAGCAGCCAGAGATTTTGTAGTCCAGCCTATTCACATAAGCAGACCAGTCCCCTGCAGCGCACACTCTCCTACTCAAAACCAAGTCAGCTCACCGCCATAAACTGGGCCTCTTTCTCCTGCTTCACTTCTGAGATATTTCAGGGCAGGCTGGATTAAAGTCGGCTCACATTCCTGGCAAGGCTGTTTTCGTCCACGGAGTTTGTTCTATGAGACACATGAGCCAAATAGCCGAGGAGACAGTTTTTTAGCTGCCTGTCATTCCTACACTTTATACTGAAAGGATTTCAGGGGCTGATGCTCTTTTTCTGCATGGAGGGTGGGGGTTTCCAAAGGGGCACTATTCAGACCTGCATTCATGGTTTATGAGTCGTAGCCGTGTGACAACTGCACATCATGCTGATGTGTTCAAGGGCTGATGTTGCACTTCCAGGTAGAAGAGCTCGTTGGCATTATTCTAGGCTCTGTGTCAATTGACTTTGTGACATGATGGGGGGGGGGAGGTCTTATTTTTAGTGTATTTACCTGCAACCTATTATGTGGGAATCTCAAGGTACTTTACAACTAGGTCCGAAAATAGGCAAACATTGAAATGCAGCAGAATAAACAGGCCTACAGTAAACAAATATCCTTCAAAGCCCATATTGGTTGGCAGCAGCATCCCCCCAAGTCCATGATGGATAAACACTTTCCCCACATGGAGCAGAATTGCACCCATGTTGGCAAAGGCCTCCTTTCTAGAAGGGGGGGGGCAGAGGCTGCCCCCTCCCACTGCTCTCTTCTCCCAGGCATCTGAAGAGACAAACGGCTCCCCTTCTCTACCTGTGTGCCACAAGCCTGAATTGCAAGACAGTTCCCACTTTGGGGCAACAGGGAACAAACATGCAGAGGACGAGTTCTGAGGCTCCCCCAACAAAGCCATTTCCCTGGGCCCACCTGCCAGCCTGCTGCTGGCTGGCTGCCCACCCACCCACAGGAAAACGGCACGATTCTCCCCACCAACAGGACATAACAAGAAGATGGGGACTATAACATAGGACTTCCTAACTTGTGAGTTCTGATGAGCCGCTGCTGCTTCCCCAGTTTAAAGGATGGTGGCTCAGGTGAGCCATTAAGCTAGAAGGAGGAAAAGGACCGACCCCGGGATGGGCTGTCTGCCTTCTTTTGCCTTCCACCTCACGACATCCCCAGCCTGGTGCACTCCCGGTGTTCTGGGGCTCCATCTCTCACCAGGCCCAGGCGGTATGGCCAGGGGTCAGGGATGGGGGCAGTTGTCCAAACCAGCTGGAGAGACTCAAGGAGGGCATTACAGCCTCAAAGCCCTTTCCCTACCTCTCAATCTGGACTTACCTGGCCTTGCCCCTGGCTGCCTTTAGCCAGATCAGCTGTGCTCGGAGCTGGGACAGACCCCTCTGGAGACTTAGAGGTAGAGGAAACAGCCTGGGTCCCCTGGAGAGCACTCTCAAAGGAGATGCCCGCAAAGCAGATCACACTTTTCCTACTCCCAGACTGCAGGCTAGAGAACATCACTGCACGCTGGTGACCCATTCCCTGGGTGGTGCACTGGGAAGAAGAAACCTCATCCAGAGATGGGAGGGAAGCACTTTGGCCAGTGCCAGGGGGCCTTTCTTCGGAAAGCTGCTCGGGGACCTGCAATGGAGCACTGCCCAAGGAGGAGGAAATGTGGGAGGCCTGCTGGGAAGGCTGCTGGGACCCCGACGCTTCCTGGCTAAGGGAAGCAGCTCTGGGAACAGAGGGCATCGAAGTGAGCTGGCAATGAGAAGGCTCAGCCAGGTGGCAGCTGGAGGTCTCTGTGGTCGCACCCAGGGATTCGTTGGGCGAACTTTTCTTCTCCATTCTGTGGACACGAAGGCAAGTCTTCTGACCACTGTACCAGCTGGTTTCAAAGGCTATTTTTTATGAAAGCTTGAAAAACAAAGAAAACACAATATACAGAAATCAGTGTCAGATATCAAGCATTTTGAAAACATAAAAACGAGAAGAAACAGAAGACGAAAAGCTTTCTTCTTTGTTGCAAAGTAATTCCCAAGAATAAGCCCAGAGTAGGGAGGCCTTTTTACTCCTGGGGAAATCACCGGCAATTTCATGCCAAATGCAGCAGAGGGAAGGGGCACAGGAGCTGCTATGAAACAGACGATCCTCAAATCACAGCTGTTTGATACAGGGATGGAATCAATCCTTTTGCTTCAGTAAAAACCTCAAGGGTCGTAGGTTGTGCTTAAATGAAGTGGATGGTGTTACAAAGGGTCTAAAAATGAAACACCGTTTTTCGATTTGAAAACTGTTGAATGATCTTTACCTATCCTGGGAACAGTACACCGCAGTGGTGGGCAGTTCCACAGACCCTCCTCCTCTGCTCAAAATGCATACAGAGCCATCTTTGCGCGGGGAAGATCCAGACAAAAGGAGTCTGTTTTCAAAGTACCTGCCGAGGGGTTTAGGCGGCTCCATCCTCTTGCCTCCCCCGCCCCCCGATCACTGTTTCACTCCGGAAGGTGTCTCAGACCTGGGTGGAGCAGCCACAAATGACAGGCAAAGAGACAAGGTCCTGCCCAGATTCAGGCTTCCTCATGATTGTGTGGAATCTGTACACGTTTCTGTTGGCGCTTCCACTAGTGATTTATCTGTACAGGATCGGACTTCATTTCAGCCAACCACATCCTCCCTCTTCCCCCCACAGCATACTAGAGTTCATATGGATTTCAAAGCATGCTTTGAGAACTTGTATGCTTAGCTTTAAACTCCACAAAATTAGCCTATGGCTAGGATGCTATTTATCAAAGTCTGTGCCCATTAAGATATGGTCAGATACAAGTATGCTTTCCCCCTTGTTATACAATTATTATTTTTAAAATTGCATTCAACTATTTACTATTTAAACAGCTTATACACCACTTGACTAGAATCATCTCTGAAGTGACACACGAGAAATACATTGCAGGAAAAGTTAACATGGATGACATCAGACTTCCGTTAAAAAGACCTGCTGGAATAAAAAAAGGATTCGGTAGGTGCTGGGTGCTCTGCCTGATGCTCTCAACTGACAAGATGTAGGTGTGGTTGAATCAAATGGGAACAGTGACCACAGTGCTATCAAATTCAACATACACAGCATGGAAGTGGACAATTGCTAAGGAAATCCAGAACAGTCACATTTGACTTCAAAAGAGGAGACTTCCTCAAAATGAGGGATTGGGTAAAAAGGCAGTTGAAGGGGGAAAGTCAAGGATGGTGAGCCCTTCTGTGCTCCAGAGGGCCTGGGTGGCCTCATTCCCCTCTTGTTGTGAGCACTGCAGAGGGAGGCAAACATGTCCTTCCTGGGGGCTGGTCCCTCCCCGCCCTGTTCCTGGAGGGCAGCAGGAGGAGGGGGCTGCTGCAGCTGCCTCCTTTGGGGGCATGGCTCACCTTGCCTGCTCCTGCCCTCCTCCAACACAGACAACCTTACCTGCCTCAGCCATCCATGGGGGCTTGAGAGTGTGTGAGCAGACTTTGCCATGGGAGGAGGCAGGCCTTGCAGAGGAGGAATGCTGGGGGCAGGCATTCAAACTCAGCCCTGAAGCTCACTGGGTGACCCTGGGCCAGGCACTCACGCTCAGCCTAACCTACCTCAAAGGGTTGTTGTGAGGATAAAATGGGGGGGGGGGAGAACTCTGCACACCAACTGGACCTCCTTGCAGGAAATGGGGGCTATAAATGTAATTGTGTCATTTGTACCCCACCCACCTCACTGGGTTTCCCCAGCCTCTCTGGGCGGCTTCCAACACATATTAAAACAACAAACATTCCAAGCCTCCCTATAAAGGGCTGCCTTCCAGAGGTTTGATAGTTGCTCATCTCCTTGCCACCTGTAGGGAGGGCGTTCCACAGAGAGGCTGCCACCACCGAGAAGGCCCTCCCTCTGCCTGGTTCCCTGCAACCTCGCTTCTCGCAGGGAGGGAACCACCAGAAGACCCTCGGAGGAGGACCTCCGGGCTGAAGGATGGGGGTGGAGATGCTCCTTCAGGTATACTGCGCTCAGCTTCCTGACCTAACATTTGCCTCGCTTAACATAATTAATTAGGAAGTGAAGTTTTCCTCTTCCATTCAAGCAGTACAGGAAGTAAGAACGTGCAAAAAGGAGTACTACTTCTAGATTTCCCAACTCCTGACATAAAACAGCACAAAGGTTGCCTTTTCTTGACCATCAATCACCTGTGCAAAGTCCCTACGCCACCCCCTATTGTGCTTCAATACAGCCCCATCGGTCAGGCCGGACACTGAGGTCCAGCGCTGAGGGCCTTCTGGTGGTTCCCTCATTGCGAGAAGCGAAGTTACAGGGAACCAGGCAGAGGGCTTCTCGGTAGTGGCGCCCGCCCTGTGGAACGCCCTCCCACCAGATGCCAAAGAAATAAACAAGTATATGACATTTAGAAGACACCTGAAGGCTGCCCTGTTTAGGGAAGCTTTTAATGACTGATGTTTTAATGTATTTTTAATCTTTTGCTGGAAGCCGCCAGAGTGGCTAGGGAAACCCAGCCAGATGGGCCGGGTAGAAATAATTAAAAAATATAATTATTAAATTATTATACGCGTTAGAAACAGAATTTGAAGGGGCAGTCTTTTCTGGCATTGCCAAATGAAGCTGCTGACCCATTTCTAAGTCCTAAAATCCACAATTTCTCTGAATACTTGAAAAACCCAGTGGTGCAGGACCTCCTAGCATGCCATCTGCTGGGGAACATTTCCTAGCACTTGGCTGGGAGCTGCTGCAGCGCTATAGTCAGGAAAGGCTTTCTGTATATCGGTAAGTCCCAACAGTTGAATAGGAACCTTCAAAAACAATGTATGTATTTGTCTCTCATATGTTTTAAGCTATTTCACATGTCCACCAAGCACGAGAAAATGTCCCTTCATCTTCTTGACATTTCCAACAAACATTTGGTATGTTTTCATGTATTCTAAATAACTTCTCGGGAGTTAGATACCAACAATACTTAAATATATATATATATTTAAAAGTCTATTTTAAGTCATAACTCAATTATTATTTTAACTCTTTAGTCCACATATGTTACCACTATTCCAACTGTACAATATAACCAAAAAAAGAGAAAATATTGCCCCTTTAATCCTGCACTTTTTAATCTGTTCCTCTTCCATTTAGGATTTCAACAAAAGTTTGTACATTTTTGATATCACATGATGTGCATAATTGTATCTCAAAACCCGTCTTCCACTCTTCCATACCCCAAGTCTTCATTTCCAACTAGAATCTCTCAATCAATCAATCAATCATTTATTTGTATGTTGCCTTTCCAAATTTCAAACCATGTGCAAGGCAGCTTACAAAAAAAAAAAAAAATTACATAAGTGCAAACATAACAAAACTAGTCGTAAACAATGAACAAAATATCAAAAAGTACACAACGAAATTGAAAAAAAATCCACATAAATAATAAGATTCCACGTAAATCATATAATCCAAGCTAAAGAGAAAAATAAATTAACATCAGCAACAGCAAACCCCCCCCCCGAAAAAAAGAACCCATAAACAACACCCCAACCCTCTTTTATTAAGTGTAAAAGAGAAACCCCTTGTTTAAATTTTACAATCTCCCCGTTTCCACTTTAAGAACTCTCAGTAGATTAACCATTTCTCTTTATCCGTCACCCTTTTGTCTATAAAAAGTGTCTTCTGGTGAAACCCAAAATAGAGTCTTTGTGTATAAACTAACTTTATATCTATTTTCAGATTCTTAATACGCCACACACGTCTAATACAGTGGTTCTCAAGGTGCGCATTTACTCTGACTTGATCTACCACAAATATCCAAGCCATCTAACCCTGAAATCCTAACCTTCTAATTCCAAGTCTCTTCTTTCTCAGTATCCCCATTCCGTTAACCGCACCAAGCAACAAGCTGTAAAATGCAAGTTTAAAACACAAGCTTTCCTTTGCATCTCGCAGAACTTTCAATGTAATTCGTGGTTTTGTTCACCTGTCCTCCAAACTTTGGTCGTTTTGCCTTCCTTTAAATGGGAAATCAGTAGTCAAGCCATACTTTTTGGTAAAACGTTCGTCTGGATCCCGCAAGTCCTACCTGAGAAGAACAATGGGAGTGTCCGCTAGCGCCAGCCACTTCTCCTTCTGCAAGCAGCGCCACCCGAATTCCCACCTGGGATGAGCCGCTAAACTGAGCAAAGACTGGGGCGGGCGGCAAGTGGGAGGGGGAAGTCGTGCGCTTCTGTCCCGTCAGAAAAGTGCTGGTCCTCCCCGGAGGCAGCCTGCTTGCAGAGAAGGGGGCTGGGCTGCCTCAAAGCCCATCAAGGCCACGGGCTGCTAGCATGACTCATCCCGGCTTTATCATCTGAGGGGAAAGGGTGCGTGGTCTTAAATGCTGGCCTTGGCAACTTGGCTGAGCTAGCTTGGGCCAGCTTAGCCTCCCTCACAGAGGGTTGTTCTGAAGATACACTCAGGAAAACACCCGAGGCATGAAGAAGAAGAACGAGGAGAGTCTGGAAAGGGGGGTGGGGAGCGCTCCCACCCCAGCCGCTCCAGGATGGGAAGTGCGTCCCGGGGGAAGCGGGATTCAGGCGGAGGAGGACGTCGGGTTGGGTGGGGGTTGCCAGGAGCAGCACGATGTCCCTTGAACCCCCGGCTTCCACTCTCCAGGCAGGTGCCCAACGTGGCCAGCTGGCACTCCAGCCTTGGCGTGCAGATCCCGGGTTCAGCCCCAGATCTCTGGAGCGGAAAGGCTCTTGGGCGTGACTATGAAAGGCAGCATCTGTCAGAATAGGGCATACTGAGCCAGTACAGATGAACGTGACTATTGGTTCGCTTCCTCTGCTATCTGCCTTTTCGGGCACCTCAGAGGTGGCAGAGAGAGGCAGGGGAGAGACTCCGGCCTCTACAGAAGGCTGCACCCCTTTCCTCCATGTCCCCACCCCAACTCTTAGGACCAGAAGCAAGAGACAGCTTTGCTGAGCACGTGCCCCTTCCCAGGGAGATGCAACTCTGCACTACTGTTCCCTGAATTGCTCGCGAAGCAGCCATACTCCAGGCTCTTATTGTCACAGCCCTGCAGGATCAGACCAAGGCCCATCTAGTCCAGCTCTCAGCAGCCCAGCAGATGTCCAAGGGAAGCCCCAAGCAGACTCCAAATGCAGCCCCACTCTCCCCACTGGGGACACCCGCAACGGGTAGGCAGAGGTAGACTGCCTCTGCGGCTGGAGGTGCAACATGGTCTAACCCTCCATGAATTTGACGAATCCTTTCTGAAAGCCATCCCCATCAGTGCCTCTGGAAGGAGGAAATTTCAGTGTCACTAGGCACTGTGTCTGGCCTGAATCTGCCATCATTCTGCTTTCTTAAAGAGATCCAGGTTCTGATATTAGGAGGAGGAAACATCGCTCTGCACCTTTCCCACATCATGCATACTTCTATGATGTCCCCACTTTCCCCCCTCTTGCAAAGCCCCAAAGCCTCCTACATTGTAAGCCTTCCTTACAGGGGAATCATCAGAACCACCTGTGCTGCAGAGCTTCTGGCTGAAAGGCGACTCATGGAGATTTGCAATGACTGCTGCAATGCACCCCTAATGATTCAGATTGTATCATTATAGCGCCATTGTGTTGATTTGTTATTGATATATTAAAGGGGCCTGGGACTTGCCTGTCCATTCCCAACAGCAAGGGCCCCTCGCCAGTTGGCTTGCTTCCTCTCAGCTCCTGGCAGCCCACACCCCCTGGCCAGCCCCAGAGGCACCATTCTCTGGGGGAGAACAGCTGGGCAAGCCTTGGGGAGGCAGAGATGGCATCCGAGGAGGGAGGGAAGGAAAGAGGGACAGAGGCCAGTGTCTCCCGCGGCACCCCTGACCATCATTCAAGGCACCCCAGCTGCCACAGCACACTGCTTGAAAACCACTGCAGAACTGGGATGGGAAAGGTTTCTAGTCCAACTAACTGGTCTGGAGAAGAGGAAAGGCAGCCATGCTTGCTCCTTTGTCTTCTCCGAGGAGACTTCCAGCCTGACTTCTCATCTTGAGGCCCCAGGGAGAAGTGGGAAGAGGAGGAGGAGGAGGAAGCATCCCCAGAAGAAGTGTGGTCCCCACCAGTAGGTGCTTCCACCCCCCACTCCTAAATCTGCTTCCAACAGATACTTGGGGGTGGGGCATCCTGCACCATCTGGTCAATTTCTGGTGTTAGGAGAATTAGAAGGTCTAAGATATAAACACATACATAAATACCGAAAGTAGTTCTCATCACAAAAGAATATGCAGGTAAACCCATGAACAGCCAGGTAAACCCATCAAGAGGTTTCCTGCCAGACAGGAGTCTGTTGTAGGCCGCCCCTTCTGTGATGTATGTATCGTTTTTCGCTGTATCGAATCGTATCCTTTTTGCTGTATCTTTCTCACTGACTTTAAGAATGGATCTGAATGTATTTTTCCTCAAAATGCTGTACTTTTCTAAATGTATCCAAATGTATCTGAATGGGTTTTTGTATTTCCCCCCAATCTCATCGCCTAGAGAATGTTCCTTAAATGTAACAATCACTTGTTCCAAATGTATTTGATTCAAATGTATTTAAGGCCCCACTTTTCACATGGTGTCCTGTTGTGTGGTCGGAAAGTACTCTTTATTGTTTGATTTGGGTTAATGTCAGAATAAAAGCGAGTTCCTTCAAAATAACACATTCCTTTTTAGCTTACCAATTTCTCATATTGTAAGAAGCGGAAGAACGTTACAATTATCCATTTTAGAATGAGCACCTATAGGGAGAAGACAGATCTCAGTAAGCCAAAGCAAGGCCAAGACAACAAACCCCTTCTGGAATATGGTCAGCGTGTACAACATCTAGCTGAATCATCACCAGGATAACTAAGTCAGACTGGGGGAAATATCATTCTTCAGAACCAAGACATCATTACCATGCTTTCCAAGTTACCTGAAAGTCACTAGAACACTTGCGAGCACAGAGCCAAGACACAGCTGAAAGAAGAGAATCCTCTGTTATTACGGAAATGGGAACCAGAGTCTTCAGTAGCCTAGTGCTTATCACTGTGCCTGCAAGACATTGAAAGACACTGCTTAACATTCTGAACATCTTCACTCTTGATAATTTCTCACAAGCTCGAAGCAGCCCCGGTTCTTGTTAAGGGAGAAGGCAGGGCAATGCAGCTCCGTTGACATACTTTGCTGCCAAGGGGAAAGAGAAGCCAAAACATGTTTTCTTTACCAAGCTTGGCACTGAGTGCGATGTTCAGCAAGTTCTGAATTTCTTCTGGTGCCAAGCCTCTCTCTTGCGCAATCTTTTCCACAGTCTCCAAAGGACTCTGCAAAGCTCCCTGCTTCCGTGAGGCACTATCTTGAATTAGAAAAAAGGCAAAGTGTGATTCAAATCCATTCGAAAAACCGTCCTCATGCATGATGGCCTGTCCAATGGCTTGCTTTACCATCAATTGGCAAGGGAGCCCCATTGAGATGCCATGGCATTTGGAAAACTCTGGAATGCTGAACTTGCCTTTTGCTTTCTTGCTCCTTCGTTCAGTGGGTAGGTAGGTGTAGGTCGGGGCAAGTCGAAAGCTTCCTTGAAATTCCTCAGCCCCAGCCAGCATTGCCAATGGGCAGGATGATGAGAATTGTAGTTCAGCAACGTCTGGAGGGCCAGAGGTTACCCTCACCTGTTTTATCGGTTAGTGTGCTAAGATCTGGGCACAAGCCCAATTCAGCTGACGGTACTTAACAAGGGCTTGCTTTACACAAAACATGAGAGCTAATACACTATTCTGCTCCAATATACAAAACAGCCCCTTCTCTAGAGAAAGCTCAAGAAAATACAAACTTCGGGGTTTGTAGATGGTTGTAAAGGTTTCCATTTCACTAGTTGGAAACAGCTTCCAGGCTAGGCAGGACCAAGGTTGATTTGTAACTGTTCCTGCCTGCCTGCTTGCCATCGTGCATATTTGTAAACCATTTCTGCCAAAATATATACATCTGCAATAGTAGTTTCTGGAAGCAGACCCTGCAAGAGTGCACACTCCATGAAGTCCATATGAAGAGTGTTACGGAATGGAGGGGGGCATATGAACGAAGTCTTACTCCCGAGTAAGAGACGTAGAGCCCGAGGCGATGACCTCAAGGGAACCCTGCCACACTAGGACTCCCCTCGCCCCGTCACAACGTTGCACCAAGCACCGCACAAAAGTCCAAAACCCCGAGAAGAAAGCGCCATTTCTGACCCCGTATCCCGATGCTATACACGATCGATGTATTTGATGAATGAACAATGTATTTGCATGAGGATGCGCTCTAGCCAATCAGATGGCGTTGAATGTAGCCCTTCAGCCAATCGCAGCAATGCCATGGCTCTGCAGAGGCAGCTCAGCTCCAGCTGTTTTGCACGCTCCACTGAGCGTTGACAAGGTGATGACAGCTCCCGCTGCGAGAACAACGGACTGAGTCAATCGAAACCTCGTTACCCTGTTAATCCAATCAAAACTAGATGTTGTTTAGTGGTTTAGTCGTGTCCGACTCTTCGTGACCCCCTGGACCAGAGCACACCAGGCCCTCCTGTCTTCCACTGCCTCCCGCACTTTGCTCAAACTCATGCTGGTAGCTTCGAGAACACTGTCCCACCATCTCGTCCTCTGCCGTCCCTTTCTCCTAGTGCCCCCCATCTTTCCCAACATCAGGGTCTTTTCCAGGGAGTCTTCTCTTCTCCTGAGGTGGCCAAAGTCTTGGAGCCTCAGCTTCAGGATCTGTCCTTCCAGTGAGCACTCAGGGCTGATTTCCTTCCGAATGGATAGGTTTGAGCAGGGGGTTGGACTCGATGGCCCTTGTGGTCTCTTCCAACTCTATGATTCTATGATTCTATGATCTTCTTGCAGTCCATGGGACTCTCAAGAGTCTCCTCCAGCAGCAGAATTCAAAAGCGTCAATTCTTCGGCGAATGTGAGCGGTATTGGCTTAGGCATTGATTGGACCTGACTATATCTGACTCCTGCCCATTGTGCAGGAAGTCCCAGTAAGGGTAAGCCACCGGTAGGGGAAGCCCTGTCGATGCGAACCAACTCAAGCTCCCCCTGGTGCTCCCGTCGGGGTCGTGTCAAGGCTTTAGCCCCCCAGCCGGGCTTCAGACTAGATCAACACCCCCGGATTCCTTTAACGGAATACCCTTAAGCATGGAGGGGCAGGTGATGGCCACACCTCCCCTCCCCCACACAAGGTCAAACAATGCCTAACCGCAACCCTAACAAAGTTGTGATGATTGCTACGAGGTAGGCGAAAACCAAGTGGCCAGTGCCAATTTGCCAAGTGGAAAAATTCCTACCAGGCCCCTCGGACAACCAAGGCGACCAACCGTAGTCCATAGCAAGGCCATTGCCTAACCTGCAAAATAGGGAGGGAGGGCGGGTGATTGAGGAAGCGAGCCAAAGAGGAAGTTCTCTGGGGGTTGGCTGGCCGGGCTCTGACGTGGCCGGGATCCCATAGGCAACGGGGGACAGAGTCCCCCGCCCCTGGTGGGGAGTGAGTGGCCACGTGGTCCACCGCAACTCCTCCCCACTGGGAAGTGGAGCGGATTTCCCAAGACATATCCTGTATTTGCATGTTACCCCAACACATTCCTCCTATGTTAATCATGTATAACCCTCCCCTTTTCTGATGGAGTGGTGATGTTTAGCGAACTGTCTGCTGGGATAAGATAGGAACTTTTAAAAGTCCTTGTCACCCCATTCTCGGGGTTCAATTCCTCTCTGAACCTGCTGCGCGATAAACTTTGGTCTCCGCTCTTTGCTCCGGTTGGTGGCTGGACTCCTTCTTTGTTCCGCAGGGACCCACGGGCTCTGAGCAGCCTCCCACCTGGATTTTTCCATAGCAACAGAAACTCGACTAACCCTCTTGAGAGAAGAAAGGTGGCTTTTGCTCCCACTGCAATGTTGTAATCTAAATAAGCACATCTTCCTACAAGTGAATAGTAGCCACCTATCTGGGGGGAAATAAAGTGGTATGCTGAGAGACATGGTTACGGAGGAGAGCAAATCTGTGTTCAACAATCCGAACATCCCGAGAGAAACCAGATGGCAGCTTTGTTTTACTGTGTCCACAGAAATCAATGAAAGCCTGTGGGATGTAAACACAGGAGCAGTCAATGACAACATTCCTAGAGTGTACATGTTAGAACATGGGGAGGGATGTCTGTCCAGCAAGCAGGTAAACTTCCTGGGGACGGACTTCCTCCGCATGTCGCCAGAGGTGTGTGTGGCCTCACCTGTGCAGGTAAATGATAAAAGCACAGGGCAGGCAGCCATCTCTCTCTCTTGCCTCTTGCCTCTTGCCTCTCTCATCTTCATCTTTTGAAGAAGCAGGATGCCCTCTTGGCTCTCAGCCAAGAGAGGAGGATAGGACTATCTTCCTATAAGATAGATTCTAAATGTATTTTACCTTTTTAAGCCTGTCTGCCTTCTGGGATCATATTGTGAACAGAACGTGAGTAAACTCTTTTATACTTTTATAAAGACTGTGTCGTGTTTTGTATTTTAAGAGGGATCAAAAGGGGGAAATTACCAGAGTAATTATTATAGAGGTTCAAGCGAACCTGTGCAGACGTTACCGTTGCGAACTTAAAAGGGGGAATGTTATAAACTCTGCTGATATTTTGGGAACTTGTTAGCACAAGTTGGACTAGGATATAATCTCACAATATATCTTCTCCTGCATCCCTGAACATTCCCACAAAGCCAACCAATGGTTTTGCAGTTGCTTTCCATGGACATTTTGCCACCAAGCACAGAATTCCTTGAACCTCGGAAACGCTTCTGATTTCTGCTTGAGCATGAACACATGAATGTACCTGGAAAAAGCATCAATCAATACCATGAAGTACTTTGCTCCACCTAGAGAGGTTGCAAGTGGACCAACAAGGTGTGCGTGGACAGTCTGGTAGGCTTTAGATGCCCACCTGCCAGAAACCTTGCCCTATTGAACTGTGTGTCATCATGATGGCCTTGGCCGGTTGTGAGTTGTGAAGGCCGCTTCCTGCAAGGCCCTTTTCACCTGGCCTGGGGGGCAGGGCCCAGACACCAGCTCTACTAAAGAGGCTCCTGGTGAGACCAGAGGGACATCGCTCGGCCTGACAAGAAACCCAAACTATTGGATTCTTTTGCCCCATCTTTTTGTGCCTGCTAAACAGCCGTGTCATGCTTATGATAATATTTTATTCTCTTGGGAATTCTGCTGTTTAAAATGTGCATTTTATATTTGACTTTACTTAGCAATGTTGGTTTTTTTGGGGGGGGGGAATGCTTAAGTTTTTTGTTTTGTTTTTGTTAATTTTGTGTTAAATATGTATTCTGTAGTTGACTTCCTTTGTAATGTTTTATTTTGAAATCTTTAATATTTCAGTTTTTGGTTAACTATGTTGCTTTAACTGTATACTCTATATTTGACATTCTTCAGATTGTTTTATTTATGTTTTAATATGCTGTAAACTGCTTTGAATTTTTTCTTGAAAATATAAAGTGGTATAGAAATGAAATTAATAATAATAATAATAATAATAATAATAATAATAATAACAATAACAATAATGTTCATTGAAATGTTGTGTCCAAAGACTGCAGCCGATGGAGAGATCACCCCTCCCTCAATTTTCTATCAGATTATTTAGATTTGGTAAATAATTCTTATTGCTATTCTTATTGTATTAATTATTATAATTGATTTATGTAGTTCTGACGGTTTAGCTGCCTTGAGCATGAAAATAGAAAGGCTGGATACAAACCTAATCTAATAAAGAGCCCTCTTCCTCCTCCTCCTCCTGAGCCTGGGGCAGGACCGTAGCCTGAGAGAGAGAGGGTTGCACAGTTCCCCGATTATTTTGGAGGAATTCCACACCACACATTTAAAGCTCTTACACCACTTGAAAGAGTCCAGGCTTTCCCTCAAGAATCCTGGGAACTGTAGTTTGCCAAGGGTGCTGAGAGATGTTAGATCTGTAGCAAACAGAGGTTCCCAGGATGTGTTGGGTGAATCTGTGACTCTTAGTGCAATGCTTCTTGAAATGTGTGGTTGTGACCATTGTCCTCATAACAGCACTGGGGTTCGGAATGCAGTGTGTGTGTGTGTTGCAGAATGGTTTAATTAGCTCATTCTCCTCCTAGCACATCGTCTTCATTCAACTCTGGCTGTTGAATGAATGCTTTCTTATAATCATTCCTATGTTTAAGTGGGCTTTGGCCTCCTTCCAGACAGCAGCTTGAAAGGGAAGCAGAGGAAAGCTCAAATGATGACAGAAGGCAGGGGCATCCAACAACCAAGAGTTTTGGTTTGGATGTGACACTTTGAGACTTCCCCAAGCCATCCCGAAGCCCCAATTTCACTCGGCCCCATTTCACTCTGGTCCATCTGAGTATCTCCTTTCCACCTATGCCTCCCCTCCCCCCCAAATATTCACAATTAAGAAATCAGAAAACAACCCCCACCTCTCTTTTGACAGAACTAGATGGAATGATCAGGCATAGCAACTCCTGCAGAGAGGATAAAACCAAAATGTTTCAAAGGGACACATTTATCAAACAAGATATCTGCCCATAGCTCAGTCAGTAGAGTGTGAGACTCTTCATCTCAGGGTTGTGGGTTCGAGCCCCACGTTGGGCAAAATATTCCTGCATTGCAGGGGGGTGGACTAGATGACTCTTGTGGTCCCTTCCAACTCTACAATTCCATGATATCCTGTGAGGAGTAGTCTGAAGTGAAGGCACAAGACAGGAGTTGATCATCATGTGAGCTGCGCACAGGTGGGCTGAAGCGAGCTGCTGACCAGTCCTGTGGAGCCTCCTTTTATTGAGACAAATATGCAAGCTAGGCAGATACATTTTGGGCTGTGACCTTTACACACCTTTGGTCCCGAGATCGTGGGGTGGTACAAAGTTATTTTGGCACCTGTTTCCACCGCGTCATTTTCCCCTTGCACAGTGTATGACAAAGGAGACAAAAGGTCTCGGGGACAAAGGTTACAGACAGGACACCGTAAACTGCTGAGACCGCAAAAGGTCAGACAGAGGAAACGATGTTCCAGACAGCCATGACTTTGTCTGTGAGGGGGAGTATGCTATGCACCCCAGGGTCACGCGTGCAGGCAGACTGTGGCTGCCTGCTGGTGGGGAGTGTGCTCCCTCCGGACCCCACTGCCCACTCCGCGATTATCCCTACAGTAGTCAACTGAGTTTTACTCAGAAGAGATGCGTCAAAATCAACACAGCCACGTAATTTGTGCCCATCAATTTAAATAGGTCTGCTGTGGAAAGGACTGATGTTGACTACAACCCTGATGTTTTCTGATTATTTTATAGAGCGTTTCCCTCAGTACCAAAAAATGGAGGCAGAGACAGTTTACTGAATTTCAAAACCACCGAAGCTTTATTGAATGAACGAATCAATTTATTACAGCCACAAGCCAGAATATGGACTTATACAGAGATAGAGAACATGTAGAAGAAGAAGAAGAGTTTGGATTTGATATCCCGCTTTATCACTACCCTAAGGAGTCTCAAAGCAGCTAACATTCTCCTTTCCCTCCCCCCCCCCAACAAACACTCTGTGAGGTGAGTGGGGCTGAGAGACTTCAGAGAAGTGTGACTGGCCCAAGGTCACCCAGCAGCTGCATGTGGAGGAGCGGAGACGCGAACCCAGTTCCCCAGATTACGTAACTACCGCTCTTAACCACTACACCACACTAGCTCTCATATATATGTAGGTTAAAATCAAAATCTATAAGCTAGAACACAGTAAAGAATACAGATGTGAAACTATTAAAATGTGTAGTTTAAGACCTTAACCGCTAATTTAAAATATGCATGTCAATGCTTTATTATAATTAAGGCAGGTAAAATAATTATTACTCTTAATAGTATTCATTGCTATGAGGCTTCTTGAAGCAATTCAGAATACAATCAACATTAGCAGAACACTTTCCTTTACAAGGACAATTTAAAAAGCAACAATTTAAAAGCAATAAAAAAGGAATATTGCATAGGAAAGAATTCTAAAACAACAGCAATGATCACAATTAGCAACAAGACACAATGAAACAGCAAGCAAAACTTGCCACTCCATCATCGCTGAGCCTTGAAACTTGTGTCTTAGCCCCATAATCGAAACTGACATCAAGTCTTATGTCATCTGGAAGAGAATGAAGGAGAAGAGAGATGAATTTCTGCCACATTTACTGATTCACCAAATTGACCTGGCCCCCATTCCACCCTATTTACAAGGAGGCTTTATGGATCCTGTCTTTGGTGGCAACGACTCCTTCCAAGCCTGCAGTTTGGCCATCTTTGTGCTGTGGCAGGATTTCACAGCCACATGACCCAGGAGGTCTGCACCAAGCAAGGCTGCTGCAGCTACTGAGTGGGCTCTCCTTAGTCTGGAAAGTGCGACTGAGGGAATCGGCTGGCTCAGGGGGCGTGAGCAGCCCTATTTATCGCTGGCGCGGCCGGGATTTCCCTCTTTTGCCGACCTGATTTTTCGCCTGGGGGGGGGGGGGGTTGCGAGTTGATGTGCATCAGCAGGACTCCCCCTACTGGTGGTTAACCCTTCCCGGACTTCAAGCGGACGGGCTGAAGCCGGATAGTCAGTTAGGACCAATGCCTAAGCCAATACCACTGATCACCTGTAACCAACAAAGTTGTGGCCATATTTAGCCCATTAACCTGAAATCATTGTGTCATGTGTCTTTATTTCCACTTTGGGGGGGGGCGGGAACTTGCCACGCAATAGGGCTCTTTTTGTTTTTTTATGCACCCACAGACCCCAAACGGCTCTCCACAGGAACACAGTGGTGCATCTCATGTATGTGGGGGGGGGGGATTCCAACACTCCCCCCACCCCCACCCCCAGCAAAGCAAAGATAAGGGAAGCATTTCCAGCATTTAAAAGAGCCCTCAGCATAATGCTTTTAGGACAGCAGCCCTGCCTGGAGAGGGAAGGGGGCTGCTAGGAAGGTCGTCAAAGCATCAAGGCATAGATGAGCCAAAGAATGCAATGAAAACTCTCTTAGAGCCAGAGTGACTGACAGGAAGACTGACAGAATGCCTGTCTGTTGCAGTTGATGGCTGAAGAGTTGAGAAACGGAGAAGGGGTAGAATCATAGAATCATAGAGTTGGAAAAGACCACAAGGGCCATCGAGTCCAACCCCCTGCTAAGCAGGAAACACCATCAGAGCACTCCTGACATATGGTTGTCAAGCCTCTGCTTAAAGACCTCCAAAGAAGGAGACTCCACCACACTCCTTGGCAGCAAATTCCACTGCCGAACTCTCTACCCACTGGGTAGAGAGAGAGGGGGTGTATAGTGGCTAGAATTCTGGACTAGGAGGACCTGGGAGATCCGAGTGCAAATCCCCACTCAATCATGAAGTGCACTGTTTGATGTTGGGTCCAGTCACTCTCATCCTAGCCTGCCTAACAGGTTTGTTGTGAGGGGAAAAACAGGGGGAAAGGCAAGCCATAAATGCCACCTTGAACTGCTTGGATGAAAAGTGGGCTATGAATGTAATGAAAAGCATCCCAAAAGAATGATCATGGAAGGTACCCTGGGGATCATCTAGTCCAACCCCCCTGCAATGCAGGAATATGCAGCTGTACCTTATGGGAATCGGACCTGCAACCTTGGTGCTATCTGCAGCTCCCTCTAACCAGCTGAGCTGCAATGAGATTTGAGGGAGAATGGGAAGGCGGGTGGGAAGAGAAGTTAAGCTGTTCAGGAAGGGGTTAAATTCCATGGGGATGCTGGCCGTGTGGGGGACCCCAAGCCCTCGCCCCAGAAGATTACAAAAAAGAAGCAGACGAAATCCTACTTACACATTCACGATGCTGGCCATCTCTTCAGGTGAAATCCCCTCCTGTTTAAAGTCAACTGCTTTAAAATGCTCACACAACACTAACTCTGAACCTTGCCTCTAACCGTATTGCTACTCCTCTCTGTCTAAAATATACAGGAAAATATGTGCACAAAATATACAGATGAAAATGAAATGATAAAGTGAAAGCATTTGTTGAAATACAGTAGAGAACTCACGCCTCCCAAGTTGAGGGAGGCCTTGCTTTGCATGCAGGAGATCCCAGGTTCAGTCCAGGATCTCCACCAGTCAGGGCTGGGACTGTCCCCTGTTTGAAAACCCTGCAGCGCTGCTGCCAGTCAGTGTAGGCAGTGCTAGGCTAGATTGACTCTGTCAAGTGCAACTTCCTATGAATGCTCCTCGTATACGATTTCTCGAAACACAAGCAAGCTACCTTATCAACGAGTTGTGAGAGTTCATTCATGACTTTTAACAAACAGCAGAAACCATTTTATTATTTCTATGTGAGTACAGAAATCCTGAATATGAAAGGAAGGAAACTTCCTGCCTCTGCAATAAAGGCAGCTGCACTGCTAGGTGAGCTGTCCCGATGCCAACTGAAACAGACCCTCCAAAGATTCAAAGGTGAAAAGGGAATTTTGAGCATCTGAGCACAACTGGGCCGTCTTCTGCGTTAACGTGAAGTGCAGGAAGTGATTGCCTTGAGCAGGGGTAGGCAACCGAAGGCCCGGGGGCCGGATGCGGCCCAATCGTCTTCTCAATCCGACCCACGGACAGTCCGGGAATCAATGTGTTTTTCCATGAGTAGAATGTGTCCTTTCATTTAAAATGCATCTCTGGGTTCTTGGTGGGGCATAGGAATTCGTTCATTTTCTCTCTCCAAAATATAGTCCGGCCCCCCACATGCTGTGAGGGACGCTGGACCAGCCCACGGCTGAAAAAGGTTGCTGACCCCTGGCCTTGAGCCTCCTCAGGACTGGCGCAGGGGCCGTGCATTTCAGGGTGCCAGCCAAGGCCCGTGCCCCAGTATTGATTGCTGATTCTACTGAGTCCATCAGTATATTGTTGTGAAGTGACCTGGCATTTTTAATGAAGTGCAATATAGGCTTGTCTTACATCTTTAACAACAACAACAACACCACCACAGTAAATTGCACAGAAGAATTCCATGTTGCCTGTGGGAGCGGCTGGGTAGACCTCTTTGCAGCTGCATGATCCATGCATTTGATCTATAAGCAACTGCTCAATCTTCATAATTGGCTCTGGCTTCGTGTAGGAGATTGAACGCATTCTTCTATTTCTCAGCCCTGTATTCCACCCCCACCCCCCTCCTCCTATACTCGGACGGTGCCGACTACTCATCTCTACGGAGTGAAATGTTTATGAGTCCTGCAGATCTAGTCTCAGACGTCAAACCTCTACCCCAAAGACGGGGGAGCCTGTGACCTTCTAGAGCATACATTTCTTTGGACTGCTATATGCTGAAGTGAACAAATGTTTTGTCTGAAACCCTTGAGAGTTTCTGTGGGCCGCCCTAGAGAACACTGGGCTAGAGGGATCATGGGGATGACTTGTTCCACAACAGCAGATGGCATGCAGAAATTTAAACTGTAGCAAAGGGAGGTAAACTGTCTAGCTAGCTAGCTAGCTATGTCTTGCTGGAAGTGCATGCACTCCTCTTAGCCAAAGCCCCAATAACTGCAAGCGTGGAGCCACACAAACACGCCTGATCTCGACACTGTCTTGGGGGAAACTCCCGATGCTGGAAAATTCACGTGCTCAATTTCTGCACATTGAGACAGGAGCCAAAGAAAGCACACGCAGAGTAGGGGGGCTCATAAAAAAGGTTTCTTTGGGAGGGGGTGGGTTGAGGTTTGCTCCGATGTGAAAGCTAAAGAGCAGGCTTTCACAGAGAAAGGAGCAGAGTAAGGCGGAAACTACTGGGACCCGTGCTTTCCAGGCACGCTAACGGGAGGGATGAGTCCGGCATTGCATTGTTTTGGTCGTATTTCCAGTGACAACTATTTATGACAGAGGTTTACAGAAAATTGATCTAAAACCTCTGCTTGTAAGAGGCTATGGGCATTTGAAGAAGCCCATCATAATCTTTACATGAAATGTATCTTTAGAACACCGGTGGCGTCATGTCCCCATTTGTTGCCTTAGTTTCTCCATCAATGCACCACCCACAATTTGCCATCATATTGGCATCAGGTGTTTTCCAGGCCAGCGAATGTCAGCAACCCCTTCGTCTAAAGCTGCTTCCCCAGTTTCATCCAAAATAGAAAGAAATGCCATTTGGTAGCCCATTGAGAAGCTTTGGGAAGTAATGGAATACATTTCTGAAAGTTATTTATGGATGCACAAGGTCACCACATCTTTGCTTAAGGTGAATGGAAAGGAACATTTCCCCAGGCGGCACACCACTGTCCCCGAATCTCGTCCGCTGCTTGGTCATTTCAACAGATTGTGTGTCTTAGTAAGATTCTGTACATTGCAGAAAGCTTTCCCTTGCCTACAAATGAAGTGCATGATTTTTCAAAAACTTATGAATGCCCCGTGCTTTTACTTCTGGTGTGGTAAAAAATTGCAGAATCTGGCTATCATTTAAAGCAGTGTAAGATGCTGGTTTACGTTTCCCCTCACATTTGGTGACTAGGTAGGGATATGCAGTTTTGTGTTTTGTTTTTTGAAGAGTTCCTAAGGCATCCTGCTGCTTCCGAGTTTTATTTTGGGGGTTGTTGTTGTTTTTGTTTACAAAAAGGTAATCCAGTTGTAACCTTTTTCTAGGTACAATTCTGTACATTCTGGTACTACCTGTTCACGCATGGTCCCTCCAAATCCCTTTGTTTCTTTTAGCAATGTGTCCTTGTGTGCCTGCTACCTTTGCTTACAGAATTTCTCCTGAGGGGCGCTTTGAACATGTCCCGTAATACATGTGGATAAAAGGAATCGCCTTTGTTAATTTCAAAAGCCATTTTATTTCTTCCATGATTTTCCTCTGTTGTTAATTTATTTTGTAAACGCAAGTGGGGTTTAGTCACCAGAGAGGTGGATTCTGTGGTTTTGCTCAATAGGTCATGGTCATTTCAAGAGCCATAGGGCCTGAGATGGTTCCAGCTCTAACTTACGTGTAAGATTAGGAGTCCAAGAATGTGGAATCAGTACTGCAGAAGGTCAGTTCTGACGTACTTCCCCCCTAAATAGTGGGTGAAGTCCTTTTGGAAAGGACTCAAAGGTTTCAAAGTGTCAAGTTTTGCTGTACTGAAGGACTGTCCATATCTAATCTATTAGAACACTGAACCCTCCTCCCCACTCCAGGAATTTTGCTATCCAAAGTGGGTTTGAATTTGGATAATAAAAGTTTCCAGTCGAGTAGATTTATATATTTTAGGGAAGGTAAGCAACTTAAAATGACCACGGACCCAGTAAAACTCATTACAAAGAGAAGAGAAGCAACATTTAAAAGCAGATACAAATAATGAGGCATTATTCTTTTCTCAAGAAGCCAGCAAAATTTCATCTTTCCTGTTTTATTTTAAGCATGCTTTTTATTCAAGTTTTTAACAAACAACAAGGTGGTAAGCTGCTGAATATAGGCAGACTATCCTTTCTCAAGGGCCATTCCAAATGTGTACAATTGATGGCTCCAAAGTAAGCTGCACCCTGTGAGTCCAGAGGGCAACTGGGGCCATTGTCCCTGTTAGCATTTTGTAAGAAAGGGCACCAAGATTTCATCAAGCTGTCTGCCTTGATGAGACTTGCAGTGAGGATCCCTTTGATAAGCCATCGGCAATGCATAAAGGAGGGCAGGTGGCTTGGTGAGCAGGGAAAGTCTTTCAAAGATTTGGACCAGCGATGTGCCTTTGCTTCGGGCAAAGGGTGATGGTGGATGGATCATAGCTACCTAACTCAGCACTGTCTGTACTGATTGGCAGTGGCTCTACAAGGTTCCAGGCAGGTGATGTTTTCAGTTTCACCTGGAGATGCTGGAGACTGTTCTGGGACCTGCATCACCAGCGAGCTCTGGTCCTCCCTTAAGGAGTTTGGCGGCTCAGTGGTCTGACTCTGTGGAAGGCACCATGCTATTCCCCTTTAAATTAGCCATTTCGACAGAAAACATGAGAACTGGAATTTTGCTCTTGAATTGATTTTTGGATCGCCTGCATGCCAAGCACATACTTCTCCCACCGGGCCAGCACCCTTCCTCAGTGGCTGAGGTCTCATTGCACACAGCCATCCAGCAAGCAAAAAAATGGTATTGTTAGAAGGGCAGAGTGGGGAGCAAGAGATTCAGAGGCCGGTTTTAGACCCACAGTGCTCGGGTTTATTCTGTTGCCTGCTTGACATTGTGCCTCCTTTCCCCCTACCTTTTATTCCTATGAAAGTTTCACAGTGTCGGTGCTTGGGATTCTGGATAATCTATGGTGTTTTTCTTTTCAGTTTTTTTAATTAATTTTCCAAAAAATATTTAAGACAAACAAACAAACAAACAAACAAACAAACATACATCCTAATTGTAATTAAACCAATCTTGATAACATTGTTAAGTGACTTCCTCAAATCCCCCTGGTTGAATTTCATTGTATTTCATTTTAACAGTTTTCCAAAATCAATCTTCTCAAAAAAACACACAAAAAAACCCTTGATCACTTCACATCTTTCATTCTTTCTAATCTAGCTTGAAACATCTTAATTCCTATCCTTACATATTTAAATCCTAAGCCTCTCTCATATTTGCAAGCTTTTCCAATTAGGTTATCTTGAAATATTTAGCTAAATAATCTTTGAATTTTGTCCATTCTTCCTGGTACTCCTCCTCCTTCTGGTCGCGGACTCTTCCCGTCAGGTGGGCTAGCCCCGGGATTCTGGAGAATCTATGTGACTAGATGCTTGTAATGTATGCCAGGCAATCTGGCACAAGTGGGTAGGGTTGCCATCCGCCGCCGGGATTTGGCCGTTGGAAACAAGTGTCCATGCGGGAAACGCTTGAATGTCCAAATCCAAAGGTATAGCAATTCTACACGTGGGGAGTAGGGACGCAAGCGCAAATCAGAATAAAGCAAAGGCTGGGAAAGTTCAAACAGAAACACACACACACACACACACACTATTCCTCAAGATTTGTGTTTAAGACACAGGATCCTAGAATTGTGGAGTTGGAAGGGACACCGAGGACCATCTAGTTCCGTTATTCCCAATCAGGGGTCCGTGGCCCCATCCCTTGCCACCCTCCAACTAATTTTCTCTCATATTGGCATGGCAATAGCATACATTTTATGGGCGGTCTTGTTGTTTTTAGTATACCTAAAATCCTTTGCTTATTACCCCACATTTTGAACCCGCAGCCCTGAGATTAAGGGTGTCACGCTCTACCAACTGAGCCACCCCACTGTAATTATCCCACACCTCCCCTCTTGACGAAGCTGCCTGCAAAGCTGATCTGCCGAGGAAATGTCCTTCTGCAGGCATGGTTTCAATCCAAACAGCAAATACTAGTGGTCAACTCCAAAAGTGCGGTCAAGAAACCCTGCTTGCCAAAGAACAATTGAACGCACCCTTGAAGCTCCTTTGCAGCCATGTCTTTACCTTGACACCACGTATGATGCTAGATGTGGGGCCTGCGGGCCTGTCAAGATTCCCCACCTCTGCTCTATCTAGCCAGGCTGATGTTTTCAAATGGGGGTTAAAGCTGTGAAGCTGTTTGGATGCATGACTGGACTTGACTGTGGGCATTTCATTGTGCTGTGTCCCAGAGCCTTAAGGATGGGGTGGCCTAGGAACCTAAGCCACCAGGTATATAAAAGTGAGGTCCACTCCAGCCAAGAGCGAAAGAAAACCACCAAGCAGCCCTGCTCCCCAACAATGCCCCCCAAAGAGGATACGGATCGTCTCGGGAATGCTGGTGTCCAGGCACTCAATTCTCTCCTGCAGCTCGTCCTGCGTGCCCGGGGTCTGGAAGAGGTCCTCCTGAAGCAGAGTATCACCCATGCGTTCGGAAGGGATGAGGTACATCCTGGATAGCATGCAGAACAATCCAGCCCTGGGGTGCATAATGTGAGGTCGAGGAATGCCCCAATGGAGAGAAGCCCATCACCAAGAGAGCTGGCACAAGGGCTGAGAATTGTATCCCGCCTGCTTTCCACAGTAGCATTCCTACTACCCTTCTCCTGATTTGGGGCAATGGGAGAGTGAAATCATTCCCCGCTTCTTCTAGTGGCGAGTCTCAGAGAGCCGCTTTGCTAGGGAGAGACAGACAATGGTTGGGAACACTTGGGTTCTTCTGAGCCGCTCTAAGGAAGACCGTATGCTGGATGCCCCACCCGCTGCCGCTCCACCAAGGTGCCACTATACTCACAGCAGGAGTTTGAGAGCTAGTGTGGTGCAGTGGTTAAGAGCGGTAGTCACGTAATCTGGGGAACCGGGTTCGCGTCTCCGCTCCTCCATATGCAGCTGCTGGGTGACCTTGGGCCAGTCACACTTCCTTGAAGTCTCTCAGCCCCACTCACCTCACAGAGTGTTTGTTGTGGGGAAGGAAGGGAAAGGAGAATGTTAGCCGCTTTGAGACTCTTGAAGGGGAGTGAAAGGCGGGATATCAAATCCAAACTCTTCTTCTTCTTCTTCTTCTTCTTCTTGTAAGAGCGAGTCGGTAGCTAAGATATAAATCAATTGGGATGTTTGGAACCTGCACACCCCAAAACTGGTACTGGATTCCAGCCAACACCCATCCTTTCAATGGTACCGTCCCCCTCAGCTCACCTGGTGGCAGGCATTCTTGAAGAGGTGGTCCACCAAAAGCCAGATCTCCTTGGCCGCTCAGTGGAGTCATCACCATCCTGGGGTACGATATCCAGAAACTGCTTCTCCTGGAGGTCCAATGACAAGCGGGACTGGCATGAGAGCCTGACAGAGTGTGTGCCTGTATGCATTCTTTCCTTGCTCCAGCTGGGTGGACAAGTCTTGCCCTCTGAGGCCACAACTAGGTAGGGCTGGGCGATAGCTGGCTTTCAACACGGTGATATATCACTAGCTAAACATTGCAATACACCAATATATCACGATGTCTGAAATAAGATGGAGCTATGTAGAGGCATTGGCTGGCTTCACGGTTCCCCCCGCATTGTGATTTTTGCTGCCCCCTGCAGGAGGGCAGGGGAAAGCTGAACCGGCAGAGTCCACAGGGGCTGCAGGAATCTCGAGAAGCATTGTCTGGCTTCACGGTTCCCCCCACATGGTGTTTTTTTGCATAGTACACACACACATCATGTTTCGCAATATATTGCCAGGTCAGAAATTATGAAACCAGTCTCACTATCTAGACTTCAAGCTGATTTGAAAATATAGCTATATTGACATATCGCCCGGCCCTAGCCACAGCAAGCATCTCAAGGGGGAAAACAAAAAACAAATTGCTCGCACCCCAAATCCAAGCTCCCCCTCCCCCTATTAATATGCAGCTCGTAATCCTCCCACTCCGGATGTGCAGCTCACCCAAAAGCTTACTGAATATGCAGCTGTGGACATGAGGTTTGGCTAACATTTTATTTAAATTGCTGGAACCTGCCCTGGGACCTTAGGGTGAAGGGCAGGAAATAAGGAACAAAAACAGCAACAGAACATGGATGGGCCTTCATAGGTTGATGGGCTGCAGCCCCAGCCAGCATGATGAGATGATGGGGTCACATGTTCACCACCCCTTGTCTAGAGCACGTTGCAGAGGCAGTGGTAGAAACTGAGCAACAGCTGGAGCCCCAGCCCACGACTTTGTCTGGGCAATGCAGCACACAGCAGCTGGTGAACCATGCCTCCTGCCTCCTTCCCATCTTCCTCTCCAGAAATGTTCAGGGTGGTTAGTTCTATCTCAAGCTACCACATTCAAGAGAAAGAGAAAGAGAAAGAGAGGAGGGGGGAGCAAGAGAGCTTTAGGAGCACAGCAGTGGCAAGCAGCCCATCACTAAAAGGAGTTGGCAAGGATGGAGAATTTGATCCCCTCATCCCCAGGGCAGCTGTTGATTAGGACCCAGTTCAGAGGGTGTTTGCAGGCTTTTCCAATGCTGTCCCCAATATACGCAATTTCATTTAAACGCACGGTACCTCGGAACGCAACCCCCGTGTAAACGGGGCGTTGCCTGTACCTGATTTGAGCCCGCTACAAGAACATCTAGAGGATAGCAAACCAACTGTTACCTTTTCTAGGAAGCTGTCTTCTCCCTGAGATCAGAGGAGGAAGGCAAGAGCAAAAGACAACCAAGGGTGTTAATGGCACAGGCCCTGAGAAGAGAAAGAAACAGCCCGTTGGCTGAACAGTATCTGGGCAGATGGCAGGGAAATGCACACGGTTCAGTGGCCCTGCGAAAGGGCAGGTGGGAGGACCAGAACCTGGGATGACTCAGTCAAGGCAAACAAAGGGCATGAACAGCACACAGGAAGCGGATGCACAGCTACAGAAGCTGAAGCTGAATGCAGCGGAGGACCCCCAGCCCCCACATTGCTGAGTGGAAGAGCAGCTGTTTTTCAAGCAGGCAAGCAGAGTGGGAAGGGTAGACATCCAGCAGATGAACCTGCCAGGTAAATCAACCCCTTTCCCTACCAGGTCAATAAGTCTGGTGACGGGAACTTCGCCAAGCGGCTGCCTCACCCAGCACAAGGCTTCCAAGGAGGTCCCGAAGCAGCTTGGTAGGTAGCTCCCCCTGATGGTGAGGAAATAGTCCTTGCCACGGTCAAGGTGAAGGACAAAGATAGCCTCAATCTTCTCTTCCTTGCTGACGTACACATCCAGGGAAATGTCCACCGTCTCACCTAAAACGGGAGGAGGTCAGGTAGATACACTCTTTGGCACAGCCACGTTGGCTTGTCTGTAAATTAAAAGTGAAGACGGTGAAGAATTGAACAGAAGGACACAATGTGAGCCTGCTGGATCAGGCCAATGGCCCATCTAGTACAGCCTCCTGTTCTCACAGGTGTATGGGGGAAACCTTAACTTCAAGAATTAGGAGAAGAAGCGACTCAGTTCCCACCCCCACCTCACTTTCCTCTCTAGTCCTCCAAAGCAGCAGCTGCACAGAAGATGGTGACAGGATACTGGGGGGGTGAGAGAAAGTGATCCTAACAAAAGAATATAAAAAGGGAAAGGATTTTTGCGCCCCCGATGTAACTTTCTTTTTTAGTTTACATTTCATTGAGTTTTTAAAAGTTTGGCTAGTTCTATATGTTCCCCAAGATATTTTTGTGCCTCCACAACATAAAAATACGCTTTTTTTTTTTTTTTAAGTAATTTTTGGACGGACTGCTCTCACTGGTTCCCTGCGATGCCAAAAGGTGTTTGGGGACCCTCCAGCATTGTTTGGCTTCAATTCATTTGTGTGTGTGTGTTTGTTTAAAGCTGGTCACACACACTTTTACACTTTGGGCTCAGCTGCTTTGACGTGTGGCCCTTGGAGCATGGGGCAATGCAGCCCACAAATGTTAAGCCTCCCCTGCTCTACCAAACTCCCAAGGTTTGAGGGAGGAGGGTTGGGAAGAGGAGGGGAAAAGGGGGGATGAAAAGGAAACCAAGGCCTTCCCTAGATGAGCCTTGGGGTCCCTTTCCAACTCTACAGTTCCCTGATTCCAGAGAGAGACGCGCTGGGCTCCAAGTATCCCTCGCAGGGCTCAGCGCGAAGCCATGGCTTCCAGTACTGGCTGTCACTGAGCTTGGGGATAAAGGAGAAGTGGAGGGTGACCTGCCCGTTGTTTGTGATCTGGAACTTCTCCTTCTGCAGCTACCGGAACTTCACATTCTCAAATGGAAACTGCAGAGCAAAAGGGGGGGGGGGAGGAAAGAGAGTGCTTGCCTTCAGCAGAGGCAAGGAAACGTGCTCCGGGGGAAGTTTGTCCTTGGCCCCGGGCTCTCATTTAGGGGACTGCACATGCAACAGGTCCACGTGGGGCTCTCCAGATCTTGCTGCACTTGCCACTGGCCATGTTGGCTGGGGATGATGGGAGTTGTAGTCCAGCATCTGGAGGGCACCACGCTGGCTACCCCTCGAGTCTTTGCCTGCGAGGAAGAGGCTGCCGCTCAGTGGAAGGGCATCTGCCTTGCATGCAAAGGTCCCAGGTTCTATCCCCAGCATCTCCAGGTAGGGCTGGGAGAGATCCCCCGGAAATCCTGGGGAACCGCTTAAGACTGAGCTAGATGGGCCAAGGGCTTCTTCCCCCCCTGATCTTTGTGCAGCAAACCCTCTTTAAGGGGTTGGAGAGGATCCTATTCGTCTTTACCTCCCTCCAGGGAGGGAAGGAATTCGTTCTCCATCCTGTCCATCAACTGAACAATATCCTCAAACACTTTCCGGTACCGTCGGTCATCCACAACCTTCACCTATGGGGGGGGGGGGACAGAGCACATTTGTTGGGGCTATGGACTAAAAGGGGGGGGGGTATGAGCTAAGAGCAGAAAGGCCTGATGCACCCCCCTGTTCCCAGCCCTGAAAGAGGCAAGTACTGTAACTCTGAGAGCTTCCCTAGGGATGGCAGCGGCTGTGACTTCCAGAGCCAATGGGCTGAAGCCAAATGCTCCAAGCCAAGTACCACAGAAGCTCCATTGCATGAATGGAGCCAACGGTTAAGGTATACAGTTCAGCCCATGTGGTCTGCCATGCCGGCAGGAGCAGCGTGTACTCAGAACAGTGGAGAATGGAAGCCTAGGGATTTAACAGAGCCAAAACCTGCCCACTCCTTGCACCGGAAGTCATTGGCCAAGGAGGAGCTCTGTGGAAAGGGGCCTGGTTGGATAAGATATAAGGATCTATTAGAAAATAAAACTCCAAGGTGGCTGTCACCAATGGAAGTGAAAGCCTTGAAAAAGCTCAATATGGAGGTCAAATGGCCGAAATATTGGGAAATTTTGGAACAAGATGGAGATAGACTGAAATTGCAGAGTTTTGAAAAACTAAAAAACAAAGTACGAGACTGGCTTCATTATTTTCAGATAATGGAGGCATTTAAATTGGACAAGAAAATTGGCTTCCAGGTGGAAAAATCCAAATTAGAAACTGAACTGTTAGAACCCAAAACTAAGAATTTGTCAAGAATGTATAACTTGCTGCTGAAATGGAACACTCAGGATGAAACGGTAAAATCTGTTATGATTAAATGGGCACAAGACGTTGGACACAACATTATGTTCGCTGACTGGGAACAGTTATGGACCACAGGTATGAAATTTACGGCATGTAATGCCCTAAGAGAGAATATTATGAAAATGATGTACAGGTGGTACATAACTCCAGTCAAGCTTGCAAAAATCTATCATTTGCCCGATAATAAATGTTGGAAATGTAAAGAAACTGAAGGTACATTTTTTCACCTTTGGTGGACGTGCCCAAAGATTAAGGCTTTCTGGGAAATGATATATAATGAATTAAAAAAGGTATCTAAATATACCTTCCTCAAGAAACCAGAGGCCTTTCTCCTGGGCATAGTCGGCCAAACGGTGTTAAAAAAGGAGAGAACTTTCTTTATGTACGCAACAACAGCAGCAAGAATACTCATCGCAAAGTATTGGAAGACACAAGAGCTTCCCACACTGGAGGAATGGCAGATGAAACTGATGGACTATATGGAACTGGCGGAAATGACTGGCAGAATCCGGGACCAGGGAGAAGAGTCGGTGGAGGAAGATTGGAAGAAATTCAAAGACTATCTGCAGAAACATTGCAAAATTAAAGAATGTTAGAGTGATGTTGGATTGAAAATAAGTGGCTTCCAGCTGTACAGGATTTAAAGTTATATATAGATTAAGATTAAGGATTAGGATTAAAAAAGTTAAAGGAAATGGAAATTTGGTTTTTAAGAGGTAAAATTTAATGTTATATTATATTAAGATTAAAGATTGGGATTAAAAAAGAGGGAAAGAAATTGCTGGACAAACAATTTGAAATGGAATACAAAAGAGGGAGGTACGAGGAGGTCCAGAAAATAAGTAAATTTAAAAATGGAGATGAAAAGGTGGTATTGTTTTTAATTGTTTTCTTTTTTGTCTTTCAAATTATTTTGTCCTTCAAAGCCCTATACGGCCTAGGACCCTCGTATCTACGGGACCGCCTCTCCTGGTATGCCCCACAGAGGAACTTACGGTCTTCAAATAAAAACATCTTGAAGGTCCCAGGCCTCAGAGAGGTTAGGCTGGCCTCAACTAGAGCCAGGGCTTTTTCGGCTGCGGCTCCATCCTGGTGGAACGCTCTGTCACAAGAGACAAGGGCCCTGCAGGACTTGACATCTTTCCGCAGGGCCTGCAAGACAGAGCTGTTCCACCAGGCCTTTGGTCAGGGCGCAGCCTGACTCCCTCCTTTGGCAATCTTTACAATACTTTAGTTTATGGTTGCCATCAATTTTGATTTTAATTAATTCTTTGATGTTTTTATAATGTTGCACTATTTTAGTGTTGTTAGCCGCCCTGAGCCCGGCTTCGGCTGGGGAGGGCGGGATATAAATAAAATTTATTATTATTATTATTATTATTTTGTTTTTTGTATTTTTTGGATTATGTATTGTGTATTTTTGAATTGTGTATTTCTTTTTTCTTTTTAATTTTTTATTGATGTGTTCTTTTTATTGGAAACCTTAATAAATATCATTAAAAAAAAAGGAAAAGGAAAGGGGCCTGGTTGTTGGTCAGGGCCTGCCCAGATTCGAGGAGGTGCCACATAGCAGGCAACTAAAACCCCCGAATAGACGATAGCCCTGGCCAGGGCAGGTGTTACCCCTGTGAGGAAGAGGGAGCTGACGGGCTTGTGGTCGCTCCTTTTCAATTCCATGTGGCTTCGGTAGCTGAGCTGATTCACGCTGCCTCCTCTCCAGAGGATTGGCTCACACCATGCTGGCACACGGCACTTCCCACTGCAAGGAGACAGGAGAGACACCAGGACTGTTGGACTGGCTGAGGCAACACACAAGGCTCACGCAGTCAAACTTTGGCTCCACACACGGCCTGTGATCTTGACCACGGTCAAGAGCTGGAGATGATGGGGCTTGGGAGTCCAGCTTCTGAAGGGGCGGACCTTGCAGGTGTGCAGGCATTTTGCCTCATGGAGAGAGTTGTTAGGAAATCAAAAGCTGCCTTCTACCAGGTCAGAATGAATTTCTGACCTCCCCCAGTTTGGATTCCTACATTGCAGGGGGTTGGACTAGATGACCCTCGTGATCCCTTCCAACCCCACAATTCATTAATTAAGTCTACTCTGGCTGGCAGCAGCTCTCTGTGGCCCAATCCTTTTTCAGGTGGAGGTGCCATAGAGTTTCAACTTGAGACTCTGCATACAAAGCATATGGCACACCACCAAATGATGATCCTTCCCCAAAGCAAGGGGCCCCGTTATTCTTGTTCAGACACTATTTTTTCAGTGATCCAAAAGACCCTTTCTGGCACCTGATATGCTGCCCAAAGGAGCCTGCCGTTTTCCGGCTTCGTCACTACATGTTCCGCCTGTCCTTTTGATTTCCCCATTACCACAGCAAGAGCAATGAAAGTAGCAGGCCTAGGTGGCTTCTGACAGTTGTCAAGAACCACAAGAACATGCCAAATCCTGGATGGTGAGGCTCAATGGCTACTAGCCATAATGGCCACCGCACATACTCCACCAAGAGAAGCAGTATGGCTTGGAGGAGGGGAGTGTGCTGTTGCACTCAGGTCCTGTTTGTGGGCTCCCCGAGAGGCATCTCATTGGCCAATGTGAGAACAGGATGCTGGGCCAGATGGACCAATGGCCTGATCCAGCAGGGCTGCTCTCATGCTCTTATGCCCTGGCAGACTCATCTTGAGAGAGCACCAAGTCTAATTCCCAGACTTCCTTGACACAAAGAGGAGTCTCATTCAGCCTGCTGCACCTTTCAAGGAACTGCAACACCGCTTATACACACCACGAAACAGAGGATGCTGGTTATCAGGACAAATGTGGGGGAAAGGAGCCAAAACATTTGCAGAGCAGGGATGGCTTGAGGAAGACAACATATCACAGCCTTGCATTTCACAACTCGCCTAGCAGCCTTTGGCAACCCGGAATTCCATGCAAGCAAAGTGAGCAGGTGAAGGAGAGCTGGATCTCTCTCTTCCTCCGTGGCTTGGTGTCCATTCTGACTGCGGAGGAAAGGAAGTCCGTCCAGCCCTCAACTCTAGCCCTCCTCCAACAGCTTGCTTAGCAGAAAGCCATGTTTAAAATATATTTTTACTAGCCTGCTCAGGAGGATGGAAAGGCAGGACACTACTAGCATCTCGGCAGACTAGGAAAAACAAACAAGCCTTGCAGAAGAATGATTGAGAGGACTTACTTACAAAGGCTCAACTATCAAGCAGGATCTGTTTTAGAGTTGAATTTGTACGTCGGGATGAACTTGATCTCTCCCTCTGTGAAATCAGCAAAAGCTGTCTTTTGGGTACGCTGAATGTTTAGCTAAAGCCAAAAAGAAATCGCTAATCAGCAGAGAAGCAAAAGACCCCCTGTTGCCTGACCATGGAGTCTATTAACAGCCACTGTTGTGCTGGAAGACCAAGGTGAAGTACTAGTAGGTTAAAGGTAAAGGTAAAGGGACCCCTGGTTGGACAGTGTTCTCGAAGCTACAAACATGAGTCTGACCAAACTGCGGGAGGCAGTGGAAGACAGGAGTGCCTGGCGTGCTCTGGTCCATGGGGTCACGAAGAGGCGGACACGACTAAACGACTAAACAACAACAACAACAAAGGGACCCCTGACCATTAGGTCCAGTCGTGACCGACTCTGGGGTTGCCGCACTCATCTCGCTTTATTGGCCAAGGGAGCCGGCGTACAGCTTCCGGGTCATGTGGCCAGCATGACTAAGCCGCTTCTGGCAAACCAGAGCAGCACACAGAAACGGCGTTTACCTTCCCGCCGGAGCGGTACCTATTGATCTACTTGCACTTAGACGTGCTTTCGAACTGCTAGGTTGGCAGGAGCAGGGACCGAGCAACGGGAGCTCAGCCCGTTGCGGGGATTCGAACCGCCGACCTTCTGATCGTCAAGCCCTAGGCTCTGTGGTTTAACCCACAGCGCCACCCGCGTCCCTACTAGTAGGTTAGCCAAGTGCAAAAAAAGGGGTATACCTGCTGAAATCCTATCTTATACACACTTATTAAAGGTACAGGATGCTTGTGCATTTTTGCCCCATGTCATCTTAAATTACTTTGCTGCATCACACGACAGGAAAATCCTCTAACTCAGGAGCAGCAGACACGTGGCCCTCACAATGCTGCAGAACTACAATTCCCATCATCCCTGATTACTGGCCATGATGGCTGGAGCCAACAGGAACTGCAGCTCAGTAACATCTGGCAGACCACAGGTTAGCCATACCTACAATATGCAACGTTATATGTACCAATAATCCATACAAACTGTTAACCACCACCAGAATACACCCCCGACAATATGAGCAACTGCAAAACCATCCTTTTGCATCCTACGTTGGCTCCCAGCACGTTTCTGAGCACAATTCTGAGTGTTGGCGCCAACCTTTAAAGCCCTAAATGGCCTCAGCCCTGAAAGAGTGTCTCCATCCCCATTGTTCAGCCCAGGCATCAGGGTCCAGCACCGAGGGCCTTCTGGCGGTTTCCTCACTGTGAGAAGCGAAGTTACAGGGAACCAGGCAGAGGGCCTTCTGAGTAGTGGCACCTGCCCTGTGGGACACCCTCCCGTCAGATGTCAAGGAGATAAGTAACTATACAGCCTTTAGGGAAGTTTTTAATGTTTTATGATGGTTTTGCATATGTTGGAAGTCTGAGGCTGCCCCCCTTGCCTTCCTTGCAGCATCCTTCTCAAAGGGCTAAGGCATGACTACGCTCACAGAGTTTAAATCCACCATAAGGTGCAGCAATCAGGCCTCTGTTTCAACACAAAATACCAATGATCCTTATGCCAAGTGGGAGAAAGGTCGTCAACATGATGAACACACAAACCTTGGAGAGAAAAATGTAAAAGAAAAAGCACCAGCAATTTAAATGGACTTAATGGAAGTATCTGCTGATAAGAACATGTGAGCAACGCAGATTTTCCAGACAGATGCAAAACCTAGAGCAGGAAACCTTAGACCTTTAGATATTGCTGGACAGCAGCTATGCTGGGGCTGATGGGAGTCCAACAACATCTGGAGCGTGTGCTGAGCTAGGAAAGCCCTCTAACTGGGAAATTGCAGAGCAGTCCTACTTATTCCAAGGCAACCCTCCAACTTAATTGGGACTTGCTTCTAATTCAGGTTGCACAAACCTGCAACCTTAAAAAGCATTTGTAGAAGTCGCAGTCATCCTATGTTCTTTGCTCCTAACTGCCTGAAAGTGGTTTCTCTAGCCTAGGCTGGGGTATCCCAGACAAAGGAAATAAACAGGGCAATATCCTAAACCACCACATATAACACAAAGATGTCTCTCACCTGGTCGTAGGTCAGAAGTCTCTGAAGCTCATTTTTAGTGATCAGATGACAATGCTGGAAAAAAGCAAAGCAACCACAGCTACAGGCTAGCTCACGGGGTCGGGGGGCGGGGGGCAGCCTGCTGCCACTTCCTGCAATATGTAGTAAGACTGATAACTAGGATTGGGCAGTATGATCATATGAGGCTCGTGCTCTGTGAACTAGACTGGCTCTTGAACTGCTTCCAGGCCCAATTCAGAGCATCCCATTTGGCCTTTCAAGTGTTTCAAGGTTTGGGAAAAGGGTACCAGAAGAAGGCCCACTTATGTTTGCACTGCCTCTCCACTGACTAGAATCCCTTTCCCAGGGAACTCCTGCTCTTTCAAGCATGGCAGGGCCTTTTCAGTCATGGCACCCGACCTTTCAGAATAATCTCCCAAAGAGGTTCACCTGGCCCCTGCTTTGATGTCCTTTCAGCAAAGACTTTTAGAATTTCCCCTGGTTCGTTAATTCATGGGCAGGGCGCTTGTGGCCCTCCAAACCCTGCTGTAGTACACAGACACAGGAACATAGGAAGCTACCTTATATTGAGGCAGACCATTGACCCATCAAGCTCAGGACGGACTACATGGACTGGCAGCAGCTTTCAGGCAGAGATCATGCCCAGCCCGATCTGCACACACTGGTGACTGAGCCGGGAACCTTCTCCATGCAAAATGGCCGCTCTGCTTTCGTGTTACTGCCCATAACAAACTGCAACTCCCACCCCGATCACTGGAGAAGTTGCCCACATTTGCTATAATCTAATCTAATACATCTCTGCCACTCGGCTTATGTTGCTCTCTTTAGATCCGCTGCTATTAAGGTATTGTTTAAATGCTTTAAATTATCTTGAGGTGCATTTCTGATTATTATTTTAAATTAGCCACTCTGGGGAAGAAATCCCCACAATAAACAGAAATTAATGAATGAAGCCCAGCACTCGCTTCCACAGATGTTTAGTATCTGCCTGCCCTGAATGAAGCAGGAGCCTACAGTGCTGGGCACTTCTGGCTGCTCTAGTAGAAACCTTAGTGGTGCAGCTGCAGCAGCAGGGATCGCCAACACTGCACCCTCCTGGTGTTGCTGAAGTGGAACTCTCATGAGCCCGTCAGCAAGGCCAATTCTTAGCAATTATGGGAATTTTGGTCAATCAACATTTGGAGAGCACAATGCTGCCTGCCATAAAGAAGGCTGATCACCGAAGAATGGATGCTTTTGAATTCTGGTGCTGGAGGAGACTCTTGAGAGTCCCATGGACTGCAAGAAGATCAAACCTCTCCATTCGGAAGGAAATCAGCCCTGAGTGCTCACTGGAAGGACAGATCCTGAAGCTGAGGCTCCAAGACTTTGGCCACCTCAGGAGAAGAGAAGACTCCCTGGAAAAGACTCTGTTGTTGGGAAAGATGGAGGGCACAAGGAGAAGGGGACGACAGAGGACGAGGTGGTGGGACAGTGTTCTCGAAGCTACCAGCATGAGTTTGAGCAAAGTGCGGGAGGCAGTGGAAGACAGGAGGGCCTGGCGTGCTCTGGTCCAGGGGGTCACGCAGAGGCGGACACGACTAAACGACTAAACAACAACAAATGCTGCCTACCCTGAGCTACACACAGGCAGGAAAGTTACAGAAACATGACTCAATTTGCTTCTCCAGATAGCGGAGACCAACAAGTTACATCAGCCAAGGCTCTCTCCCTCCAAGCCCTCGAAACGCACTCATGTTTCATGATTGTCAGCTGCGGCAGACCCTGGTCAGGGGGCAGGAAGCTCATCTGGGCACAGATATCCTTGTAATCCTGGTTTCGGCGCCCGAAGTCTTCCACGTGGGCAGCAAGGTGGGAATTGACAACGCAGAAGCTGGTATTGTTGCAGACAAGCCTCACGGCCACACACCCCTTGTTACCCTGCAGGGGCGGAGCAAAGATGCCTGTTAGTGAGCAAGCAGGAAAGAGGGGGGAACTGGTTGGCAGAGATTAGAAAAACAGATAGACAGACAGAAAGATAGACGTAGGGAATTCCGCTGTCAGGGTCTACTCCCCGTCTTCCCCATGATGCCTGTGCCCACTGTCTCCCTCATCACTTCCTTGATGCGGCTGAGCTGGTCCTTCCTGACAAAGATGAGCACCAGCTGCACCTAGAAGATGCAAGGTACTGGGATGTCTACCAGCTCTGTTCATTGCTTGCTGTCCTGGAGTGGCAGGTGGCACCAACTGGGGATCCCCCAAGGGAAGAAGGCTCAGAGCCAGGGAACTGGTGGGGGGACTGTGGGATGTAAACACAGGAGCAGTCAATGACAACATTCCTAGAGTGTACATGTTAGAACATGGGGAGGGATGTCAGTCCAGCAAGCAGGTAAACTTCCTGGGACGGACGCCCTCCGCATGTGACCAGAGGTGGGTGTGGCCTCACCTGTGCAGGTAATGGTAAAAGCACAGGGCAGGCAGCCACTCTCTCTCTCTCTCTCTCTCTCTCTCTCTCTCTCTCTCTGCCATCTTCCTTCGATGAGGAAACATCCAAGGATGCCCTCTTGGCTCTCAGCCAAGAGAGGATGGGACTATCTTACTACAAGATAGATTCTGAGTGTATTTTACCTTTTTAAGCTGTCTGCCTTCTGGGATCATATTCTGAACAGAACGTGAGTAAACTCTTTTATACTTTTATAAAGACTGTGTTGTGTCTTGTATTTTAAGAGGGAACAAAAGGGGAAATTACCAGAGTAATTATTATAGAGGTTCTAGCGAACCTGTGCAAGCGTTACCGTTGCGAACTTAATGGGGAATGTCTATAAACTCTGCTGATATTTTGGGAACTTTTTAGCACAAGTTGGATTAGGATATAATCCCACAATATA
Organism: Podarcis pityusensis; assembly: GCF_964106645.2. Taxonomy (NCBI): domain Eukaryota; kingdom Metazoa; phylum Chordata; class Lepidosauria; order Squamata; family Lacertidae; genus Podarcis; species Podarcis pityusensis. The sequence continues at coordinate 35,273,181 of NC_138045.1, read as the reverse complement.
TCCTCTCCTGCACCCCAGAACATTCCCACAAAGGGTTATGGGCCCAGTATTGCATATTGCTGCGTATTTTTGAAGGATTGCGTTGGATTGTGATTTTGAGTTGAGTAGTATTTTTCTGAGTTAACTTCCTGGTAAGCACATGGTCCTTTGTTCCATTGTGCAGTGGGGATTAAACACCCCCCCCCTTCCCTCAGAGTTCACAGTGACCCAAGGCAGTGAAGAACTGTTTTGTATTTTGAGATTTTGATTTTCAAATTTTGAGAAATTTTGAAATTTTGAAGAATTTTCAAATTTTGGATTTTAAGATGGCTAGAGCAGCTTTTGATAGTGATACAAAGCTAGGAATGCCTGTGCTGAATGAACACAATTTCATACACTGGAAGCAGCGCTTGATAGCATGTTTAGATTATAAGCACATTTTGGAAGCTTTAAAGCCTCAGCCTACAGGGACAACTGAGAGAGATTTAGCCAAGATAAGTGCTTGGAAACGCATGAACAGCGAAGCTAGACACATAATTTTGAGTGGACTTCGTGATGAGCAGCTATCATTAATAAATAGTACAGATGATGCATCTCAAATCTTAAGAGATATTGAGCGCGTGTATGGAGAATCTAGCATAAACTGCTTCAGAAACTTGGTGTGTAAATTAACCAGAGTGAGGATGAATTCAAAAGAGGGATTCACAGAGCACATCAACAAGTTTACTGAGATTATTCAAAGAATTGATCTGACTCCCAAAGCTTTTGATGAAGATACAAAGATAGCATTTTTGTTATCATCACTTGGACCACGCTTTAGCGCATTTGAAAGTTTGATGGACCATAGACAAGGTCTGACTTTTAAAGACTTGATTGGTTATTTAAAAGAAGAATGTAGAGGTAGAGCTGAATCTCCAGTGAGAAATGCTAGAAGCATGGACAGCAGTTATGCATCTAGGCAATTTACAAAGTCGAAAGAGATGCCTAAGAAAGTGATTTGTTTCAATTGTAACAAAGAAGGACACATTGCAAAGAATTGCAAAGCTCCTAAAACAAAGAAACCCTACCGCTTTCAGCCAAAAGGGGAAAAGAAGGGGAAATGTGAATGCACATGGTTACTGCAAGAAAGGAACTTAGCTGTCCAGAATCGTGAAAATAAACGTAATAAATGGATTTTAGATTCAGGTGCCAGTTCGCATTTTTCATATAAAAAGGACTATTTTAATGAGATAAATGAGAGAAATGATGAAGAAGGATTTGAAATTGAGATTGCAGATGGCAACATTGTTAAAGCAAAAGGTGCAGGTTCCATGAGTCTGAAATGCAATATAAACAATGAATGCATTGAGAACACAATCTCTAGAGTTTTGTACGTACCAGAGCTGAGCTGCAATTTAATCAGCGTGTCCACTTTGGACAAGAAAGGTTTCCAGATCACATTTGGAAATGGCGAATGCAAGGTGACTAAAAATGGCAAAGTGGTTGCTCAAGCAAAGCTAATAAATGGTGTATATGAGCTTGATCTTTCAGAGAACCAGTCTGCAAAAGTGGCACATTCCAGCCAGAAGAATGAAGCAGATCTGGACCTATGGCACAGAAGGCTTGGACATAGAGACACCAACGTCATTCTGGATCTACAGAAAAGAGAACTTGTAAGAGGTTTGCAGGTAAAGCAGAGCAACAAAGCTCCAGCAAAGTGCGTAAGCTGTATTACTGAGAAGGCTGTAAAACCTTCATTTCCACGTTGTGCAGAACAAAGAAGCAACAAAGTGCTTGACATAGTGCACACTGACATATGTGGACCTATGAATGTTCCCTCACTGGGAAAGAATAGATATATTTTAATATTTCTGGATGACTTTTCAAGATTTTGTGTTGTATATTTCCTCAAAGAGAAGAGTGAGATAGTGGACAAGCTCCAGGAGTACATTGCCATGGTCAAGAATAAATTCCAGAGAGCTCCAGCTGTGTTAATGAGCGACAATGGAGGTGAGTACTGCTCAAATGAAATGCAGGCTCTCCTGGCCAAGGAAGGAATTGCACACGTAACCACAATTCCTTACACACCACAGCAGAATGCCATAGCTGAGAGAAAGTTTAGATCCATTATGGATATGACAAGGTGCATGCTAAAGGATGCATGTTTGCCACAGAAGCTGTGGGTCGAAGGAGTGTACACCTCGGTCTATTTGCAGAATAGACTGCCAACAAAAGGAGCAGAGCGCACACCATTTGAACTTTGGCATGGGAAAGCTCCCAATCTGTCGCACATACGTGTGTTTGGAAGTCCGTGTTACTTCCACGTGCCCAAGGAACACAGACACAAGCTTGACTCCAGGGCAAAAGCAGGTATCCTTGTGGGATATGCCTCTGGAGGCAAAGGATACAGAATTATGGACTTACAAACTGGTAAGACAAATGCATACCATGCGGTTTATTTTGATGAATATGGAAAAGTAGACACTAAGAACACTGTTGTGGACTCTTCCGATGAGTCAGAAAGGACTCAAGAGTTTGTATATTTCCCTTTTGAGACCCCACAAAGTAATAATCTGCCTTCGAGTGTTACAGCGCCCCCCTACAGGCGACGCACCAGAAGACGCAGAGGACCAGAACCCTGGCGGCACCAGAGATGAAGAGGAGGACTCAGATGGGGACATGCCTGCGTTGGAGGAGGATGAGGAAGCTGATGCGGTCGCAGAACCAGAGGTCAGGCGCTCATCCAGAACCAACAGAGGTGTCCCACCATTACGGCTGTCCTACTTTGCAGGGTCGGCGTTTCCGCAGGAACCTTCCACTTGGGAAGAGATACAGGAGATGCCAGCTGCAGAAGCCAGTCTCTGGAGGAAGGCCGCGCAGGAGGAGATGGATGCACTGCATCAGAACAAGACCTGGACACTCACTGAGCTGCCTCCCGGTAAGAAGGCCATTGGCAGTAAATGGGTTTTCAAGGTTAAGAAGGGGTCAGAAGGAGAAGTGCAGCGCTACAAAGCTAGACTTGTAGCACAGGGATTTTCACAGCGTTTTGGTGAAGACTATGATGAAGTTTTTGCACCAACCGTGAGGTACAGCAGCATAAGAATGCTTTTAAGCATTGCAGCCTCCAAGAAAATGAGGGTGAAACACATAGACATTGCTACCGCTTTTCTACATGGGCAGATTTCTGAGGAAATTTATGTGAAACAGCCCAAAGGTTTTGTGAAACCACATGAGGCACATTTAGTGTGCAAACTCCAGAAGGACTTTATGGACTTAAACAGGCTGCTAGAGCCTGGAACCAGAAGTTGCATAAAATGCTGACGCAACTGACGTTACAGGAGCCAGAATCTAGTACTAAAAGGGTTTTAGAACTGATTCAAGAATTTGGTCAAGTGGCAGGATTTAAATTGAACAAGTCAAAAACTAAGGTTTTAGAGAAAAAATTAACACCAATTGAAAGAGAGAGGTTTCAGAATGAGACAGGTTTAACAGTGGTTAAGATAGTTAAATACCTGGGGATTAACATGACAGCAAAAAATGGGAACTTATTTCAAGAGAACTATGAAAAATGTTGGTCTGAGGTGAAAAAAGATTTAGAAATTTGGTCAAATTTGAAGCTTTCACTGCTAGGCCATATTGCTGCGATAAAAATGAATGTATTGCCTAGAATGTTGTTTTTGTTTCAAACTTTGCAAATCGTGGACAAAATGGATTGTTTCAAGAGGTGGCAGAAAGATATTTCTAAATTTGTCTGGCAGGGCAAGAAGCCCAGAATAAAATTTAAAATACTAACGGATGCAAAGGAAAGAGGTGGATTTGCCCTGCCAGACCTCAAACTTTACTATGAATCAGCAGCTTTTTGCTGGTTGAAAGAATGGCTACTTCTTGAAAACACTGACATTTTGGATTTAGAAGGTTTTAACAATGTATTTGGATGGCATGCATATCTATGGTATGATAAGGTCAAAGCACATAAAGCATTCAAAAACCACATTGTCAGGAAAGCGCTGTTTAACGTTTGGATAAGATATAAGGACTTATTAGAAAACAAAACCCCAAGGTGGCTGTCACCAATGGAAGCGAAAGCCTTGAAAAAGGTCAATATGGAGGTCAAATGGCCGAAATATTGGGAAATTTTGGAACAAGATGGAGATAGACTGAAATTGCAGAGTTTTGAAAAACTAAAAAACAAAGTGCGAGACTGGCTTCATTATTTTCAGATAATGGAGGCATTTAAATTGGACAAGAAAATTGGCTTCCAGGTGGAAAGATCCAAATTAGAAACTGAACTGTTAGAACCCAAAACTAAGAATTTGTCAAGAATGTATAACTTGCTGCTGAAATGGAACACTCAGGATGAAACGGTAAAATCGGCTATGATTAAATGGGCACAAGACGTTGGACATAACATTATGTTTGCTGACTGGGAACAGTTGTGGACCACAGGTATGAAATTTACGGCATGTAATGCCCTAAGAGAGAATATTATGAAAATGATATACAGGTGGTACATAACCCCAGTCAAGCTTGCAAAAATCTATCATTTGCCCGATAACAAATGTTGGAAATGTAAAGAAACTGAAGGTACATTTTTTCACCTTTGGTGGACGTGCCCAAAGATTAAGGCTTTCTGGGAAATGATATATAATGAATTAAAAAAGGTATTTAAATATACCTTCCCTAAGAAACCAGAGGCCTTTCTCCTGGGCATAGTCGGCCAAATGGTGTTAAAAAAAGGATAGAACTTTCTTTATGTATGCAACAACAGCAGCAAGAATACTTATCGTAAAGTATTGGAAGACACAAGAGCTTCCCACACTGGAGGAATGGCAGATGAAACTGATGGACTATATGGAATTGGCGGAAATGACTGGCAGAATCTGGGACCAGGGAGAAGAGTCGGTGGAGGAAGATTGGAAGAAATACAAAGATTATCTACAGAAACACTGCAAAATTAAAGAATGTTAGAGTGATGTTGGATTGAAAATAAGTGGTTTCTAGCTGTACAGGATAAAGTTATAGATAGATTAAGATTAAAGATCAGGATTAAAGAAGTTTAAGGAAATGGTAATTTGGTACTTAAGAGGTAAAATTTCAATGCTATATTACAGTAAAATTAAAGATTAGGATTAAAGAAGTCTAAGGAAATGGAAATTTGGTACTTAAGAGGTAAAATTTTGATGTTATATTATATTAAGATTAAAGATTTGGATTAAAAAAGTGGAAAAGAAAATGCTGGACAAACAATTTGGACTGGAATACAAAAAAAGGGAGGTATGAGGAAGTCCAGAAAATAAGTAAATTTAAAAACGGAAATGAAAAGTGATATTGTTTTTAATTGCTCTGTTTCTTTTTTTGCTTTTTGTTTTTTTGTGTTTTTCTTCTTTTTTTTGGATTATGTATTGTGTATTTGTGTATTTCTTTTCTATGTTTTTCTGTCTAACTTTTTATTGAAACCTTAATAAAAATCATTTAAAAAAAAACAACAAACAAAAAATGCTGACGCAACTTGGGTACAAGCAAGGCGACGCTGACAAGTGCTTGTACAGTAAGTCAAATAATGGACAATTCTCATATATCTTAGCTTTTGTTGATGACCTGATTATTGCCACAGCAAGTGAGAAAGACTATACACAGATAGTAAAACACCTTAGCAAAGAGGTGGAGGTCAAGGAGCTAGGAGATGTCCAGTACTACCTCGGGATCCAGGTGGAAAGAGAAGAGGACGGCTCATTTCTTCTCAGCCAAAGACAGAAGATCCACGAGCTAATTGAGCACATGCAGATGCAAGACGCACATTCAGTTGCTACACCGATGGCTACTGACTTCCTGAAGAATCAGCAGGATTCGAAGCAGTTGCCAGACAACAATGACTACAGAAGCAGAATACGTTGCAGCAACAGAAGCCTGCAGAGAGATCGCCTGGCTTGATCAACTCATAAAGGACTTTGGGTTGGTGAGAAAAGGGCCTGTCAGCTTGCTGGAGGACAATCAAAGTTGCCTGAAGCTGACGCAGAGTGAGAAGTTCCTGGCCAGAACAAAACACATTGGGGTTAAATACCACTACATACGCCAGATGATCCAGGATGGACTTGTGGAACTATCCTACTGCAGCACCCAAGAGATGACTGCTGACATCCTGACAAAACCCCTACCAAGAGAGAGTTTCCAGAATCTATGTGTCAAGCTGGGACTCTGGGTGGTTGAATAAAGTTGTTTATGTTTTGTATATGTTGTATTGCCTGAGAAGGGGTATGTGGGATGTAAACACAGGAGCAGTCAATGACAACATTCCTAGAGTGTACATGTTAGAACATGGGGAGGGATGTCAGTCCAGCAAGCAGGTAAACTTCCTGGGACGGACGCCCTCCGCATGTGACCAGAGGTGGGTGTGGCCTCACCTGTGCAGGTAATGGTAAAAGCACAGGGCAGGCAGCCACTCTCTCTCTCTCTCTCTCTCTCTCTCTCTCTCTGCCATCTTCCTTCGATGAGGAAACATCCAAGGATGCCCTCTTGGCTCTCAGCCAAGAGAGGACGGGACTATTTTACTACAAGATAGATTCTGAGTGTATTTTACCTTTTTAAGCGGTCTGCCTTCTGGGATCATATTCTGAACAGAACGTGAGTAAACTCTTTTATACTTTTATAAAGACTGTGTTGTGTCTTGTATTTTAAGAGGGAACAAAAGGGGAAATCACCAGAGTAATTATTATAGAGGTTCTAGCGAACCTGTGCAAGCGTTACCGTTGCGAACTTAAAGGGGAATGTCTATAAACTCTGCTGATATTTTGGGAACTTGTTAGCACAAGTTGGATTAAGATATAATCCCACAATATATCCTCTCCTGCACCCCAGAACATTCCCACAGGGACGACGACGCTGAGCCGTCAGAGGGAGAAGAGGGAGCAGACTGTGAGCAAGAGGAGGCGTTGGAAACTGAAGAGGCAGGAGGGCAGGAAGATTCTGTGGCAAACAGCAGTCCAGAATCCGAGGCAGAAGTGGAGGCTGGAGGCGGGGGTCAAGAGGCAGAGATCAGGCAGGCTGCTGAAGAAGCCAGGGGGTCTCCCCATCCTGCTGCGATCAGCTCCCCTCCCTGCTGGTCTCCCAGAACACAGAGAAATTAAGAGCATGGAGCAAAGACAGGCAAGGTGTCAGTCTCAGGTTGCTTGGGAAGGACCAGGGGGAGGAGGAGACTTCAGAGAGTGGTGGGAGGGTAGCAACCTTCAGCCTTCACAACTACCTCACTGGGGCAAGACCTGTTGGGAAAGGTTTCTGTGATCACGAGGCCTGCACGGTTTGGGTTTCTTTGAATAAAGAATGTTGGCTTCTTTTGAATAAAACACCACTGACACCAGGTGTTTTTTCTTGCTGACCTCCTCCTCCTCCTCCTCCTCCTCCTCCTCCTCCTCCTCCTCCTCCTCCCTCCAGCTCCTGACAGCTGTCTGGCTGCTGAAGAAATGGGTGGGGTTGGACTTACTTTCTTGTACTTGGATTTGGAACGCAAAGCCTTTTCCACAGCTGTCAGCCACTCTTGCTCCTTTGTCGAGTCCAAGTAGAAGAAAGCCTCTGTGCTCAGGTCCAGCTCCTGGAACCGAATGCCCAAGTGCCAAAGAGAAGGATGTGGAACTGCAGGAATAGGACTCCAATCGGAACAGACGGGCTGGTTAAATATGCAAAGACAACAGGAGTGTGCAAGGGCAGGCAAGATCAGGACCAAGAACAAACAAGTAATACCAGCCACTTCTTCCTCAGCTTAGCTATTCTGGGCTCCAAAGGAGCTTTGCTAATGAAAGAAAAAAAGCTTTTTCCTTGTATTTTTTAAGATGTGTCAGCCAGCCTGATATCTAAGCACTATCCCAGTAGCCACAGGCAACCAGAAATTCTTCGAAGGCAAGTGAGTTGGTTGATCTCTCCATTCTTCCTTCACCTGGCAACCTGGTTTCCAGGCTGGCTTTCCGGGAGCAGAAAACCACTTCTCAGATCTGCTGTGCCAAGCTGGTTTGCTAGAAGATTACCCTTGTCCTCTTTGCAAATCTCCTAAATGGCTAGCCTTCTGTGTTTCCATGCTGGCCATGAAGGAATGGGCATTCCCGACTCTGAAAACAGCACAGAAATACAGCCTGTCTAGTAAAGGGGTAAAAAGAGCAAGCTAAACAGCCTCTGTAAAACAGTAGCATCTGAAGCTGCTAACCACATACTGATAAACATATCATAAAAGCAGACATGAAAAACAAATGGCCACTGGGTACTACTAACAGTGGGACACGGGTGGCGCTGTGGGTTAAACCACAGAGCCTAGGACTTGCAGATCAGAAGGTCGGTGGTTCGAATCCCCACGACGGGGTGAGCTCCCGTTGCTCGGTCCCTGCTCCTGCCACCCTAGCAGTTCGAAAGCACGTCCAAGTGCAAGTAGATCAATAGGTGCCGCTCCGGCGGGAAGGTAAACGGCGTTTCCGTGCGCAGCTCTGGTTCGCCAGAAGCGGCTTAGTCCAGCTGGCCACATGACCCGGAACCTGCACGCCGGCTCCCTCGGCCAATAAAGTGAGATGAGCGCCGCAACCCCAGAGTCGGCCACGACTGGACCTAATGGTCAGGGGTCCCTTTACCTTTACCTTACTACTAACAGTACGAGGAAATAACCAAAGCAAAAACTTTGTTTGAAGTAGTAAGCTTAGCATTATAAGGATGACCCACACCAAGTGTTGGGGGGGGGGGTCACACCTCCCTGTCCTCCAGCACAGCTTTTAGGAGGAGTTCCAAAGGTTTTGCTTCAGTTTTGGATTAACTGCATCTTGTCACAATGTCTGAAGCTGCACAAACTGCTTCATTTGAACCATGGCTCATTGAAACAAGCCAACTTCCAATCGTGGGTTTACAAAGCTGGTAAAATTAACCACCATAGGATCTGGACACACCAAACTGTGGTTAATTTAAAATCCAAGTGGAAGCTTCCCAATAGGCTTGGGGTGGGGGAGAGGTGTGCAAACCTGGAGGAGAGGCTGCCGTCCTGCTCATAAAATGAAGCCACGGTTCAGTATGTGGCACCAAGGAAAATTGCCCACCACAACTAATACTTTCCATTACCCACCCATGTGGCCTGAGTGAACAGGACAGACTTTGCCTGGCACCCAACAATAAAGCTGTCATGTAGATGTCGCTTTCTCCAGCCCCAACTCTGATACAGGTTCCACTGGTCTTTGCACTTTTGCATGATCTGACCTGAAATTCTGGGTGTTGACATATTCCTTCTCTCTCTTGGCGAGGACGTGCTTGATGAGTCCCTCTCTCTGTCCGGACTGCGGATGTGTGGAAGGCACAAAGAGCTGGCGCATAGTGTGGGTCATTGGGGTTGCTTCTTGCTCATGCTCTCCTTGTCACGGATACGCCTCAGGGAGATGAGAACAGAACTCAAGTAGTACATAAAAGCAAGGAGGCGGGAGGGCACAGTACACCTCTAAGGCAACTTACAGCCTGCTTGGTGGCAGCGGTGGGGGTGGAGGCTCCCGGCGGGCACTCATTTGCTGATTCTGCAGGTTTCTTTCCTTCTCCATGAAGTTATCCTCGAATCCCAGAATTCCGGAGAGAGGAAAAGACTTCTGAGGTTAGAGAGGCTTCAGAACCGTTTGGGGAGGTTTCGGGAAAGGAACTTAGAAAATACTTAACTGCAGGAAAATGTTCCTGCCTCCCCACAGCACCACATTTGCCGGACAATTGCCTCTCAGCTTATGCACGTTTAGGAAGGATTGTGGAGGCAACAGGTCCTCCCCTCAAGGCCTTTTCCTCTAAAGGAGGTAGACTGGTCTTCTCCAATCCTCTGGCCACTGCTGAGTTTTCCAAACTTGCTGGCATATTGCGTGTAGCACCTTAACAGCATCATCTTTAACAAAATTTAATAGTTCAGCTGGAATATCATCACTTCCACTGGCCTTGTTATTAGCAGTGCTTTCTAAGGCCCATTTGACTTTGCTCTCCAGGATGTCAGGCTCAAGGTCAGCAACCACACTACCTGGGGTGTATGAGACATCCATATCTTTCTGGTATAATTCCTCTGTGTATACTTGCCACCTCTTCTTGATGTCTTCTGCTTCTGTTAGGTTCTTTCCACCTTTGTCCTTTATTATGGTAATCGTTGTATGAAATGTTCCTTTCATAGCTCCAGTTTTCTTGAACAGATCTCTGGTTCTTCCCATTCTGTTGTTTTCTTCTATTTCTTTGCATTGCTCGTTTAAGAAGGCCCTCTTGTCTCTCCTTGCTATTTTTTGGAAATCTGCATTCAATTTCCTGTATCTTTCACTATCTCCCTCGCATTTTGCTTGCCTTCTCCAAGTCCACCTTTCCTTTTGAAGCAAAATGTCCTTGAAATGGGGGAGAAATGCCCTGCATGAAGTCTTGGGTTTGCAATTTGGGAGAGGGAAGACTGTCTGCGGCGCTGGGGAGCGGGCAGGCTGGCGAGGCCCCCTAGATCTAGAGGCCCTAGGCTTCTGCCTACTTAGCCTATACATAAATCCGGCCCTGCCTATGTCACAGTGAGCACAGGCCCATCGATCACGTGCAAGGCATTCTGCGTGTTGGGAAGGAGCCTCCTGTTCTGGGCCAGGTGGAAGAGTGACACCAGCAGAAGACTGGGTGGTGGGGTCGAAGCTGATCCCGGGGAGCACGTGAGGAGTCAAGGCTTCCCGCATGAAGGCCTCGCTTCCCCTAGAAGTCCCTGCCTCCTGGTCTGTGTTCGCTTTCTTCTTCAGGTACAGCGCCAGCATGTTCTGGATGGTGCACCTGCTTTCGGGGGAGAGCTTGTCGAACTGGTCCACACTAGAAGAATAGCCATGAGACGGGTGAGACTCCTGCAAGGCGTCCCCAAAGTCAGGGGAACATAAGCGCATTTGAAGAGCCTTGCTGGGTCAGGCCAAGGCCCATTCAGTCCGACATCCTGTTGGCATGTAGTTGGTCCACCACAATTGCAAGATTATTGCATCCTTCAGGAATGGTGTGTCCAGCTCCATCTGAGTCATCATCCAGGCACGCTGTGGAGCTGCCTGGATGAGAGATGGGCATCTTCGGCCAGTCAGGGGTGAAGAGCTGGCAAGATCCCCTGTACTGAGCAGAAAAGCAAACTCTTTGGCCTCCGAGATCTCTCCCAACTCTCAGCAGCCCTCACTGTGAGCCGTACTAGAGGAATTTTGTCCTGCTTTTGCTGAGCTACAACACAGGAGCGCACCCCCAGCTGGCCATGATGTGGTAACCCTGGCGAAGCATTGCAGAGCAACTGAGAAAGCAGAATGATGTTTGCGTGGACAGTCCATTAGAAAGCTGCACTATTATTGCATCGAGAGCACTTTGCAGAATACGGCCCCCCTCCAGGCAAAAACATCCGTCTGGAGGCACAGTAGCTTTCATTTCGGAGGTTGTGGTTTTACATCTTCCTATTTATTTATTTATTTATTTGTTCGAAATTATTTATTTATTTCATAAAACTTATACACTACCAGATGGTAAGAAACATCAAAGCCGTTTACAGAAAGATAAAACCATAAAATCAGGAAAAACCTACAGTACATTAAACGCTGAAGAAGTGAATACCAGAATAGATCAGAACTCACTCCCAAGGTAAGGGGAAGAGACATGGCTAAGATGGCAGGACAGCTTACTCTATGGTGTTAACCCCTTCATGCACTAATTAGACTGAAGCATGTTGGTTATATGAGACTGGTTATCCCGCACAACATGCTCTCACGCAACCCATGCCCTCCAACTGAAAACCCATTTCCTGGACAATATCAACATTGTGTTTTGTGCCTGTGAACTGCACAGTGAATATTTTTATTAGAAAAGAAAACAGCCTGGTGTTCCAGCTTCTCAAAGTTGTTTTATTCAGTGCGCTGCTACAGCTTGTCACACCCAAATCCTCCAAAGGAATCTGCCAAAGTGCTTTTCCAGGCAAAAGGGGGCAGAGGGAGAGAAACCAAGAACCTCAAATTCACTAGACCAGGGATGGGGAATTGTGTGGCCCTCTAGATGTTGTTGGATTCCATCACCCCTGACCCTCGGCCATGCTGGCTGAGGCAGAAGGCCATTGGATCTGGCAATATCTGGGAGCCCACAAGATTCCCAGCCTCCGCCCTAGACAAACAACCAAGCACTCAGCTGTGAGGCACGCCTCTTACCAGAGGGAGGGTCACTCCAGAGGCAGCTGTGGCATGAGGGTGCTGGATCATGCCTTTGTGGGCACATCTGAGGATTAAAGAGGACCCCCTAGGAAGCATGCTTGGAGATCTTCCTTACCACGTGGCTCTCTGGCAAAAACACAACAGTACTAACAGCCATATGGAACCACACCTCAAAGGTGGATCAAACTTCCCAGATCCTGTAGCCTACATCAGGAGGAAGACTGGGGCAGAGGGGCCTAGAGTGGGAGTCAGAGCTGCTCTTAGGGCTGCATGTCTGAAGCATGGGCAGAAATCTTTGGGTGTGAGGTTGCATGGGGCTGTCTCCTTGTGTTTTGGTGATGCCAAGCCGCCAGCCAGCCAGAGGCAGGCAACCAACTGGCTCCAGGGGCAAGCTCCTTTGCAAAGCCAGTCTAACTTCACCAAATCCAATGACAGAGTGACCATTCGGCCCGTGTTCTGCTTCGCTGTGAAATTGCATGTGTTCCTCAACCCAGAGAACCTCTTTTTCAACGTCAAGCTGGTCTAAGGAAGAAAAGCATAAGAGTTAGTCTTGAATCCCCACACACATGTGCTGGGAGATGCCTGCACACCGCACATGTAAAGCACATCTCCCACCCACACCCAAAAAGTCCTGGGAACAATGGTTTGTTAAGGGTGCTGGGAATCGTAGCACTGTGAAAGGAAAACTAAGGTTCTTAGGATTCTTTGGAGGGGGTGGAATGTTGAATACACAGCAGCCACATGGACGGACGGACACACACACACACACACACACACACACACACCAGCATAGCTTCAACTTTTAGCACAAAAAGTCTTCAGCCAGATGTCATGCAACCCTTTGGCAGGGGCAACTTATCATTTTATTGATTTTCCATAACAAACAATTAAAAAGGCGGACAATCTTGCAAAGGAGTGTTGCTATTTAAACTGCTGGTGTGACGTAGGAACCCGAACAAAGAAAAGGAACAAACTACTCAGAGTCTGCTTCCAATTGCCCTTGTTCTCCACCTCCCTCTATCCTAATCAGCCGCAAACAAGAGTTCAGATTTGAAAGCCTTGTTATCACCTCATTCCCTTCAATTAGCCAGCTGCTCTGGCAGATGACATCAGTTCCTTCCCGCTCCCAATATTCCTGCTCCTAACCTGGTTAGCCATAGCCCGGAAGCTGAATCTCAGGGGAACGCCTTTGGGCTGGGAAGGGCTCATCTTTTCTGGGCCTCTTCTCCCCATCAGGAAGTGGTGCTTGGCTCCTGGCCTGTGAAATGCGCTCAAAATTTAAAGGTGCCTTCTTTCCAGGGAGCCAAGGAAGAAGGGTGGAATTTGTTATACCCCAAAACCTTCCCACGTCAGAGATGCAGGAGTTGCGTCACCTCCAACTTCCTCAGGAATGAAGCAGCTACGAAAAATGAAACATCCCACCTGGGAACGGTTTCTGAGAGAGCAACAGCAGAAGACCCAGACTCTGGCAAGATGAGCATTTGCCCAGTGGATTCTGGCCGGTCCGTGAGGGCAGACAGGGGATGGCTGCGGTGGCCGCCAGCCCCTTCCCACTCCATCTCAGATACAGAACGCATTGGCTCTGCCACTCCTTGGCTCTGGCGCCACCTACTGTTGGCCTCCTTGCATTCCACCCTACCAGTCCCAATGAGCACCATCCACCCCTGAATTGGTCCAGAGGCACAGAGCAGGAGTTAGGTGATCTTGCGCCCCGGCAAAACCGTCCAGATTGCGCCCCCAGCCACGGAAGTTAGCTCTTCTTTCCTCCGCTCCTCCAACCCCCCCCCCCACCACCTATTCAATTCACCCTGGAACTACAAGTATCGAAAAGTACAATGTTAGAGGTTTCCCCCCACCCCATAGCAATATAATTGGATTCAGCTAGCTGGTCAGTCTACTTTCGGTTTCACTCCTGGCTCCTGGCAGATAGCAGAGGAAGCGAACCAATAGTCACGTTCATCTGTACTGGCTCAGTATGCCCTATTCTGACAGATGCTGCCTTTCATAGTCACGCCCAAGAGCCTTTCCGCTCCAGAGATCTGGGGCTGAACCCGGGATCTGCACGCCAAGGCTGGAGTGTCAGCTGGCCACGTTGGGCGCCTGCCTGGAGAGTGGAAGCCGGGGGTTCAAGGGACATCGTGCTGCTCCTGGCAACCCCCACCCAACCCGACGTCCTCCTCCGCCTGAATCCCGCTTCCCCTGGGACGCACTTCCCATCCTGGAGCGGCTGGGGTGGGAGCGCTCCCCACCCCCCTTTCCAGACTCTCCTCGTTCTTCTTCTTCATGCCTCGGGTGTTTTCCTGAGTGTATCTTCAGAACAACCCTCTGTGAGGGAGGCTAAGCTGGCCCAAGGACTGGCCCAAGCTAGCTCAGCCAAGTTGCCAAGGCCAGCATTTAAGACCACGCACCCTTTCCCCTCAGATGATAAAGCCGGGATGAGTCATGCTAGCAGCCCGTGGCCTTGATGGGCTTTGAGGCAGCCCAGCCCCCTTCTCTGCAAGCAGGCTGCCTCCGGGGAGGACCAGCACTTTTCTGACGGGACAGAAGCGCACGACTTCCCCCTCCCACTTGCCGCCCGCCCCAGTCTTTGCTCAGTTTAGCGGCTCATCCCAGGTGGGAATTCGGGTGGCGCTGCTTGCAGAAGGAGAAGTGGCTGGCGCTAGCGGACACTCCCATTGTTCTTCTCAGGTAGGACTTGCGGGATCCAGACGAACATTTTACCAAAAAGTATGGCTTGACTACTGATTTCCCATTTAAAGGAAGGCAAAACGACCGAAGTTTGGCGGACAGGTGAAAAAAACCATGAATTACATTTATAGTTCTGTGAGATGCAAAGGAAAGCTTGCTTTTTAAACTTGCATTTTACAGCTTGTTGCTTGGTGCGGTTAACGGAATGGGGATATTGAGAAAGAAGAGACTTGGAATTAGAAGGTTAGGATTTAAGGTAAGGTTACCAGATTTTTTTTCAAAGAATCCGGGGGCACTTTTTTTTCCCCAAAAGAGAAACAAATGTTATTTTTTTAAAAATCATTTTTTTAAAAAATAAGAAGTAATACCTTCTCTTCTGGGTCTCCTCTGTCACGTGGCCTTCCTCTGGGCCCCAGCCTGATCTCTTGGAGTGCTATCTGCCATGAAGTAGGCTCAGGTCGGGCCTGGGCTCGGCCCTGTGTCCTTGCCCTCCTGGTGCTCTCCTACCTCTCTTCCTCAGCGGCCACAAGGTTGGGGCTCCCCTCTTTTTTCTCCTTCCTCTTTCTCTCTCTTCCTTCTCCTTCTCCCTGGGTTGGCTCCGGGGTTTTTACTGGCCCTGGAGTGCCGCTGGGCAGTCGGCCACGTGGCCAGGTGCTCTCGCTCCCGCCTCGATTTGGGTCCGGGGGGGTGTGTGTCAGCGGTTCCCCCAGTTGACGCGCCGGGCATCCCTGGTTCCCCCTCAGCAGTGGCAGCGCAGGCGGCAGTCTCAGCAGCCCGGAGCCAGCCTGGTAGTGCACTTGGCTCTGGCTGGCTTCAGGAGCTGCTCATTGCCGTGGCACCCGCCATTTTGCCTCGCCGGAAGTCCCCATATGGTGTGTCTTGTGCCGTTGAACCAATCACGCAACATTCCTTCCCTACTAATAAATCTACAACACTTAACATATAAATCTGGGGGCCTTATATGAAATCCGGGGACATTCCGGGGACGGATTTTGTTGGGGACAGATTTGTAAATCCGGGGACTGTCCCCGGGAGACGGGGACATCTGGCAATCATTCCGTAATAGGGCTTCTCCTGCCTTTGCCAGTATGTCAGCCTTCTCAGCCTCCTTAAAGAGGGCGTTCAGAAGCACTTGTACGTCTGGCCATATGGGATTGTGAGTGGAGAAGGTGGCGCAGTCTGGATGAGTCCCTCTGTCTTGCTCTTTGGTCACTGTGACCGAGCACCATTTGGGGCCGATCAGGATCTATGGGGAAGGGGATCCACCCAGAAGTTGTGGAGGGAACGGGAAGAGAAGCTTGGTCAAGAGACTGGCTCATGTCAGAAGGAGGCCTGACTGCATCCTTGGCGAAGCCCAGGGCAGGGCAGGAAGGCAGCATTGCCCAGCGGGAAGGCATTTGGAGGCAAATCATCAGCAAGGAGCAGAAAATCCCCTCCCCTTCCCTCAAGAAGACTGAAGAATCTCTAGTCGGCACTCAGGTGAGTTCAGCATCCCAGGTCTCTGGGGTGTTCCTGTCCATTACAAAGCTGACTCGAGGCTCCGTCAACTGAGCCCCTACACTCCTTGCGTACATGAAAGGGGCACAGAAAGGATGGGAGGCAGCCTTTTCCTGGAGCCGTCTTACCTGCAGCAGTTCACTCGCTGGCTGCTGACCCTTTTCCTCCATCACCTGGATGATCCTCTCAAGAGAGGAGAGTTTCCTGCAGAGTCTGGCCAGCTGCTCACCCCTTCTCCCTGCAATCTCCTTCTCCACCTCTTCCACATGATTCAGCAGACACTTTTCTTCTTCTTCTTCCAGGAACTGGCGCAGTTGTCTCAACTACTCCACAGTCTTCAGCCTCTCCGGTTCTGAGGAGGTCGGAGTGAGGAAGATGGTCAGCCTTCAAAACATCAGCAAGAGAATTAGGATTTGAATTGAACTGCTTCCACCCTCTCAGCTCACAAGTCCTCAGGCTTCTCCTTGACTGCTTTTCACATAATAAACAACAATGGGAAATAAACTCCATTTAGCTGCATTCAAAGGTGAACTTACCTAATTCGCAATTCTTGGGAAAATATGGAGACCAAAACAGCAATCTGTTGAAATTCACACCTCTGAATTTCTCAAGGTTGACCCAGCCAGGTAATGTTCACAAAAAATGTATTTACGAGAGTAAAGCATGTATCAAAATCTTCATACGAGAAGGTAGCCACCCTAGCATTTGATTCATTTTCAGAATAATAAATAAATAACAAACCGATATGGAGAAAGGAGAAATGGGGAGAAGTTGAAATGGGCAGATTTCCCCCTCCCTCCTCAGTCCGGACTTGCTTCTTGAAGTGCTTGTTCCCTCACTAGTAAGAATAGGGACACTTCCAAGGAGGTCTTTGCTTTCCTTGTCCAGGTCTGCTTGATAGGCCAGAATTTCCCCTCTCTCTTTCCTCCGAATCGCCAGGTGGCGACAAAGAGAGGAGATGAATATTCTACTGGCTTCTTGGGTCCAGTGGCCTTGCTATAATAGGAAAGTAATTGACTGGAGGAAAGAAAAGTACAGAGGTTTTCAACCTTTTGGGGTCCACGGCTCCCTGGACCAACTCCCTTCTTTCTGTGGCACCCCTGGGGGGCTCAGGAGACCAGTTAGGTCCCCCCTTGCTTGCCTCCCCTCCCCCTTTCTCGAACAGCCTCCCTTGCGGAGTGCTCTCTCAGCCTCGTCTCCTCTCCCCTCTCCTTAGGAGTCCTCCTCTTGGTCTCTGAGCTGCCCCCGCTGCCCCCCAGGGGCCTGGGACTTGCCTGTCCATTCCCAACAGCAAGGGCCCCTCGCCAGTTGGCTTGCTTCCTCTGAGGCCGCCTCAGCTCCTGGCAGCCCACACCCCCTGGCCAGCCCCAGAGGCACCATTCTCTGGGGGAGAACAGCTGGGCAAGCCTTGGGGAGGCAGAGATGGCATCCGAGGAGGGAGGGAAGGAAAGAGGGACAGAGGCCAGTGTCTCCCGCGGCACCCCTGACCATCATTCAAGGCACCCCAGCTGCCACAGCACACTGCTTGAAAACCACTGCAGAACTGGGATGGGAAAGGTTTCTAGTCCAACTAACTGGTCTGGAGAAGAGGAAAGGCAGCCATGCTTGCTCCTTTGTCTTCTCCGAGGAGACTTCCAGCCTGACTTCTCATCTTGAGGCCCCAGGGAGAAGTAGGAAGAGGAGGAGGAGGAGGAGGAAGCATCCCCAGAAGAAGTGTGGTCCCCACCAGTAGGTGCTTCCACCCCCCATTCCTAAATCTGCTTCCAACAGATACTTGGAGGGGGGGGGCATCCTGCACCATCTGGTCAATTCCTGGTGTTAGGAGAATTAGAAGGTCTAAGATATAAACACATACATAAATACCGAAAGTAGTTCTCATCACAAAAGAATATGCAGGTAAACCCATGAACAGCCAGGTAAACCCATCAACAGGTTTCCTGCCAGACAGGAGTCTGTTGTAGGCCACCCCTTCTGTGATGTATGTATGATGTATGGAGGGGTGGCCTTGGGCTCCAGGGTGGGCAATTTCAAATGTCTATAGAAGGACTTGGTTCGGGGTCTCCTCCTCTCCCCTGCGTGCGGGGGGGGGGGTGAGCACCCTGTTGCAACAGGTAATAAAGATTTGACTTACTAGCTGCTTTGCTTCTCAGTATTCTCTGGTTGGCCTCTGTTATTTTCTCCTACCGATAGAGAAGCTACCAAAGGACTCTATATGGGCTCTGAGGTACCCCAGAAGGGAAAAGGAGCCGTTTTTTCCTTATAACACTGGCCCCCAGTCCCCACCCCCTTGCAGCTGACCCCTTGCTGCTCTCTGCTTGGCAGGGTATTGAGGAGACATCCTGCTAGCCAAAGGAGACATGTGCAATTCACATTTGTAGTGTTCTAAATATGTACAAAGCAACCTTGCTGGGGGATGTGGATGAGGTTAACCCTTTCTTTCTCTCCCTGCCATGGTCCCATGAAGCTGCTGTATTTCAAGGGAAGATCCCTTGGCCCCCCTGGCAGAGAGAAAGACTTTGACTCCCTCCTCCCAGCCATCCCAGCAGCCCTCAGGCTTCCCCTTGGCTGCTTCTAAGGTAATAAACAACCACCAATGAATACCATGCCTACTCTGGATCTGAGAATTAAGAAGATCACCTGCCAAGAAGAATACACAGCTATTTCTCCCCCTCAAGGTACCTTGTATTCCTCGACAGCCTCTTCCAGAGGAATCACCTCGTGGTGTTAGTGCTACTTGGATCTGCCCCAAACCACACAGATGGGGGCTTCATCCTCCTTGCAAAAGAGTTTCAGGGGCTCCTGGTGCTTCTCACAGACTCCTCCTTTCCCTCTGGAAGACTGAGAGTCTTGGCTACTTCGACAAAGGTAGCCAATTGACGATTGCGGACGAAGCTCCTTCTCTGGACTCCAACTCGGCCTTGAGGACAGGAAGCCAGCCTCCTTTTTGCCCCGCTGCACTGGATCAGGCCGGACCGGCAGAAGTTGTGCCCACACTCTGGGATGGTCCCTGTGTCATAAGAGAGTCAGGGTCAGAGAGGGGAATGAAGGAGAAGGACCCTACCAATATCAAATAGATCGTATTCTGCCTTCACACCCTACAAGAAGGTCAACGGTGCCTTGGGGAATGGATCCTTTTTTGCTGTATCAAATTGTATCCTTTTTGCTGTATCTTTCTCATTGACTTTAAGAATGGATCTGAATGTAGTTTTCGACTCAAATGTATTTTCCCTCAAAATGCTGTACTTTTCTAAATGTATCCAAATGTATCCAAATGGGTTTTTGTATTTCCCCCCAAACTCATCGCCTAGAGAATGTTCCCTAAATGTAACAATCACTTGTTCCAAATGTATTTGATTCAAATGTATTCAAGTGTATACTTTTATGGGGAAACGTAGCTAGGAAAATGTGGAGTTATATATATATATTGCTTATACTGCCTTTGAACGGTCAACGTTCCACCCTCTATCCTTTCAGGAGCTGCCAAAAACACTCTCCACACCACACTGCCATCTACTGGGTCTACAAATGATACCATGAATACACACAAATACAAGCTCTAAAATAAATTAGTTTTATTTTCCCATAAGTATGCAAACATAAGACTATCACACCCAAATTGATAGCTATGCAGAACAGGATCCCCCCCCCCCATCGGATAGCTGCCTGCGCGGCTGTCTTTGAGGGGGGTGGAGGGAGGAACGGGCGGGATCGACATCGGATAGCTGCCTGCCTGCCTGCCTGCCTGCCTGCCTGAACATGCCGTGCACCCGGGGGGCGCTGCGACCGGCGCCCATTGGGAAGGAACAAGACAGGAAAAGGAAGGAAATGGGAGAGGTATTTTTAAGGTCCCACTTTTCACATGGTGTCCTGTTGTGTGGTCGGAAAGTACTCTTTATTGTTTGATTTGGGTTAATGTCAGAATAAAAGCGAGTTCCTTCAAAATAACACATTCCTTTTTATCTTACCAATTTCTCATATTGTAAGAAGCGGAAGAAGAAACCATAGAGAGCATTCATATTTTCCTTCTGATCAATGAAGTCAAACGTTACAATTATCCATTTTAGAATGAGCACCTATAGGGAGAAGACAGATCTCAGTAAGCCAAAGCAAGGCCAAGACAACAAACCCCTTCTGGAATATGGTCAGCGTGTACAACATCTAGCTGAATCATCACCAGGATAACTAAGTCAGACTGGGGGAAATATCATTCTTCAGAACCAAGACATCATTACCATGCTTTCCAAGTTACCTGAAAGTCACTAGAACACTTGCGAGCACAGAGCCAAGACACAGCTGAAAGAAGAGCAAAAGACGGAGTTTGGCCTCATTAGGTCCCCCTACCATGAACTCCTTAGGTGGGCCACCCTGCGCCCGCCTCGGCATCGCACCTCGCTATTCTGCAACTCGAGATAACACTGAACTGCTCTGCAGGGTTGTTGTAAGGATTGCAAGTCAAGGCATCCGAACTGCCTTTGAACATTGAAAAGCCCCTAGTCAATGCTTTGAACTACTGTCGCTTTAAAAAGGAAACTCTGATTAGTAAGAGTTTGGGGAATTAAAAATTGGTTTGTCCTGGGGGCGCTGAAGCTGTGTTCTGGCTTGAAAACCCAGTGAGACCACTGGGCCATCTAGTTCTGTATGGTCTGCCACAGCCAGCAGCTGCTCTCCAGGATTTCAGAGCTCTCTTTCCCATGAATGGGTTGAAACTGCTGCTTTTTGCATCATGTGCCTCTCCCAGAGCCATTTCCTGTATAGCGTTCTACAATCCATGTAGTCCTGCTTCTTCCAGCTCAGTTCAGTTCATTCTGCAACTGTGCAAGTTAGGCCGCATCTGCTTTATGCATTCAAAGCACCATCATGCCCCTTGACATGCTAACAGTTGCATCTTTGTATTCAATCCCTTCAGCACCTTGGACAGCAGTCTCTCAAGGCTCAGCCACAGGTACCTGGTGCCCCATGCTTCCTAGGCCCAGGTCCGTGCTTTAAAGGCACTGTGTCCGAGTGTTTTGTTGTCCCAGGGCTTTCTAATTTTCAGCATCCCTTTCCAGGGCAGCTTTATTTATTTCATGTCTTTAAGGAGTCCTCTGTGCGTGGCAAAGGCTTGTTGCTGGGACAATAGGAGGCTGCCTTATACTGAGTCCCACTATGGCTCTATCTAGCTCAGTCTTGTCCACAATGGATGGCAAAAACTCTCCAGGGTTTCAGACAGAGGACATTCTAGCTGGAGATACAACAGATTGAACCGGAGAGCTTCTGCATGTAAGCAGCTGCTTTACCACTAAGCTATGGCCCTTCTCCCATTGCTTCTGCCCTGAATGAACTGCAAGCCTGTCCTCCAGTCCTCCCAAAACTCTCTTTTGTGGCTACACTCTGCAGGAGGTCATTGGTTGCAGAAGTTGAGCTGTCTGCACAAGTGACTGAATCCGTGAGAAGGCTGATCTGTAATGAAATGCTGACTTTCAGGCATCTCTTGAAGACCTTTTCTATGCCAACAGCTCTGTGCTATCATTTAAACATTTCTTGAGCACCCAGACATTTGATTTCTTTGGACTGATTTTAATGTCCACCCTCCACCCGCTTTTGTACATTGCCGTATTTTATGACATGCCCTAGCTTCTGAGAAGCATGGGGAGGAATGTTTGTCCAGCCAGCAGGTAAACTTCCTGTTTCCTTCTGGGCTGGGACAAACTTCCTCTACATGTGACTAAAGGTGGGTGTGGCCTCACCTGTGCAGGTAACGACAAAAGCACAGGGCAGGGCAGCCATCTCTCTCTCTCTTTCACCACATGCATCGAAGAAGCAACATCTGCTTAGCCAAAGATGCCCTCTTGGCCTCCAGCCAAGAGAGGACAAAGGGACTGTCTTCTTATGGAATAGTTTTCAAGTGTATGTTACTTTTCTAAGCTAAGTCTGCCTTCTGGGATCCGATTGTGAACAGAATGTGAGCAAACTCTTTTTATACTTTTATAGAAGACTGTGTCATGTCTTCTCTTTTATGAGGGAATAAGGGGGAAATACCAGAACAGTTATTATAGAGGCTTTAGCGAGCCTGAGCAAACGCATCCGCTGCCAATTTTAGAAGAGGGGAATGTTACTCTGCTAAATTGTGGAACTTGTTAACCCAAGTTGGATAAGGATATAATCAGACAATATATCCTCTCCTGCATCCCTGAACATTCCCACAGGTCTGAGGGACGGTGGACAGGCCATAGGCAAACATGTCCAGACGTCTCACTCAGTACAAGCTTAACACAGGCAAACATGTCCAGGCACCTCTTAAGTAAAGCTAAAGGTAAAGGGAGCCCTGACCATTAGGTCCAGTTGTGACCGACTCGGGGTTGCAGCGCTCATCTCACCTTATTGGCCCCCGAGGGAGCCGCCATAAAGCTTCTGGGTCATGTGGCCAGCAGGACTAAGCCGCTTCTGGCGAACCAGAGCTGCGCACGGAAACGCCGTTTACCTTCCCGCCAGAGCGGCACCTATTGATCTACTTGCACTTGGACGTGCTTTCAAACTGCTAGGTTGGCAGGAGCAGGGACCGAGCAACGGGAGCTCAGCCCGTCAACCTTCTGATCGGCAAGCCCTAGGCTCTGTGGTTTAGACCGCAGCGCCACCCGCGTCCCTCCTGCGCATCCATACCCTGGGGCAAGTCTGGGGATGGGCTCTTGGTTTCTTTGGCCAAGGAACTGCTCAGTAATTGTCACCTTTGGGCACTTCCCTGGGTGGGGGGGGGTGTACACGTGTCCTCACGCTTGAGGGATTATGGCGGGAGATAGAGGGGGAAAGAGTCCTTTCCTTAAGGGCAAGAATGGCGTTGGAATGGAGGAAATTGATGCAGGGGGTGGATTTTCTGAAGTGAGGGGCTTTTCCTAAGCCGGCAGTCCATAAGGGAAGTGGCTTGACAGATTTCTTGCAACAAAGGATCACTTTTGGCAATAGAAACCAGTTAATGGGCTTTTGATGGACTGAGTCCATTGTTCTCTCAGCCGGTGGCCACTCAGGAGCTCAGTCAAGCTGGCGAAGCTCCGCTGCTCCGCAGAACTGAAACAGGCAGCGGCACAAGAAAGATTCTGTCCACTAGAGGCCGCTATCCGCTAAGCGCTATTGGCTAGCTGTCCAAATCCGATGCTTTTGATTGGGCTATACGCAGCAGTATGTAAATACAGAGTTCATGCCCAAGTCCCCGTTCATATTGATGCGGTTTCATACCAGAAAGAGGGAAGCAGGGTCTTTCATTAATAAAAAAAGATGTGGTGCTTGGTGCGACAGGGGAAGGAAAGGGCTTTCTCGAGCTCATTGTCTCGCGCCCTAGGTATGTGGAGGGGTTTCTGGGGAAGGCGAGATCCCTAGCGAATTTCCCCCTCGGAAATTCCGTATAGCATATTCTTAAAAAAGGGGGAAAAGGAAAAAGGAGGGGGGGAGAGAAAAGACTGAAAGGGAAGAAAGGTTTCCTCTGTTCCCCTCCACTCTTCCAAAAGAATTCCGAGCTGAGGTGCAGAGCTCTTTCCTCCCTTGTGACCTCCCCACCCTCCTCCTCCTCCCTTCCACATAACTGGCTGTGTCACCTTGCCTGCCAATCATACCTCCCTTTGAACTGAAGCAGAGTTCCATCCCTGTTTGTGCCAGTTCTGGAGTCTAAAAGCCGAGGACCTAAATCAGCCAAAGGAAAATGACACCCTTCCTACCCACCCAAAAATGCAACTTTCATTGGTCTGTTTGCTACTGGACGTGGGTTTGTTTTTTTCTTTTGGTTTAAGAAGCGAAGCAATAGCTCATTTGCTTGCGAGTGTGGGAGTCTGCAATTCTTGGTGTTCCAGGGCTTTTTGCAAGTTGGAGTTGCCTCCAGTCCACCCCGGATGTAAGAACAGTCCTTCTGGATTAGACCAATGGATGATCTAGTCCAGCACCTTGTTCCCCATAGTTGCCCAGCAGAGGCTCACAACAAGCCCATAAGCAGGACCTGAGTGCAATGGCCCTCTCCCACTCATATTCCCAAGCAGGGCCGGACCTCTGATGAGCCAGAGTGAGGCAGCTGCCTCAGGCGGCCGATGCTGAGGTGAGGGGGTTGAGCTGGGAGTGGCCTGTGGCCTGTCCTGTACCCCTACGTTAGCTGACTGCTCTCAAGTGCAGGGAAAGCTCCTGTCCTTTCCAAAGTACTTGGAAGAAGATTCAACAGTCAATCCAATTGGCTTCGGTACAGGAAAGATTTTGGGGTGTTTTACTGTTTTGGATGTTTCAATTTGCTGGGAGCGCCCAGAATGGCTGGGGCAACCCAGTCCGATGGACAGCATAGAAATCTCAACATTGAATTTGTCTGATTTCCTTTCAGAGCCATTCAAGTTGGTACTTTTCAGCACCTATGGGTGTAGTGGCATCTGGACCATGGACCTCTCAGCTGGTGACTTGTGGGAGTCAGTCTGCAGCTCAACACACCTCAGCCAGTGGGATGTATCACCAGAGATTACAGAACCCCAGCCGAGTCTTCAGAGATGTCCTGCTCTCAGCAGAGCAGCTTCTTCCAGAGCAGTGGCGGAGCAGGGTGGGGGCGGTCCGCACTGGGTGTCATCCTGCGGGCGGGGGGGGGGACATTCACTGGTGGCTTGGGAAGCTGGGGGTCGTGGGTGGGCGCTCCCGGCTGGAGGAGGCAGGCAGGGGAGAGGACGGGAAGGAGGCAGGTGAGCAAAGAACGGAGGGGGGCAGGAAGGGGAGAGGAAGGAAGCGGGATCGGTGGGTGCGCCTTTCATTCTGCCTGGAAGAGCAGCGCCTACAGCTGGACTACCAAGTGGATTGAAAGGGTCACTTTGGGGGCAGCGCTGCAAATGCAGAAGGGACCTTGGCCGGTTTCTAAACAGGGAAAGTGAGTTTCCCTCTGACAAACGCTTTCTGCCTCCCCTCTGCAAAGCTCCACATGTTTCCGCCCCACCCTGTCCTCAGCCAACCCCCCACTTAGAAGCCACTCTTGGGTTATTGACTTCTGTGTGCTTGTGTATCTGTGTCTCCCGTGTGGGGTTCCTCTCTGCGTAAAGTCTTCAAGCTGTGCCTGTGTGTGCCTGACAAATCGGCCCCATTGCCTTTCCCTCGTCAAAATTTATCTTTCCCCCCACCTCCAGTCTCCGTTGTTGTGGGTCCTGGCTGAGAGGAAAAACAGAAGACGGGGGGCCATCGGTCAGGGATAGTCTACTTGAGATTCCTGCATTGCCCCAGGGGGTTGGCTTGATGACCCTCAGGGGTCCCTTCCAGCTCCACTCTTCTCTGGCGCAGGCTTGTGCAGAGTTTTAGGTACAAGTTGGGTGCAAGGGGTGCAGCCCATCTTATGCACCGCCGGCTCGGGAAGAAGTCCCACTGATCATGATGAGACTCGCAGGCGAGTAGATTGCTGCTGTGCAGGCCTGCTGTTGAAATCAATGTTTTCCTTTTCAGAGCATGGTGAAATCCCCATGACTAAAACCTCCCCTTCCGTAGTTTCTGTCAGGAGTTCAGCCTACACTCGAGTAGCACCCTGGCAGAGACACGTGCCCGACTGGCATGTTCCCTTCCTCCTGGTCGATCGTTTGGGAGCTTCATAAGCTTTCTTCAGCCCGAACATCACAGCGACCGATGCCAAGCGACACCGGCAGACTTAGGGATCCGCAGAGTTTGTGCATCATGCGTGACAGACCTCAGCAACTCAGCATTTTGGCTAATCGACTTGATTTACATATCAACACACACACGGAGCACTGCAACATGGCTCCCTCTCTCTCTAGCATCAGACAGCAAAGAGAAAAAGAACAAAGGACAATAGTCCCACTTCACGGAACACAGGAACACAAACATCCTGTCGCCGTCACTTCCCACTCTGTGGAGTCAAAACATTGACAACAATCCCATGACTGCAATCATGGAGCTGGAATTCTAACAGTTTGAAGCGCTACCACAGGTTCCGCAGAATATCTGTACTGCGTGGTTTAGTGTGGCAGCACCTGCCCTTTGGAACTCCCCGCCTCTTGCAACAAAGCACTTGCCTTTGCTAGACGCTTTTCAGGCACCTGCTAAAAGCATTCTTGTTTAGGCAAGCATACCTAGAAGCTTAGGAAGTTGAAGAAATTTTCATCTCTTTTAATATTTTAGCTTTTGTATGTTTTAAAGTAGGATTGTTGATTTTTCTTGATTTTACTGCTGTGGTGGTTTTTTTGTTTTGGTAAACCACTTTGCAGGCTTTTTAAAATAAATTTTATTAAATAAAGAAGCAATACATAGAACTTAGAATAGAAATATATAGGAAAATATATATCCCCCCCCCCCCCATTTTCTTTATTTTCCCTTCTCCTCCTCCTGCTGCTGCTCCTCCTCCTCCTCGTGTTCCTCACCTGAAGAAAAAGCCAAAGAACCACCATTAACATTGGTGCCTGGTATGTGCAACCATATGCTGTATTTTTATTCTTTTTGGCAAGAAAATGGGCACACAAGGAGGCAGCAAACCTTTGTGCCCTTCAGAGGCACATGCGCAGTCTGCTACTGGTCTCTGGTCTCCTGCGCATGGGGTGGGCGTGGGGGGGAGGCCACCCCTTCCACGCAGCGAAGGCGACCCTGGCATGGCTACCAGCTGCCCACAAAGGCGCAGTGAACTGGGCTCCAGACTGTGGTGGGACTCCCCTAAGCCCCAGCCAACATGGCCAGCGCTCATCATGGATGATGGGACTTGAAACCCATTGGGAGGGAGGGCCATGTGAAGGCAGGATTCGCAAAAATACCTCTGGCTTGCGGCTCCTGGAGTGTTGCTGGCAACGCCTGGAGTTTCTCTTCAAGCTCCTGGAGCTTCACACGGAATACTTGAGCTTCCTTAAATACTGTTTCAGCTGCATGCCACACCTTAGCCAAAATCGCTGCTATCACTGAGAAAAAGAAGGGAGCATCTGTGCATGTCATTCCGGTCAAGTTGCACCAAAGTGGGACTTGTTCATCTGAGCTCCACAGGCTGGTTCTTCTAACTGTTTGACTGGGGTTGTTTGTTGGTTTTTCTTTAATTTGGGGCAAGGCCTTTATATGTGCCCTTTCAATCCCCAAGAGCCAGCACTGTAAATCAGTTTTAAGGGAGTCTTACAACCACAGCTGCCGCCACCCCCCACCCCCCAACATCATCAGCAGTTACACATACAGGTTTTTAAAACTTATTTAATATCTTTTTAAAAAAGTTAACCTTGTAATTCCTAAATCATTTTAAACACTTTGAAATACTTTCTAAAATTCTGCTTTTTAACATTTATGTAAATGATGTAATAAAGGAACCCAAATGGCCAGATATTTCCCTGTTTCAGTTTTATCCCATAATGTATCCATTTTGCTTCATGCCAACGATACGGTGTTGTTAGCACAAACGCAAGTGGGTATGAGGCGATTACTAAAGAACTTTGGGAGACTGTGTCGTAACAAAGATTTGAATACAAATTATTCCAAGACAAAAGCCGTAGTATTGGGGGTACAGCCCAGGAAGCAGAAATGGCTCCTAAATGGACAAGCCATTGAACAAGCCAGGCATTTCAACTTCAGTGGTACCTCTGGTTGCGAACGGGATCCGTTCCGGAGCCCCGTTCGCATCATGAGCAGAACGCAACCCGCGTCTGCACGTGTGTGGGTCGCGATTTGCCGCTTCTGCGCATGCGCGTGACGTCATTCTGAGCGTCTGCACATGCGCGAGCAGCGAAACCTGGAAGTAACCCGTTCCGTTACTTCCGGGTCGCCGCAGGACGCAACCTGAAAAGGCGTAACCTGAACCGAGCGGAACAAGAGGTATGACTGTATTTGAGGATTTGCTTCTCTGATAGGAGTACTGGGTCTCATCAGATGACAGCCTCGGCCTTGAAGGCATCAAGATCTGCACAAGCAATCCTTAGCTTTAGCAGAACTGAAGGCGGCAATGGGATTGCCCCTGCTCCGAGAAGATATACAGTGGAACCTCGGAAGTCAAACGGAATCCATTCCAGAAGTCCGTTTGACTTCCTAAACATTCGGAAACCAAGGCGCGGCTTCCGATTGGCTGCGGGAGCTTCCTGCACTCAATCCGAAGCCGCGGAAGCCCCGTCGGACATTTGGGCTCCAAAGAACATTCACAAACCGGAACACTCACTTCCGGGTTTGTGCCGTTTGGGAGCCAAAACATTCGCGTCGCAAGGCGTTTGGGATCCAAGGTACGACTGTATTGGTAAGGCGCCCCCACAGGTAACATGGGGGGGGGGGAGGAGAATGATAGGAGGGGATCGGGAGAGACAGGGAAGCCCGGAGGGAACGCCCCACCTAGCCCATCTCCGACCCCAAGCCAATATCACCAGCGGCTGGAGCAAAAGAGCAGAGGAACCGCGCACCGGGGACCGGCTGGGGGAAAGAAGAACGCGGCGTGGACCCCCCCCCCCTGCCAGTGCAGGGGGGCACAGCAAAAACCATGCTTTATGTTATTTAGTTTATTTTCAGTCCATTTCTTATCCGTATTTTAAAGCCCTATGAACCCAGGTAGGTGGCCTGAACCATTGGAGCCCATTTCCTGGAACCGCCACCTCAGCCCTGATCTAGGGACCCGACACCAAGCCCTGGGGGTCCCACAGGAGAATTCAAACTGCCCCTTTTTCTTGTTCCCTTCTCTCTCTCTCTCTCTATCTCTCTCCTCCTTCTTCTTTAGTTATATAAACAACCCTCCCATTTTTATTAATACATTATTACTCATTATTCATCCATTTCTATTCACGTCTTACTCATTTACTCATTTTCATTATGATTACTCATTTTTCTCTTTTTTTTAAAAAAAGTTCTTTTAAATTTCTCATTAAAGAATTCTATATATATATCTACTTTTCCATCCCCACTCCCCCCTTTTTCTATTTACTTATTACAATGTTTTTTTTTTCTTTTCCTTCTCTTTTCTGAACAAACAAACAAACAATTTTCAGTAGGATTTTTTGTGTTTTCTTTTTCTTTCTTTCTTCTTTTTCTCTCTATCTCTCTTCTCTCTTCCTTATCTTTTCTTTTCCATCTTGTCTTTTGTCTCACACTATAAATTGAATCACCACAGCGACTTCTGATTTTTAAATAGAATTCCATTAGCCTTTACATTTTTAACTTTTGACTCTTATCTGCAAACTCCCAACCCCACCACCCCACCTTAACACTGGGAGGGCCATGTCCCCGGAATTTGTGAAGACAGGATTCTCAAAAATACCTCTTGCTTGCGGCTCCTGGAGTATTGCTGGCAACGGCTGGAGTTTTTCTACAGGCTCCTGGACCTTCATACGCAATGCTTGATCATCCTTAAGTACTGTATCCGCCCCCGTCTTAGGGCTATTGGGTGCCTTCTTCAGTATTTCAACATCCTGGAGAGGACAGACACTTCCTGCTAGACATTTACTCCAGACATTTACAGAAGACACAGAGGCACTGGCTGAAGAAGTTGGGAATGAGCAGACAGTGCTATTGCTGAGAAGGAGATCCACCCCAGGGTGCCAAAGAGCTCTTTCCCTAGCCTGCAGGTGCCAGAAGGCCAAGCGCTGGTGTTGCAGTGGTGGTACTTCAGAGGAGCAGGAGAAGAGGCTGCTCTGGATTCTGGGTATATAAATGGCCTTGCCTGAAGCTGTGGATTGTGCTCTGCATTAGCAGAGAGGCTCTACTTAGTTGCAAATGAAGCACATTTCAGTTTGTAGCAGGAACCCCCCACCCCAATCATTCAGTTTGTACAAACTTCACACACTCACACTCACACACTACATATGCCACACTTCTGTTATAAATTCATAGAAAAATCAACCATACATCGGATTTGCACTGTTCCATTTTTATTTTACTCCATATGACAAGGACTATCAAAGGGGGGTGGCTTGGTTCTGGTCAGCCATAATCTCTTCACCATCCCAGCACATCCACAAGAGCCCTGCCCAGTTGCTATGCCAACCCTGATGGTCCTAGACAGAAGACCATCAAGATCACAAAGAACTTGCATATGGGAGTGGATTCAGCATGGACTGAAACAAAGGACAATGATCAGATCTTCCCTCTGGGGGCAGGAAACTGCCAACTCCCCTTTGTCTCCTGGAAGTGACTCATGGGCAGGGGGGAAGGAGGAACCAGCCAGGTGACAGGACACTCAGGTTACCACCTCAACCCCTCCTTTCTGTAATGTTTGCATGATGTCAACCCCTCCTTTCTGTAATGTATGCATGATGTTTCTGGGGGTGGGCTTGACCTAGAGGATGGGAATTTCAAAAGTTTTTATAAGGTCTTGCACACCATCTTTCTGGGTCTTTTCCTCTCTCCTGCAAGTGAGGGGAACACCCTGTTGCAACAGTTCAATAAAGGCCAAGCCTACAGGCTGCTGTTTTGCTCCAAGTTATCCTGGTTGGTGTCTTTGTTTTTGTCCAAGGGAGCCCTCGGATTTTTCCGGTAACAAGTTATTATAATAACCGGTGTTTCCATGCATGCTTGTTCAGGAACTCTGTGAACTAGACAGCCGCTGTTTTAAACTGGCCCTTTTTCTGGCAGGTTAAACGATTAAAGTTGACTTGATTAACTTCATCCGCCAACTACCCTTCTAAGCAACCAGAGCAATTACAAATAAAAGGCTCTCCAACCGTGCACTATCCCTATCTGCAAGCAAGCTCTCCCACAAAGTGGGGGGGGGGACAGGGGATCCCCTCTGCTGTGCTTTGCCTCAATGCCCCAAAGAGAAGCCGTCCAGCTGGAGAAAAGGGGGGAGGGGTGTATGCCACAGGAATGGCCAAGAACGCTGTTTTTTGCTCAGCAATGAGGCGTTAAAGCAGACAGACCTTCCTCTGGGTCTGCTCTCTCGGGTCGGGCTCTCCCTCTCCTCAGCGGCGGCGGCTGTAGCAAGGTCGGGGCACCCCCCCCAGCCAGCGGATTGGCTGGCTGGAATGTCCCCGGATTTAATTAATGTCCCCGGATGTAGTCGGGACCTCCGATGCTGCTTGCTGCCATGGCGTCAGCCATGTTGCAGCGCTGGAAGTCCCCAGGCGTAAATCCGGGGACATTCCGGGGACAAATTGCTGAATCCGGGGACTCTCCCTGGCAACCGGGGACGC
Organism: Podarcis pityusensis; assembly: GCF_964106645.2. Taxonomy (NCBI): domain Eukaryota; kingdom Metazoa; phylum Chordata; class Lepidosauria; order Squamata; family Lacertidae; genus Podarcis; species Podarcis pityusensis. Next base: position 35,241,815 of record NC_138045.1, on the reverse strand, counting down.
CTGGTAAGCCTCCTTCTGGCCTTACCTTAGCAGCAAGTGCAGCTTGTCCTGGATCACCGTGGATCCCTTCAGCGGCCATCAAGCTCCCAGGTGTGGATCTGTTGTCCTGACCTGATTTTTAAATAGAATTCCATTAGTCTTTACATTTTTAACTTTTGACTCTTATCTGCAAACCCACAGCCCCACCTCCCCACCTTAACACTGGGAGGGCCATGTCCCCGGAATTTGTGAAGACAGGATTCTCAAAAATACCTCTGGCTTGCGGCTCCTGGAGTGTTGCTGGCAACGCCTGGAGTTTCTCTTCAAGCTCCCAGAGCTTCACAAGGAATGTTTGAGTTTCCTTAAATACTGTTTCAGCTCCTTGCCACACCCCAGCCAAAAGAGCTGCTATCACTGAGAAAAAGAAGGGAGCATCTGTGCATGTCATTCCGGTCAAGTTGCACCAAAGTGGGACTTTTTCATCTGAGCTCCACAGGCTGGTTCTTTTAATTGTTTGACTGGGGTTGTTTGTTGGTTTTTCTTTAATTTGGGGCCAGCACTGTAAATCAGTTTTAAGGGAGTCTTACAACCACAGCTGCCGCCACCCCCCACCCCCCAACATCATCAGCAGTTACACATACAGGCTTTTAAAACTTATTTAATATCTTGTTTAAAAAGTTAACCTTGTAATTCCTAAATCATTTTAAACACTTTGAAATACATTCTAAAATTCTGCTTTTTAACATTTATGTAAATGATGTAATAAAGGAACCCAAATGGCCAGATATTTCCCTGTTTCAGTTTTATCCCATAATGTATCCATTTTGCTACATGCCAACGATACGGTGTTGTTAGCACAAACGCAAGTGGGTATGAGGCGATTACTAAAGAACTTTGGGAGACTGTGTCGTAACAAAGATTTGAATACAAATTATTCCAAGACAAAAGCCGTAGTATTGGGGGTACAGCCCAGGAAGCAGAAATGGCTCCTAAATGGAGAAGCCATTGAACAAGCCAGGCATTTCAACTTCAGTGGTACCTCTGGTTGCGAACGGGATCCGTTCCGGAGCCCCGTTCGCATCATGAGCAGAACGCAACCCGCGTCTGCACGTGTGTGGGTCGCGATTTGCCGCTTCTGCGCATGCGCGTGACGTCATTCTGAGCGTCTGCACATGCGCGAGCAGCGAAACCTGGAAGTAACCCGTTCCGTTACTTCCGGGTCGCCGCAGGACGCAACCTGAAAAGGCGTAACCTGAACCGAGCGGAACAAGAGGTATGACTGTATTTGAGGATTTGCTTCTCTGATAGGAGTACTGGGTCTCATCAGATGACAGCCTCGGCCTTGAAGGCATCAAGATCTGCACAAGCAATCCTTAGCTTTACCAGAACTGAAGGCGGCAATGGGATTGCCCCTGCTCCGAGAAGATATACAGTGGAACCTCGGAAGTCAAACGGAATCCATTCCAGAAGTCCGTTTGACTTCCTAAACATTCGGAAACCAAGGCGCGGCTTCCGATTGGCTGCGGGAGCTTCCTGCACTCAATCCGAAGCCGCGGAAGCCCCGTCGGACATTTGGGCTCCAAAGAACATTCACAAACCGGAACACTCACTTCCGGGTTTGTGCCGTTTGGGAGCCAAAACATTCGCGTCGCAAGGCGTTTGGGATCCAAGGTACGACTGTATTGGTAAGGCGCCCCCACAGGTAACATGGGGGGGGGGGGGAGAATGATAGGAGGGGATCGGGAGAGACAGGGAAGCCCGGAGGGAACGCCCCACCTAGCCCATCTCCGACCCCAAGCCAATATCACCAGCGGCTGGAGCAAAAGAGCAGAGGAACCGCGCACCGGGGACCGGCTGGGGGAAAGAAGAACGCGGCGTGGACCCCCCCCCCTGCCAGTGCAGGGGGGCACAGCAAAAGCCATGCTTTATGTTATTTAGTTTATTTTCAGTCCATTTCTTATCCGTATTTTAAAGCCCTATGAACCCAGGTAGGTGGCCTGAACCATTGGAGCCCATTTCCTGGAACCGCCACCTCAGCCCTGATCTAGGGACCCGACACCAAGCCCTGGGGGTCCCACAGGAGAATTCAAACTGCCCCTTTTTCTTGTTCCCTTCTCTCTCTCTCTCTCTCTCTCTCTCTCTCTCCCCTCCTCCTCCTTCTTCTTTAGTTATATAAACAACCCTCCCATTTTTATTAATACATTATTATTCATTATTCATCCATTTTTATTCACTTCTTACTCATTTACTCATTTTCATTATTATTACTCATTTTTCTCTTTTTTTAAAAAAGGTTTTTTAAATTTCTCATTAAAGAATTCTATATATATATCTACTTTTCCATCCCCACTCCCCCCCCCCCTTTCTCAAATTACCTCTTGCTTGCGGCTCCTGGAGTATTGCAGGGAATGGCTGGAGGTTTTCTACAAGCTCCTGGACCTTCATATGCAATGCTTGATCATCCTTAAGTACTGTATCCGCCCCGGCCGTAGGGCTATTGGGCGCCTTCTTCAGTATTTCAGCATCCTGGAGAGGACAGACACTTCCTGCTAGACATTTACTCCAGACATTTACAGAAGGCACAGAGGCACTGGTTGAAGAAGTTGGGAATGAGCAGACAGTGCTATTGCTGAGAAGGAGATCCACCCCAGGGTGCCAAAGAGCTCTTTCCCTAGCCTGCAGGTGCCAGAAGGCCAAGCGCTGGTGTTGCAGTGGTGGTACTTCAGAGGAGTAGGAGAAGAGGCTGCTCTGGATTCTGGGTATATAAATGGCCTTGCCTGAAGCTGTGGATTGTGCTCTGCATTAGCAGAGAGGCTCTACTTAGTTGCAAATGAAGCACATTTCAGTTATTATAATAACCGGTGTTTCCATGCATGCTTGCTCAGGAACTCTGTGAACTAGACAGCCGCTGTTTTAAACTGGCCCTTTTTCTGGCAGGTTAAACGATTAAAGTTGACTTGATTAACTTCATCCGCCAACTACCCTTCTAAGCAACCAGAGCAATTACAAATAAAAGGCTCTCCAACCGTGCACTATCCCTATCTGCAAGCAAGCTCTCCCACAAAGTGGGGGGGGGGCAGGGGATCCCCTCTGCTGTGCTTTGCCTCAACGCCCCAAAGACAAGCCGTCCAGCTGGAGAAAAGGGGGAGGGGTGTACGCCACAGGAACGGCCAAGAACGCTGTTTTTTGCTCAGCAATGAGGCGTTAAAGCAGACAGACCTTCCTCTGGGTCTCTTCTCTCTCGGGTCGGGCTCTCCCTCTCCTCAGCGGCGGCGGCTGCAGCAAGGTCGGGGCACCCCCCCAGCCAGCGGATTGGCTGGCTGGAATGTCCCCGGATTTAATTAATGTCCCCGGATGTAGTCGGGACCTCCGATGCTGCTTGCTGCCATGGCGTCAGCCATGTTGCAGTGCTGGAAGTCCCCACGCGTAAATCCGGGGACATTCCGGGGACAAATTTCTGCCGGGGACAGATTGCTGAATCCGGGGACTCTCCCTGGCAACCGGGGACGCCTGGTAAGCCTCCTTCTGGCCTTACCTGAGCAGCAAGTGCAGCTTGTCCTGGATCACCGTGGATCCCTTCAGCTGCCATCAAGCTCCCAGGTGTGGATCTGTTGTCCTGACCTAATTTTTAAATAGAATTCCATTAGCCTTTACATTTTTAACTTTTGACTCTTATCTGCAAACCCGCAGCCCCACCTCCCCACCTTAACACTGGGAGGGCCATGTCCCCGGAATTTGTGAAGACAGGATTCTCAAAAATACCTCTGGCTTGTGGCTCCTGGAGTGTTGCTGGCAACGCCTGGAGTTTCTCTTCAAGCTCCTGGAGATTCACACGGAATGCTTGAGTTTCCTTAAATACTGTTTCAGCTGCATGCCACACCTCAGCCAAAAGAGCTGCTATCACTCAAAAAAAGTTTAAAAAGTTTTTTTTAAAATTTCTCATTAAAGAATTCTATATATATATAACTACTTTTCCATCCCCACTCCCCCCCCTTTTCTATTTACTTATTACAATGGTTTTTTTCTTTTCCTTCTCTTTTCTAAACAAACAAACAAACCATTTTCAGTAGGATTTTTTGTGTTTTCTTTTTCTTTCTTTCTTCTTTTTCTCTCTATCTCTTTTCTCTCTTCCTTATCTTTTCTTTTCCATCTTGTCTTTTGTCTGACACTGTAACTTGAACCACCACAGCGACTTTTGATTTTTAAATAGAATTCCATTAGCCTTTACATTTTTAACTTTTGACTCTTATCTGCAAACTCCCAACCCCACCTCCCCACCTTAACACTGGGAGGGCCATGTCCCTGGAATTTGTGAAGACAGGATTCTCAAAAATACCTCTTCCTTGCGGCTCCTGGAGTATTTCTGGCAACAGCTGGAGTTTTTCTTCAAGCTCCTGGACCTTCATACGCAATGCTTGATCATCCTTAAGTACTGTTTCCGCCCCCGTCTTAGGGCTATTGGGTGCCTTCTTCAGTATTTCAACATCCTGGAGAGGACAGACACTTCCTGCTAGACATTTACTCCAGACGATTACAGAAGACACAGAGGCACTGGTTGAAGAAGTTGGGAATGAGCAGACAGTGCTATTGCTGAGAAGCAGCTCCACCCCAGGGTGCCAAAGAGCTCTTTCCCTAGCCTGCAGGTGCCAGAAGGCCAAGCGCTGGTGTTGCAGTGGTGGTACTTCAGAGGAGTAGGAGAAGAGGCTGCTCTGGATTCTGGGTATATAAATGGCCTTGCCTGAAGCTGTGGGTTGTGCTCTGCATTAGCAGAGAGGCTCTACATAGTTGCAAATGAAGCACATTTCAGTTATTATAGAAACCGGAGTTCCCATGCATGCTTGTTTAGGAACTCTGTGAACTAGACAGCCGCTGTTTTAAACTGGCCCTTTTTCTGGCAGGTTAAACGATTAAAGTTGACTTGATTAACTTCATCCGCCAACTTCCCTTCTAAGCAACCAGAGCAATTACAAATAAAAGGCTCTCCAACCGTGCACTATCCCTATCTGCAAGCAAGCTCTCCCACAAAGTGGGGGGGGGGACAGGGGATCCCCGCTGCTGTGCTTTGCCTCAACGCCCCAAAGACAAGCCGTCCAGCTGGAGAAAAGGGGGAGGGGTGTACGCCACAGGAACGGCCAAAAACGCTGTTTTTTGCTCAGCAATGAGGCGTTAAAGCAGACAGACCTTCCTCTGGGTCTGCTCTCTCAGGTCGGGCTCTCCCTCTCCTCAGCGGCGGCGGCTGTAGCAAGGTCGGGGCACCCCCCCAGCCAGCGGATTGGCTGGCTGGAATGTCCCCGGATTTAATTAATGTCCCCGGATGTAGTCGGGACCTCCGATGCTGCTTGCTGCCATGGCGTCAGCCATGTTGCAGCGCTGGAAGTCCCCAGGCGTAAATCCGGGGACATTCCGGGGACAAATTTCTGAATCCGGGGACTGTCCCTGGCAACCGGGGACGCCTGGTAAGCCTCCTTCTGGCCTTACCTGAGCAGCAAGTGTAGCTTGTCCTGGATCACCATGGATCCCTTCAGCTGCCATCAAGCTCCCAGGTGTGGATCTGTTGTCCTGACCTGATTTTTAAATAGAATTCCATTAGCCTTTACATTTTTAACTTTTGACTCTTATCTGCAAACCCACAGCCCCACCTCCCCACCTTAACACTGGGAGGGCCATGTCCCCGGAATTTGTGAAGACAGGATTCTCAAAAATACCTCTGGCTTGTGGCTCCTGGAGTGTTGCTGGCAACGCCTGGAGTTTCTCTTCAAGCTCCTGGAGATTCACACGGAATGCTTGAGTTTCCTTAAATACTGTTTCAGCTGCATGCCACACCTCAGCCAAAAGAGCTGCTATCACTCAAAAAAAGTTTAAAAAGTTTTTTTTAAAATTTCTCATTAAAGAATTCTATATATATATAACTACTTTTCCATCCCCACTCCCCCCCCTTTTCTATTTACTTATTACAATGGTTTTTTTCTTTTCCTTCTCTTTTCTAAACAAACAAACAAACCATTTTCAGTAGGATTTTTTGTGTTTTCTTTTTCTTTCTTTCTTCTTTTTCTCTCTATCTCTTTTCTCTCTTCCTTATCTTTTCTTTTCCATCTTGTCTTTTGTCTGACACTGTAACTTGAACCACCACAGCGACTTTTGATTTTTAAATAGAATTCCATTAGCCTTTACATTTTTAACTTTTGACTCTTATCTGCAAACTCCCAACCCCACCTCCCCACCTTAACACTGGGAGGGCCATGTCCCTGGAATTTGTGAAGACAGGATTCTCAAAAATACCTCTTCCTTGCGGCTCCTGGAGTATTTCTGGCAACAGCTGGAGTTTTTCTTCAAGCTCCTGGACCTTCATACGCAATGCTTGATCATCCTTAAGTACTGTTTCCGCCCCCGTCTTAGGGCTATTGGGTGCCTTCTTCAGTATTTCAACATCCTGGAGAGGACAGACACTTCCTGCTAGACATTTACTCCAGACGATTACAGAAGACACAGAGGCACTGGTTGAAGAAGTTGGGAATGAGCAGACAGTGCTATTGCTGAGAAGCAGCTCCACCCCAGGGTGCCAAAGAGCTCTTTCCCTAGCCTGCAGGTGCCAGAAGGCCAAGCGCTGGTGTTGCAGTGGTGGTACTTCAGAGGAGTAGGAGAAGAGGCTGCTCTGGATTCTGGGTATATCAATGGCCTTGCCTGAAGCTGTGGATTGTGCTCTGCATTAGCAGAGAGGCTCTACATAGTTGCAAATGAAGCACATTTCAGTTATTATAGAAACCGGAGTTTCCATGCATGCTTGTTTAGGAACTCTGTGAACTAGACAGCCGCTGTTTTAAACTGGCCCTTTTTCTGGCAGGTTAAACGATTAAAGTTGACTTGATTAACTTCATCCGCCAACTTCCCTTCTAAGCAACCAGAGCAATTACAAATAAAAGGCTCTCCAACCGTGCACTATCCCTATCTGCAAGCAAGCTCTCCCACAAAGTGGGGGGGGGACAGGGGATCCCCGCTGCTGTGCTTTGCCTCAACGCCCCAAAGACAAGCCGTCCAGCTGGAGAAAAGGGGGAGGGGTGTACGCCACAGGAACGGCCAAAAACGCTGTTTTTTGCTCAGCAATGAGGCGTTAAAGCAGACAGACCTTCCTCTGGGTCTGCTCTCTCGGGTCGGGCTCTCCCTCTCCTCAGCGGCGGCGGCTGTAGCAAGGTCGGGGCACCCCCCCAGCCAGCGGATTGGCTGGCTGGAATGTCCCCGGATTTAATTAATGTCCCCGGATGTAGTCGGGACCTCCGATGCTGCTTGCTGCCATGGCGTCAGCCATGTTGCAGCGCTGGAAGTCCCCAGGCGTAAATCCGGGGACATTCCGGGGACAAATTGCTGAATCCGGGGACTCTCCCTGGCAACCGGGGACGCCTGGTAAGCCTCCTTCTGGCCTTACCTGAGCAGCAAGTGTAGCTTGTCCTGGATCACCATGGATCCCTTCAGCTGCCATCAAGCTCCCAGGTGTGGATCTGTTGTCCTGACCTGATTTTTAAATAGAATTCCATTAGCCTTTACATTTTTAACTTTTGACTCTTATCTGCAAACCCACAGCCCCACCTCCCCACCTTAACACTGGGAGGGCCATGTCCCCGGAATTTGTGAAGACAGGATTCTCAAAAATACCTCTGGCTTGTGGCTCCTGGAGTGTTGCTGGCAACGCCTGGAGTTTCTCTTCAAGCTCCTGGACCTTCATAGGCAATGCTTGAGTTTCCTTAAATACTGTTTCAGCTGCATGCCACACCTCAGCCAAAAGAGCTGCTATTACTCAAAAAAAGTTTAAAAAGTTTTTTTTTTTAAATTTCTCATTAAAGAATTCTCTATATATATAACTACTTTTCCATCCCCACTCCCCCATTTTCTATTTACTTATTACAATGGATTTTTTTCTTTTCCTTCTCTTTTCTGAACAAACAATCAAACCATTTTCAGTAGGATTTTTTGTGTTTTCGTTTTCTTTCTTTCTTCTTTTTCTCTCTATCTCTTTTCTCTCTTCCATATTTTTTCTTTTCCATCATGTCTTTTGTCTGACACTGTAACTTGAACCACCACAGCGACTTTTGATTTTTAAATAGAATTCCAGTAGCCTTTACATTTTTAACTTTTGACTCTTATCTGCAAACTCCCAACCCCACCTCCCCACCTTAACACTGGGAGGGCCATGGCCCCGGAATTTGTGAAGACAGGATTCTCAAAAATACCTCTTCCTTGCGGATCCTGGAGTATTGCTGGCAACAGCTGGAGTTTTTCTTCAAGCTCCTGGACCTTCATATGCAATGCTTGATCATCCTTAAGTACTGTTTCCGCCCCCGTCTTAGGGCTATTGGGTGCCTTCTTCAGTATTTCAACATCCTGGAGAGGACAGACACTTCCTGCTAGACATTTACTCCAGACATTTACAGAAGACACAGAGGCACTGGTTGAAGAAGTTGGGAATGAGCAGACAGTGCTATTGCTGAGAAGGAGATCCACCCCAGGGTGCCAAAGAGCTCTTTCCCTAGCCTGCAGGTGCCAGAAGGCCAAGCGCTGGTGTTGCAGTGGTGGTACTTCAGAGGAGTAGGAGAAGAGGCTGCTCTGGATTCTGGGTATATCAATGGCCTTGCCTGAAGCTGTGGATTGTGCTCTGCATTAGCAGAGAGGCTCTACTTAGTTGCAAATGAAGCACATTTCAGTTATTATACAAACCGGAGTTTCCATGCATGCTTGTTTAGGAACTCTGTGAACTAGACAGCCGCTGTTTTAAACTGGCCCTTTTTCTGGCAGGTTAAACGATTAAAGTTGACTTGATTAACTTCATCCGCCAACTACCCTTCTAAGCAACCAGAGCAATTACAAATAAAAGGCTCTCCAACCGTGCACTATCCCTATCTGCAAGCAAGCTCTCCCACAAAGTGGGGGGGGGACAGGGGATCCCCGCTGCTGTGCTTTGCCTCAACGCCCCCAAGACAAGCCGCCCAGCTGGAGAAAAGGGGGGAGGGGTGTATGCCACAGGAACGGCCAAGAACGCTGTTTTTTGCTCAGCAATGAGGCGTTAAAGCAGACAGACCTTCCTCTGGGTCTGCTCTCTCGGGTCGGGCTCTCCCTCTCCTCAGCGGCGGTGGCTGCAGCAAGGTAGGGGCACCCCCCCAGCCAGCGGATTGGCTGGCTGGAATGTCCCCGGATTTAATTAATGTCCCCGGATGTAGTCGGGACCTCCGATGCTGCTTGCTGCCATGGCGTCAGCCATGTTGCAGCGCTGGAAGTCCCCACGCGTAAATCCGGGGACATTCCGGGGACAAATTTCTGCCGGGGACAGATTGCTGAATCCGGGGACTGTCCCTGGCAATCGGGGACGCCTGGTAAGCCTCCTTCTGGCCTTACCTGAGCAGCAAGCGCAGCTTGCCCTGGATCACCATGGATCCCTTCAGTTGCCGTCAAGCTCCCAGGTGTGGATCTCTTGTCCTGACCTGAATACAAAAGAAGTGATTCTACATCTCCATTCCAACACGAAACGAAAGCCCAGAGCCTGGCTTCATGCTCCCCCTCATCTGGAATATGGTCACTTCCAGCCCCCTCCCAGCCCAAGGATCTCCTTGTAGAGGACTGCTTGTATGACAGAGAGGTTTTCTGTGGAGTGCTGCCTCCCTCTGCTGGTGCAAGCTGTTTCTCCAGCAGAAAAATGCTTCCTGGTAGATTGGAAGTGGCCACCCCTCTTTCCCCAACCCATTCCATATGCATCCCGACCCCAACTATCAGGATTTGCCATCTGGCCTGACTCTACAGTGCTGCTGATACACAAGATAGGCAATAGCCTGCCGCTCACTAACCTAACTGCAGCCTTGCAGGAAAAGAATATAAGAGCAGCCAGAGATTTTGTAGTCCAGCCTATTCACATAAGCAGACCAGTCCCCTGCAGCGCACACCCTCCTACTCAAAACCAAGTCAGCTCACCGCCATAAACTGGGCCTCTTTCTCCTGCTTCACTTCTGAGATATTTCAGGGCAGGCTGGATTAAAGTCGGCTCACATTCCTGGCAAGGCTGTTTTCGTCCACGGAGTTTGTTCTATGAGACACATGAGCCAAATAGCCGAGGAGACAGTTTTTTAGCTGCCTGTCATTCCTACACTTTATACTGAAAGGATTTCAGGGGCTGATGCTCTTTTTCTGCATGGAGGGTGGGGGTTTCCAAAGGGGCACTATTCAGACCTGCATTCATGGTTTATGAGTCGTAGCCGTGTGACAACTGCACATCATGCTGATGTGTTCAAGGGCTGATGTTGCACTTCCAGGTAGAAGAGCTCGTTGGCATTATTCTAGGCTCTGTGTCAATTGACTTTGTGACATGATGGGGGGGGGAGGTCTTATTTTTAGTGTATTTACCTGCAACCTATTATGTGGGAATCTCAAGGTACTTTACAACTAGGTCCGAAAATAGGCAAACATTGAAATGCAGCAGAATAAACAGGCCTACAGTAAAAAAATATCCTTCAAAGCCCATATTGGTTGGCAGCAGCATCCCCCCAAGTCCATGATGGATAAACACTTTCCCCACATGGAGCAGAATTGCACCCATGTTGGCAAAGGCCTCCTTTCTAGAAGGGGGGGGCAGAGGCTGCCCCCACCCACTGCTCTCTTCTCCCAGGCATCTGAAGAGACAAACGGCTCCCCTTCTCTACCTGTGTGCCACAAGCCTGAATTGCAAGACAGTTCCCACTTTGGGGCAACAGGGAACAAACATGCAGAGGACGAGTTCTGAGGCTCCCCCAACAAAGCCATTTCCCTGGGCCCACCTGCCAGCCTGCTGCTGGCTGGCTGCCCACCCACCCACAGGAAAACGGCACGATTCTCCCCACCAACAGGACATAACAAGAAGATGGGGACTATAACATAGGACTTCCTAACTTGTGAGTTCTGATGAGCCGCTGCTGCTTCCCCAGTTTAAAGGATGGTGGCTCAGGTGAGCCATTAAGCTAGAAGGAGGAAAAGGACCGACCCCGGGATGGGCTGTCTGCCTTCTTTTGCCTTCCACCTCACGACATCCCCAGCCTGGTGCACTCCCGGTGTTCTGGGGCTCCATCTCTCACCAGGCCCAGGCGGTATGGCCAGGGGTCAGGGATGGGGGCAGTTGTCCAAACCAGCTGGAGAGACTCAAGGAGGGCATTACAGCCTCAAAGCCCTTTCCCTACCTCTCAATCTGGACTTACCTGGCCTTGCCCCTGGCTGCCTTTAGCCAGATCAGCTGTGCTCGGAGCTGGGACAGACCCCTCTGGAGACTTAGAGGTAGAGGAAACAGCCTGGGTCCCCTGGAGAGCACTCTCAAAGGAGATGCCCGCAAAGCAGATCACACTTTTCCTACTCCCAGACTGCAGGCTAGAGAACATCACTGCACGCTGGTGACCCATTCCCTGGGTGGTGCACTGGGAAGAAGAAACCTCATCCAGAGATGGGAGGGAAGCACTTTGGCCAGTGCCAGGGGGCCTTTCTTCGGAAAGCTGCTCGGGGACCTGCAATGGAGCACTGCCCAAGGAGGAGGAAATGTGGGAGGCCTGCTGGGAAGGCTGCTGGGACCCCGACGCTTCCTGGCTAAGGGAAGCAGCTCTGGGAACAGAGGGCATCGAAGTGAGCTGGCAATGAGAAGGCTCAGCCAGGTGGCAGCTGGAGGTCTCTGTGGTCGCACCCAGGGATTCGTTGGGCGAACTTTTCTTCTCCATTCTGTGGACACGAAGGCAAGTCTTCTGACCACTGTACCAGCTGGTTTCAAAGGCTATTTTTTATGAAAGCTTGAAAAACAAAGAAAACACAATATACAGAAATCAGTGTCAGATATCAAGCATTTTGAAAACATAAAAACGAGAAGAAACAGAAGACAAAAAGCTTTCTTCTTTGTTGCAAAGTAATTCCCAAGAATAAGCCCAGAGTAGGGAGGCCTTTTTACTCCTGGGGAAATCACCGGCAATTTCATGCCAAATGCAGCAGAGGGAAGGGGCACAGGAGCTGCTATGAAACAGACGATCCTCAAATCACAGCTGTTTGATACAGGGATGGAATCAATCCTTTTGCTTCAGTAAAAACCTCAAGGGTCGTAGGTTGTGCTTAAATGAAGTGGATGGTGTTACAAAGGGTCTCAAAATGAAACACCGTTTTTCGATTTGAAAACTGTTGAATGATCTTTACCTATCCTGGGAACAGTACACCGCAGTGGTGGGCAGTTCCACAGACCCTCCTCCTCTGCTCAAAATGCATACAGAGCCATCTTTGCGCGGGGAAGATCCAGACAAAAGGAGTCTGTTTTCAAAGTACCTGCCGAGGGGTTTAGGCGGCTCCATCCTCTTGCCTCCCCCGCCCCCCGATCACTGTTTCACTCCGGAAGGTGTCTCAGACCTGGGTGGAGCAGCCACAAATGACAGGCAAAGAGACAAGGTCCTGCCCAGATTCAGGCTTCCTCATGATTGTGTGGAATCTGTACACGTTTCTGTTGGCGCTTCCACTAGTGATTTATCTGTACAGGATCGGACTTCATTTCAGCCAACCACATCCTCCCTCTTCCCCCCACAGCATACTAGAGTTCATATGGATTTCAAAGCATGCTTTGAGAACTTGTATGCTTAGCTTTAAACTCCACAAAATTAGCCTATGGCTAGGATGCTATTTATCAAAGTCTGTGCCCATTAAGATATGGTCAGATACAAGTATGCTTTCCCCCTTGTTATACAATTATTATTTTTAAAATTGCATTCAACTATTTACTATTTAAACAGCTTATACACCACTTGACTAGAATCATCTCTGAAGTGACACACGAGAAATACATTGCAGGAAAAGTTAACATGGATGACATCAGACTTCCGTTAAAAAGACCTGCTGGAATAAAAAAAGGATTCGGTAGGTGCTGGGTGCTCTGCCTGATGCTCTCAACTGACAAGATGTAGGTGTGGTTGAATCAAATGGGAACAGTGACCACAGTGCTATCAAATTCAACATACACAGCATGGAAGTGGACAATTGCTAAGGAAATCCAGAACAGTCACATTTGACTTCAAAAGAGGAGACTTCCTCAAAATGAGGGATTGGGTAAAAAGGCAGTTGAAGGGGGAAAGTCAAGGATGGTGAGCCCTTCTGTGCTCCAGAGGGCCTGGGTGGCCTCATTCCCCTCTTGTTGTGAGCACTGCAGAGGGAGGCAAACATGTCCTTCCTGGGGGCTGGTCCCTCCCCGCCCTGTTCCTGGAGGGCAGCAGGAGGAGGGGGCTGCTGCAGCTGCCTCCTTTGGGGGCATGGCTCACCTTGCCTGCTCCTGCCCTCCTCCAACACAGACAACCTTACCTGCCTCAGCCATCCATGGGGGCTTGAGAGTGTGTGAGCAGACTTTGCCATGGGAGGAGGCAGGCCTTGCAGAGGAGGAATGCTGGGGGCAGGCATTCAAACTCAGCCCTGAAGCTCACTGGGTGACCCTGGGCCAGGCACTCACGCTCAGCCTAACCTACCTCAAAGGGTTGTTGTGAGGATAAAATGGGGGGGGGGGAGAACTCTGCACACCAACTGGACCTCCTTGCAGGAAATGGGGGCTATAAATGTAATTGTGTCATTTGTACCCCACCCACCTCACTGGGTTTCCCCAGCCTCTCTGGGCGGCTTCCAACACATATTAAAACAACAAACATTCCAAGCCTCCCTATAAAGGGCTGCCTTCCAGAGGTTTGATAGTTGCTCATCTCCTTGCCACCTGTAGGGAGGGCGTTCCACAGAGAGGCTGCCACCACCGAGAAGGCCCTCCCTCTGCCTGGTTCCCTGCAACCTCGCTTCTCGCAGGGAGGGAACCACCAGAAGACCCTCGGAGGAGGACCTCCGGGCTGAAGGATGGGGGTGGAGATGCTCCTTCAGGTATACTGCGCTCAGCTTCCTGACCTAACATTTGCCTCGCTTAACATAATTAATTAGGAAGTGAAGTTTTCCTCTTCCATTCAAGCAGTACAGGAAGTAAGAACGTGCAAAAAGGAGTACTACTTCTAGATTTCCCAACTCCTGACATAAAACAGCACAAAGGTTGCCTTTTCTTGACCATCAATCACCTGTACAAAGTCCCTACGCCACCCCCTATTGTGCTTCAATACAGCCCCATCGGTCAGGCCGGACACTGAGGTCCAGCGCTGAGGGCCTTCTGGTGGTTCCCTCATTGCGAGAAGCGAAGTTACAGGGAACCAGGCAGAGGGCTTCTCGGTAGTGGCGCCCGCCCTGTGGAACGCCCTCCCACCAGATGCCAAAGAAATAAACAAGTATATGACATTTAGAAGACACCTGAAGGCTGCCCTGTTTAGGGAAGCTTTTAATGACTGATGTTTTAATGTATTTTTAATCTTTTGCTGGAAGCCGCCAGAGTGGCTAGGGAAACCCAGCCAGATGGGCCGGGTAGAAATAATTAAAAAATATAATTATTAAATTATTATACGCGTTAGAAACAGAATTTGAAGGGGCAGTCTTTTCTGGCATTGCCAAATGAAGCTGCTGACCCATTTCTAAGTCCTAAAATCCACAATTTCTCTGAATACTTGAAAAACCCAGTGGTGCAGGACCTCCTAGCATGCCATCTGCTGGGGAACATTTCCTAGCACTTGGCTGGGAGCTGCTGCAGCGCTATAGTCAGGAAAGGCTTTCTGTATATCGGTAAGTCCCAACAGTTGAATAGGAACCTTCAAAAACAATGTATGTATTTGTCTCTCATATGTTTTAAGCTATTTCACATGTCCACCAAGCACGAGAAAATGTCCCTTCATCTTCTTGACATTTCCAACAAACATTTGGTATGTTTTCATGTATTCTAAATAACTTCTCGGGAGTTAGATACCAACAATACTTAAATATATATATATATTTAAAAGTCTATTTTAAGTCATAACTCAATTATTATTTTAACTCTTTAGTCCACATATGTTACCACTATTCCAACTGTACAATATAACCAAAAAAAGAGAAAATATTGCCCCTTTAATCCTGCACTTTTTAATCTGTTCCTCTTCCATTTAGGATTTCAACAAAAGTTTGTACATTTTTGATATCACATGATGTGCATAATTGTATCTCAAAACCCGTCTTCCACTCTTCCATACCCCAAGTCTTCATTTCCAACTAGAATCTCTCAATCAATCAATCAATCATTTATTTGTATGTTGCCTTTCCAAATTTCAAACCATGTGCAAGGCAGCTTACAAAAAAAAAAAAAAAATTACATAAGTGCAAACATAACAAAACTAGTCGTAAACAATGAACAAAATATCAAAAAGTACACAACGAAATTGAAAAAAAATCCACATAAATAATAAGATTCCACGTAAATCATATAATCCAAGCTAAAGAGAAAAATAAATTAACATCAGCAACAGCAAACCCCCCCCCCGAAAAAAAGAACCCATAAACAACACCCCAACCCTCTTTTATTAAGTGTAAAAGAGAAACCCCTTGTTTAAATTTTACAATCTCCCCGTTTCCACTTTAAGAACTCTCAGTAGATTAACCATTTCTCTTTATCCGTCACCCTTTTGTCTATAAAAAGTGTCTTCTGGTGAAACCCAAAATAGAGTCTTTGTGTATAAACTAACTTTATATCTATTTTCAGATTCTTAATACGCCACACACGTCTAATACAGTGGTTCTCAAGGTGCGCATTTACTCTGACTTGATCTACCACAAATATCCAAGCCATCTAACCCTGAAATCCTAACCTTCTAATTCCAAGTCTCTTCTTTCTCAGTATCCCCATTCCGTTAACCGCACCAAGCAACAAGCTGTAAAATGCAAGTTTAAAACACAAGCTTTCCTTTGCATCTCGCAGAACTTTCAATGTAATTCGTGGTTTTGTTCACCTGTCCTCCAAACTTTGGTCGTTTTGCCTTCCTTTAAATGGGAAATCAGTAGTCAAGCCATACTTTTTGGTAAAACGTTCGTCTGGATCCCGCAAGTCCTACCTGAGAAGAACAATGGGAGTGTCCGCTAGCGCCAGCCACTTCTCCTTCTGCAAGCAGCGCCACCCGAATTCCCACCTGGGATGAGCCGCTAAACTGAGCAAAGAATGGGGCGGGCGGCAAGTGGGAGGGGGAAGTCGTGCGCTTCTGTCCCGTCAGAAAAGTGCTGGTCCTCCCCGGAGGCAGCCTGCTTGCAGAGAAGGGGGCTGGGCTGCCTCAAAGCCCATCAAGGCCACGGGCTGCTAGCATGACTCATCCCGGCTTTATCATCTGAGGGGAAAGGGTGCGTGGTCTTAAATGCTGGCCTTGGCAACTTGGCTGAGCTAGCTTGGGCCAGCTTAGCCTCCCTCACAGAGGGTTGTTCTGAAGATACACTCAGGAAAACACCCGAGGCATGAAGAAGAAGAACGAGGAGAGTCTGGAAAGGGGGGTGGGGAGCGCTCCCACCCCAGCCGCTCCAGGATGGGAAGTGCGTCCCGGGGGAAGCGGGATTCAGGCGGAGGAGGACGTCGGGTTGGGTGGGGGTTGCCAGGAGCAGCACGATGTCCCTTGAACCCCCGGCTTCCACTCTCCAGGCAGGTGCCCAACGTGGCCAGCTGGCACTCCAGCCTTGGCGTGCAGATCCCGGGTTCAGCCCCAGATCTCTGGAGCGGAAAGGCTCTTGGGCGTGACTATGAAAGGCAGCATCTGTCAGAATAGGGCATACTGAGCCAGTACAGATGAACGTGACTATTGGTTCGCTTCCTCTGCTATCTGCCTTTTCGGGCACCTCAGAGGTGGCAGAGAGAGGCAGGGGAGAGACTCCGGCCTCTACAGAAGGCTGCACCCCTTTCCTCCATGTCCCCACCCCAACTCTTAGGACCAGAAGCAAGAGACAGCTTTGCTGAGCACGTGCCCCTTCCCAGGGAGATGCAACTCTGCACTACTGTTCCCTGAATTGCTCGTGAAGCAGCCATACTCCAGGCTCTTATTGTCACAGCCCTGCAGGATCAGACCAAGGCCCATCTAGTCCAGCTCTCAGCAGCCCAGCAGATGTCCAAGGGAAGCCCCAAGCAGACTCCAAATGCAGCCCCACTCTCCCCACTGGGGACACCCGCAACGGGTAGGCAGAGGTAGACTGCCTCTGCGGCTGGAGGTGCAACATGGTCTAACCCTCCATGAATTTGACGAATCCTTTCTGAAAGCCATCCCCATCAGTGCCTCTGGAAGGAGGAAATTTCAGTGTCACTAGGCACTGTGTCTGGCCTGAATCTGCCATCATTCTGCTTTCTTAAAGAGATCCAGGTTCTGATATTAGGAGGAGGAAACATCGCTCTGCACCTTTCCCACATCATGCATACTTCTATGATGTCCCCACTTTCCCCCCTCTTGCAAAGCCTCAAAGCCTCCTACATTGTAAGCCTTCCTTACAGGGGAATCATCAGAACCACCTGTGCTGCAGAGCTTCTGGCTGAAAGGCGACTCATGGAGATTTGCAATGACTGCTGCAATGCACCCCTAATGATTCAGATTGTATCATTATAGCGCCATTGTGTTGATTTGTTATTGATATATTAAAGGGGCCTGGGACTTGCCTGTCCATTCCCAACAGCAAGGGCCCCTCGCCAGTTGGCTTGCTTCCTCTCAGCTCCTGGCAGCCCACACCCCCTGGCCAGCCCCAGAGGCACCATTCTCTGGGGGAGAACAGCTGGGCAAGCCTTGGGGAGGCAGAGATGGCATCCGAGGAGGGAGGGAAGGAAAGAGGGACAGAGGCCAGTGTCTCCCGCGGCACCCCTGACCATCATTCAAGGCACCCCAGCTGCCACAGCACACTGCTTGAAAACCACTGCAGAACTGGGATGGGAAAGGTTTCTAGTCCAACTAACTGGTCTGGAGAAGAGGAAAGGCAGCCATGCTTGCTCCTTTGTCTTCTCCGAGGAGACTTCCAGCCTGACTTCTCATCTTGAGGCCCCAGGGAGAAGTGGGAAGAGGAGGAGGAGGAGGAGGAGGAGGAGGAGGAGGAGGAGGAGGAGGAGGAAGCATCCCCAGAAGAAGTGTGGTCCCCACCAGTAGGTGCTTCCACCCCCCACTCCTAAATCTGCTTCCAACAGATACTTGGGGGTGGGGCATCCTGCACCATCTGGTCTGTTAGGAGAATTAGAAGGTCTAAGATATAAACACATACATAAATACCGAAAGTAGTTCTCATCACAAAAGAATATGCAGGTAAACCCATGAACAGCCAGGTAAACCCATCAAGAGGTTTCCTGCCAGACAGGAGTCTGTTGTAGGCCGCCCCTTCTGTGATGTATGTATCGTTTTTCGCTGTATCGAATCGTATCCTTTTTGCTGTATCTTTCTCACTGACTTTAAGAATGGATCTGAATGTATTTTTCCTCAAAATGCTGTACTTTTCTAAATGTATCCAAATGTATCTGAATGGGTTTTTGTATTTCCCCCCAATCTCATCGCCTAGAGAATGTTCCTTAAATGTAACAATCACTTGTTCCAAATGTATTTGATTCAAATGTATTTAAGGCCCCACTTTTCACATGGTGTCCTGTTGTGTGGTCGGAAAGTACTCTTTATTGTTTGATTTGGGTTAATGTCAGAATAAAAGCGAGTTCCTTCAAAATAACACATTCCTTTTTAGCTTACCAATTTCTCATATTGTAAGAAGCGGAAGAACGTTACAATTATCCATTTTAGAATGAGCACCTATAGGGAGAAGACAGATCTCAGTAAGCCAAAGCAAGGCCAAGACAACAAACCCCTTCTGGAATATGGTCAGCGTGTACAACATCTAGCTGAATCATCACCAGGATAACTAAGTCAGACTGGGGGAAATATCATTCTTCAGAACCAAGACATCATTACCATGCTTTCCAAGTTACCTGAAAGTCACTAGAACACTTGCGAGCACAGAGCCAAGACACAGCTGAAAGAAGAGAATCCTCTGTTATTACGGAAATGGGAACCAGAGTCTTCAGTAGCCTAGTGCTTATCACTGTGCCTGCAAGACATTGAAAGACACTGCTTAACATTCTGAACATCTTCACTCTTGATAATTTCTCACAAGCTCGAAGCAGCCCCGGTTCTTGTTAAGGGAGAAGGCAGGGCAATGCAGCTCCGTTGACATACTTTGCTGCCAAGGGGAAAGAGAAGCCAAAACATGTTTTCTTTACCAAGCTTGGCACTGAGTGCGATGTTCAGCAAGTTCTGAATTTCTTCTGGTGCCAAGCCTCTCTCTTGCGCAATCTTTTCCACAGTCTCCAAAGGACTCTGCAAAGCTCCCTGCTTCCGTGAGGCACTATCTTGAATTAGAAAAAAGGCAAAGTGTGATTCAAATCCATTCGAAAAACCGTCCTCATGCATGATGGCCTGTCCAATGGCTTGCTTTACCATCAATTGGCAAGGGAGCCCCATTGAGATGCCATGGCATTTGGAAAACTCTGGAATGCTGAACTTGCCTTTTGCTTTCTTGCTCCTTCGTTCAGTGGGTAGGTAGGTGTAGGTCGGGGCAAGTCGAAAGCTTCCTTGAAATTCCTCAGCCCCAGCCAGCATTGCCAATGGGCAGGATGATGAGAATTGTAGTTCAGCAACGTCTGGAGGGCCAGAGGTTACCCTCACCTGTTTTATCGGTTAGTGTGCTAAGATCTGGGCACAAGCCCAATTCAGCTGACGGTACTTAACAAGGGCTTGCTTTACACAAAACATGAGAGCTAATACACTATTCTGCTCCAATATACAAAACAGCCCCTTCTCTAGAGAAAGCTCAAGAAAATACAAACTTCGGGGTTTGTAGATGGTTGTAAAGGTTTCCATTTCACTAGTTGGAAACAGCTTCCAGGCTAGGCAGGACCAAGGTTGATTTGTAACTGTTCCTGCCTGCCTGCTTGCCATCGTGCATATTTGTAAACCATTTCTGCCAAAATATATACATCTGCAATAGTAGTTTCTGGAAGCAGACCCTGCAAGAGTGCACACTCCATGAAGTCCATATGAAGAGTGTTACGGAATGGAGGGGGGCATATGAACGAAGTCTTACTCCCGAGTAAGAGACGTAGAGCCCGAGGCGATGACCTCAAGGGAACCCTGCCACACTAGGACTCCCCTCGCCCCGTCACAACGTTGCACCAAGCACCGCACAAAAGTCCAAAACCCCGAGAAGAAAGCGCCATTTCTGACCCCGTATCCCGATGCTATACACGATCGATGTATTTGATGAATGAACAATGTATTTGCATGAGGATGCGCTCTAGCCAATCAGATGGCGTTGAATGTAGCCCTTCAGCCAATCGCAGCAATGCCATGGCTCTGCAGAGGCAGCTCAGCTCCAGCTGTTTTGCACGCTCCACTGAGCGTTGACAAGGTGATGACAGCTCCCGCTGCGAGAACAACGGACTGAGTCAATCGAAACCTCGTTACCCTGTTAATCCAATCAAAACTAGATGTTGTTTAGTGGTTTAGTCGTGTCCGACTCTTCGTGACCCCCTGGACCAGAGCACACCAGGCCCTCCTGTCTTCCACTGCCTCCCGCACTTTGCTCAAACTCATGCTGGTAGCTTCGAGAACACTGTCCCACCATCTCGTCCTCTGCCGTCCCTTTCTCCTAGTGCCCCCCATCTTTCCCAACATCAGGGTCTTTTCCAGGGAGTCTTCTCTTCTCCTGAGGTGGCCAAAGTCTTGGAGCCTCAGCTTCAGGATCTGTCCTTCCAGTGAGCACTCAGGGCTGATTTCCTTCCGAATGGATAGGTTTGAGCAGGGGGTTGGACTCGATGGCCCTTGTGGTCTCTTCCAACTCTATGATTCTATGATTCTATGATCTTCTTGCAGTCCATGGGACTCTCAAGAGTCTCCTCCAGCAGCAGAATTCAAAAGCGTCAATTCTTCGGCGAATGTGAGCGGTATTGGCTTAGGCATTGATTGGACCTGACTATATCTGACTCCTGCCCATTGTGCAGGAAGTCCCAGTAAGGGTAAGCCACCGGTAGGGGAAGCCCTGTCGATGCGAACCAACTCAAGCTCCCCCTGGTGCTCCCGTCGGGGTCGTGTCAAGGCTTTAGCCCCCCAGCCGGGCTTCAGACTAGATCAACACCCCCGGATTCCTTTAACGGAATACCCTTAAGCATGGAGGGGCAGGTGATGGCCACACCTCCCCTCCCCCACACAAGGTCAAACAATGCCTAACCGCAACCCTAACAAAGTTGTGATGATTGCTACGAGGTAGGCGAAAACCAAGTGGCCAGTGCCAATTTGCCAAGTGGAAAAATTCCTACCAGGCCCCTCGGACAACCAAGGCGACCAACCGTAGTCCATAGCAAGGCCATTGCCTAACCTGCAAAATAGGGAGGGAGGGCGGGTGATTGAGGAAGCGAGCCAAAGAGGAAGTTCTCTGGGGGTTGGCTGGCCGGGCTCTGACGTGGCCGGGATCCCATAGGCAACGGGGGACAGAGTCCCCCGCCCCTGGTGGGGAGTGAGTGGCCACGTGGTCCACCGCAACTCCTCCCCACTGGGAAGTGGAGCGGATTTCCCAAGACATATCCTGTATTTGCATGTTACCCCAACACATTCCTCCTATGTTAATCATGTATAACCCTCCCCTTTTCTGATGGAGTGGTGATGTTTAGCGAACTGTCTGCTGGGATAAGATAGGAACTTTTAAAAGTCCTTGTCACCCCATTCTCGGGGTTCAATTCCTCTCTGAACCTGCTGCGCGATAAACTTTGGTCTCCGCTCTTTGCTCCGGTTGGTGGCTGGACTCCTTCTTTGTTCCGCAGGGACCCACGGGCTCTGAGCAGCCTCCCACCTGGATTTTTCCATAGCAACAGAAACTCGACTAACCCTCTTGAGAGAAGAAAGGTGGCTTTTGCTCCCACTGCAATGTTGTAATCTAAATAAGCACATCTTCCTACAAGTGAATAGTAGCCACCTATCTGGGGGGAAATAAAGTGGTATGC
Organism: Podarcis pityusensis; assembly: GCF_964106645.2. Lineage (NCBI taxonomy): Eukaryota > Metazoa > Chordata > Lepidosauria > Squamata > Lacertidae > Podarcis > Podarcis pityusensis. The sequence continues at coordinate 35,219,944 of NC_138045.1, read as the reverse complement.
TGAGAGACATGGTTACGGAGGAGAGCAAATCTGTGTTCAACAATCCGAACATCCCGAGAGAAACCAGATGGCAGCTTTGTTTTACTGTGTCCACAGAAATCAATGAAAGCCTGTGGGATGTAAACACAGGAGCAGTCAATGACAACATTCCTAGAGTGTACATGTTAGAACATGGGGAGGGATGTCTGTCCAGCAAGCAGGTAAACTTCCTGGGGACGGACTTCCTCCGCATGTCGCCAGAGGTGTGTGTGGCCTCACCTGTGCAGGTAAATGATAAAAGCACAGGGCAGGCAGCCATCTCTCTCTCTTGCCTCTTGCCTCTTGCCTCTCTCATCTTCATCTTTTGAAGAAGCAGGATGCCCTCTTGGCTCTCAGCCAAGAGAGGAGGATAGGACTATCTTCCTATAAGATAGATTCTAAATGTATTTTACCTTTTTAAGCCTGTCTGCCTTCTGGGATCATATTGTGAACAGAACGTGAGTAAACTCTTTTATACTTTTATAAAGACTGTGTCGTGTTTTGTATTTTAAGAGGGATCAAAAGGGGGAAATTACCAGAGTAATTATTATAGAGGTTCAAGCGAACCTGTGCAGACGTTACCGTTGCGAACTTAAAAGGGGGAATGTTATAAACTCTGCTGATATTTTGGGAACTTGTTAGCACAAGTTGGACTAGGATATAATCTCACAATATATCTTCTCCTGCATCCCTGAACATTCCCACAAAGCCAACCAATGGTTTTGCAGTTGCTTTCCATGGACATTTTGCCACCAAGCACAGAATTCCTTGAACCTCGGAAACGCTTCTGATTTCTGCTTGAGCATGAACACATGAATGTACCTGGAAAAAGCATCAATCAATACCATGAAGTACTTTGCTCCACCTAGAGAGGTTGCAAGTGGACCAACAAGGTGTGCGTGGACAGTCTGGTAGGCTTTAGATGCCCACCTGCCAGAAACCTTGCCCTATTGAACTGTGTGTCATCATGATGGCCTTGGCCGGTTGTGAGTTGTGAAGGCCGCTTCCTGCAAGGCCCTTTTCACCTGGCCTGGGGGGCAGGGCCCAGACACCAGCTCTACTAAAGAGGCTCCTGGTGAGACCAGAGGGACATCGCTCGGCCTGACAAGAAACCCAAACTATTGGATTCTTTTGCCCCATCTTTTTGTGCCTGCTAAACAGCCGTGTCATGCTTATGATAATATTTTATTCTCTTGGGAATTCTGCTGTTTAAAATGTGCATTTTATATTTGACTTTACTTAGCAATGTTGGTTTTTTTGGGGGGGGGGAATGCTTAAGTTTTTTGTTTTGTTTTTGTTAATTTTGTGTTAAATATGTATTCTGTAGTTGACTTCCTTTGTAATGTTTTATTTTGAAATCTTTAATATTTCAGTTTTTGGTTAACTATGTTGCTTTAACTGTATACTCTATATTTGACATTCTTCAGATTGTTTTATTTATGTTTTAATATGCTGTAAACTGCTTTGAATTTTTTCTTGAAAATATAAAGTGGTATAGAAATGAAATTAATAATAATAATAATAATAATAATAATAATAATAATAACAATAACAATAATGTTCATTGAAATGTTGTGTCCAAAGACTGCAGCCGATGGAGAGATCACCCCTCCCTCAATTTTCTATCAGATTATTTAGATTTGGTAAATAATTCTTATTGCTATTCTTATTGTATTAATTATTATAATTGATTTATGTAGTTCTGACGGTTTAGCTGCCTTGAGCATGAAAATAGAAAGGCTGGATACAAACCTAATCTAATAAAGAGCCCTCTTCCTCCTCCTCCTCCTGAGCCTGGGGCAGGACCGTAGCCTGAGAGAGAGAGGGTTGCACAGTTCCCCGATTATTTTGGAGGAATTCCACACCACACATTTAAAGCTCTTACACCACTTGAAAGAGTCCAGGCTTTCCCTCAAGAATCCTGGGAACTGTAGTTTGCCAAGGGTGCTGAGAGATGTTAGATCTGTAGCAAACAGAGGTTCCCAGGATGTGTTGGGTGAATCTGTGACTCTTAGTGCAATGCTTCTTGAAATGTGTGGTTGTGACCATTGTCCTCATAACAGCACTGGGGTTCGGAATGCAGTGTGTGTGTGTGTTGCAGAATGGTTTAATTAGCTCATTCTCCTCCTAGCACATCGTCTTCATTCAACTCTGGCTGTTGAATGAATGCTTTCTTATAATCATTCCTATGTTTAAGTGGGCTTTGGCCTCCTTCCAGACAGCAGCTTGAAAGGGAAGCAGAGGAAAGCTCAAATGATGACAGAAGGCAGGGGCATCCAACAACCAAGAGTTTTGGTTTGGATGTGACACTTTGAGACTTCCCCAAGCCATCCCGAAGCCCCAATTTCACTCGGCCCCATTTCACTCTGGTCCATCTGAGTATCTCCTTTCCACCTATGCCTCCCCTCCCCCCCAAATATTCACAATTAAGAAATCAGAAAACAACCCCCACCTCTCTTTTGACAGAACTAGATGGAATGATCAGGCATAGCAACTCCTGCAGAGAGGATAAAACCAAAATGTTTCAAAGGGACACATTTATCAAACAAGATATCTGCCCATAGCTCAGTCAGTAGAGTGTGAGACTCTTCATCTCAGGGTTGTGGGTTCGAGCCCCACGTTGGGCAAAATATTCCTGCATTGCAGGGGGGTGGACTAGATGACTCTTGTGGTCCCTTCCAACTCTACAATTCCATGATATCCTGTGAGGAGTAGTCTGAAGTGAAGGCACAAGACAGGAGTTGATCATCATGTGAGCTGCGCACAGGTGGGCTGAAGCGAGCTGCTGACCAGTCCTGTGGAGCCTCCTTTTATTGAGACAAATATGCAAGCTAGGCAGATACATTTTGGGCTGTGACCTTTACACACCTTTGGTCCCGAGATCGTGGGGTGGTACAAAGTTATTTTGGCACCTGTTTCCACCGCGTCATTTTCCCCTTGCACAGTGTATGACAAAGGAGACAAAAGGTCTCGGGGACAAAGGTTACAGACAGGACACCGTAAACTGCTGAGACCGCAAAAGGTCAGACAGAGGAAACGATGTTCCAGACAGCCATGACTTTGTCTGTGAGGGGGAGTATGCTATGCACCCCAGGGTCACGCGTGCAGGCAGACTGTGGCTGCCTGCTGGTGGGGAGTGTGCTCCCTCCGGACCCCACTGCCCACTCCGCGATTATCCCTACAGTAGTCAACTGAGTTTTACTCAGAAGAGATGCGTCAAAATCAACACAGCCACGTAATTTGTGCCCATCAATTTAAATAGGTCTGCTGTGGAAAGGACTGATGTTGACTACAACCCTGATGTTTTCTGATTATTTTATAGAGCGTTTCCCTCAGTACCAAAAAATGGAGGCAGAGACAGTTTACTGAATTTCAAAACCACCGAAGCTTTATTGAATGAACGAATCAATTTATTACAGCCACAAGCCAGAATATGGACTTATACAGAGATAGAGAACATGTAGAAGAAGAAGAAGAGTTTGGATTTGATATCCCGCTTTATCACTACCCTAAGGAGTCTCAAAGCAGCTAACATTCTCCTTTCCCTCCCCCCCCCCAACAAACACTCTGTGAGGTGAGTGGGGCTGAGAGACTTCAGAGAAGTGTGACTGGCCCAAGGTCACCCAGCAGCTGCATGTGGAGGAGCGGAGACGCGAACCCAGTTCCCCAGATTACGTAACTACCGCTCTTAACCACTACACCACACTAGCTCTCATATATATGTAGGTTAAAATCAAAATCTATAAGCTAGAACACAGTAAAGAATACAGATGTGAAACTATTAAAATGTGTAGTTTAAGACCTTAACCGCTAATTTAAAATATGCATGTCAATGCTTTATTATAATTAAGGCAGGTAAAATAATTATTACTCTTAATAGTATTCATTGCTATGAGGCTTCTTGAAGCAATTCAGAATACAATCAACATTAGCAGAACACTTTCCTTTACAAGGACAATTTAAAAAGCAACAATTTAAAAGCAATAAAAAAGGAATATTGCATAGGAAAGAATTCTAAAACAACAGCAATGATCACAATTAGCAACAAGACACAATGAAACAGCAAGCAAAACTTGCCACTCCATCATCGCTGAGCCTTGAAACTTGTGTCTTAGCCCCATAATCGAAACTGACATCAAGTCTTATGTCATCTGGAAGAGAATGAAGGAGAAGAGAGATGAATTTCTGCCACATTTACTGATTCACCAAATTGACCTGGCCCCCATTCCACCCTATTTACAAGGAGGCTTTATGGATCCTGTCTTTGGTGGCAACGACTCCTTCCAAGCCTGCAGTTTGGCCATCTTTGTGCTGTGGCAGGATTTCACAGCCACATGACCCAGGAGGTCTGCACCAAGCAAGGCTGCTGCAGCTACTGAGTGGGCTCTCCTTAGTCTGGAAAGTGCGACTGAGGGAATCGGCTGGCTCAGGGGGCGTGAGCAGCCCTATTTATCGCTGGCGCGGCCGGGATTTCCCTCTTTTGCCGACCTGATTTTTCGCCTGGGGGGGGGGGGGGTTGCGAGTTGATGTGCATCAGCAGGACTCCCCCTACTGGTGGTTAACCCTTCCCGGACTTCAAGCGGACGGGCTGAAGCCGGATAGTCAGTTAGGACCAATGCCTAAGCCAATACCACTGATCACCTGTAACCAACAAAGTTGTGGCCATATTTAGCCCATTAACCTGAAATCATTGTGTCATGTGTCTTTATTTCCACTTTGGGGGGGGGCGGGAACTTGCCACGCAATAGGGCTCTTTTTGTTTTTTTATGCACCCACAGACCCCAAACGGCTCTCCACAGGAACACAGTGGTGCATCTCATGTATGTGGGGGGGGGGGATTCCAACACTCCCCCCACCCCCACCCCCAGCAAAGCAAAGATAAGGGAAGCATTTCCAGCATTTAAAAGAGCCCTCAGCATAATGCTTTTAGGACAGCAGCCCTGCCTGGAGAGGGAAGGGGGCTGCTAGGAAGGTCGTCAAAGCATCAAGGCATAGATGAGCCAAAGAATGCAATGAAAACTCTCTTAGAGCCAGAGTGACTGACAGGAAGACTGACAGAATGCCTGTCTGTTGCAGTTGATGGCTGAAGAGTTGAGAAACGGAGAAGGGGTAGAATCATAGAATCATAGAGTTGGAAAAGACCACAAGGGCCATCGAGTCCAACCCCCTGCTAAGCAGGAAACACCATCAGAGCACTCCTGACATATGGTTGTCAAGCCTCTGCTTAAAGACCTCCAAAGAAGGAGACTCCACCACACTCCTTGGCAGCAAATTCCACTGCCGAACTCTCTACCCACTGGGTAGAGAGAGAGGGGGTGTATAGTGGCTAGAATTCTGGACTAGGAGGACCTGGGAGATCCGAGTGCAAATCCCCACTCAATCATGAAGTGCACTGTTTGATGTTGGGTCCAGTCACTCTCATCCTAGCCTGCCTAACAGGTTTGTTGTGAGGGGAAAAACAGGGGGAAAGGCAAGCCATAAATGCCACCTTGAACTGCTTGGATGAAAAGTGGGCTATGAATGTAATGAAAAGCATCCCAAAAGAATGATCATGGAAGGTACCCTGGGGATCATCTAGTCCAACCCCCCTGCAATGCAGGAATATGCAGCTGTACCTTATGGGAATCGGACCTGCAACCTTGGTGCTATCTGCAGCTCCCTCTAACCAGCTGAGCTGCAATGAGATTTGAGGGAGAATGGGAAGGCGGGTGGGAAGAGAAGTTAAGCTGTTCAGGAAGGGGTTAAATTCCATGGGGATGCTGGCCGTGTGGGGGACCCCAAGCCCTCGCCCCAGAAGATTACAAAAAAGAAGCAGACGAAATCCTACTTACACATTCACGATGCTGGCCATCTCTTCAGGTGAAATCCCCTCCTGTTTAAAGTCAACTGCTTTAAAATGCTCACACAACACTAACTCTGAACCTTGCCTCTAACCGTATTGCTACTCCTCTCTGTCTAAAATATACAGGAAAATATGTGCACAAAATATACAGATGAAAATGAAATGATAAAGTGAAAGCATTTGTTGAAATACAGTAGAGAACTCACGCCTCCCAAGTTGAGGGAGGCCTTGCTTTGCATGCAGGAGATCCCAGGTTCAGTCCAGGATCTCCACCAGTCAGGGCTGGGACTGTCCCCTGTTTGAAAACCCTGCAGCGCTGCTGCCAGTCAGTGTAGGCAGTGCTAGGCTAGATTGACTCTGTCAAGTGCAACTTCCTATGAATGCTCCTCGTATACGATTTCTCGAAACACAAGCAAGCTACCTTATCAACGAGTTGTGAGAGTTCATTCATGACTTTTAACAAACAGCAGAAACCATTTTATTATTTCTATGTGAGTACAGAAATCCTGAATATGAAAGGAAGGAAACTTCCTGCCTCTGCAATAAAGGCAGCTGCACTGCTAGGTGAGCTGTCCCGATGCCAACTGAAACAGACCCTCCAAAGATTCAAAGGTGAAAAGGGAATTTTGAGCATCTGAGCACAACTGGGCCGTCTTCTGCGTTAACGTGAAGTGCAGGAAGTGATTGCCTTGAGCAGGGGTAGGCAACCGAAGGCCCGGGGGCCGGATGCGGCCCAATCGTCTTCTCAATCCGACCCACGGACAGTCCGGGAATCAATGTGTTTTTCCATGAGTAGAATGTGTCCTTTCATTTAAAATGCATCTCTGGGTTCTTGGTGGGGCATAGGAATTCGTTCATTTTCTCTCTCCAAAATATAGTCCGGCCCCCCACATGCTGTGAGGGACGCTGGACCAGCCCACGGCTGAAAAAGGTTGCTGACCCCTGGCCTTGAGCCTCCTCAGGACTGGCGCAGGGGCCGTGCATTTCAGGGTGCCAGCCAAGGCCCGTGCCCCAGTATTGATTGCTGATTCTACTGAGTCCATCAGTATATTGTTGTGAAGTGACCTGGCATTTTTAATGAAGTGCAATATAGGCTTGTCTTACATCTTTAACAACAACAACAACACCACCACAGTAAATTGCACAGAAGAATTCCATGTTGCCTGTGGGAGCGGCTGGGTAGACCTCTTTGCAGCTGCATGATCCATGCATTTGATCTATAAGCAACTGCTCAATCTTCATAATTGGCTCTGGCTTCGTGTAGGAGATTGAACGCATTCTTCTATTTCTCAGCCCTGTATTCCACCCCCACCCCCCTCCTCCTATACTCGGACGGTGCCGACTACTCATCTCTACGGAGTGAAATGTTTATGAGTCCTGCAGATCTAGTCTCAGACGTCAAACCTCTACCCCAAAGACGGGGGAGCCTGTGACCTTCTAGAGCATACATTTCTTTGGACTGCTATATGCTGAAGTGAACAAATGTTTTGTCTGAAACCCTTGAGAGTTTCTGTGGGCCGCCCTAGAGAACACTGGGCTAGAGGGATCATGGGGATGACTTGTTCCACAACAGCAGATGGCATGCAGAAATTTAAACTGTAGCAAAGGGAGGTAAACTGTCTAGCTAGCTAGCTAGCTATGTCTTGCTGGAAGTGCATGCACTCCTCTTAGCCAAAGCCCCAATAACTGCAAGCGTGGAGCCACACAAACACGCCTGATCTCGACACTGTCTTGGGGGAAACTCCCGATGCTGGAAAATTCACGTGCTCAATTTCTGCACATTGAGACAGGAGCCAAAGAAAGCACACGCAGAGTAGGGGGGCTCATAAAAAAGGTTTCTTTGGGAGGGGGTGGGTTGAGGTTTGCTCCGATGTGAAAGCTAAAGAGCAGGCTTTCACAGAGAAAGGAGCAGAGTAAGGCGGAAACTACTGGGACCCGTGCTTTCCAGGCACGCTAACGGGAGGGATGAGTCCGGCATTGCATTGTTTTGGTCGTATTTCCAGTGACAACTATTTATGACAGAGGTTTACAGAAAATTGATCTAAAACCTCTGCTTGTAAGAGGCTATGGGCATTTGAAGAAGCCCATCATAATCTTTACATGAAATGTATCTTTAGAACACCGGTGGCGTCATGTCCCCATTTGTTGCCTTAGTTTCTCCATCAATGCACCACCCACAATTTGCCATCATATTGGCATCAGGTGTTTTCCAGGCCAGCGAATGTCAGCAACCCCTTCGTCTAAAGCTGCTTCCCCAGTTTCATCCAAAATAGAAAGAAATGCCATTTGGTAGCCCATTGAGAAGCTTTGGGAAGTAATGGAATACATTTCTGAAAGTTATTTATGGATGCACAAGGTCACCACATCTTTGCTTAAGGTGAATGGAAAGGAACATTTCCCCAGGCGGCACACCACTGTCCCCGAATCTCGTCCGCTGCTTGGTCATTTCAACAGATTGTGTGTCTTAGTAAGATTCTGTACATTGCAGAAAGCTTTCCCTTGCCTACAAATGAAGTGCATGATTTTTCAAAAACTTATGAATGCCCCGTGCTTTTACTTCTGGTGTGGTAAAAAATTGCAGAATCTGGCTATCATTTAAAGCAGTGTAAGATGCTGGTTTACGTTTCCCCTCACATTTGGTGACTAGGTAGGGATATGCAGTTTTGTGTTTTGTTTTTTGAAGAGTTCCTAAGGCATCCTGCTGCTTCCGAGTTTTATTTTGGGGGTTGTTGTTGTTTTTGTTTACAAAAAGGTAATCCAGTTGTAACCTTTTTCTAGGTACAATTCTGTACATTCTGGTACTACCTGTTCACGCATGGTCCCTCCAAATCCCTTTGTTTCTTTTAGCAATGTGTCCTTGTGTGCCTGCTACCTTTGCTTACAGAATTTCTCCTGAGGGGCGCTTTGAACATGTCCCGTAATACATGTGGATAAAAGGAATCGCCTTTGTTAATTTCAAAAGCCATTTTATTTCTTCCATGATTTTCCTCTGTTGTTAATTTATTTTGTAAACGCAAGTGGGGTTTAGTCACCAGAGAGGTGGATTCTGTGGTTTTGCTCAATAGGTCATGGTCATTTCAAGAGCCATAGGGCCTGAGATGGTTCCAGCTCTAACTTACGTGTAAGATTAGGAGTCCAAGAATGTGGAATCAGTACTGCAGAAGGTCAGTTCTGACGTACTTCCCCCCTAAATAGTGGGTGAAGTCCTTTTGGAAAGGACTCAAAGGTTTCAAAGTGTCAAGTTTTGCTGTACTGAAGGACTGTCCATATCTAATCTATTAGAACACTGAACCCTCCTCCCCACTCCAGGAATTTTGCTATCCAAAGTGGGTTTGAATTTGGATAATAAAAGTTTCCAGTCGAGTAGATTTATATATTTTAGGGAAGGTAAGCAACTTAAAATGACCACGGACCCAGTAAAACTCATTACAAAGAGAAGAGAAGCAACATTTAAAAGCAGATACAAATAATGAGGCATTATTCTTTTCTCAAGAAGCCAGCAAAATTTCATCTTTCCTGTTTTATTTTAAGCATGCTTTTTATTCAAGTTTTTAACAAACAACAAGGTGGTAAGCTGCTGAATATAGGCAGACTATCCTTTCTCAAGGGCCATTCCAAATGTGTACAATTGATGGCTCCAAAGTAAGCTGCACCCTGTGAGTCCAGAGGGCAACTGGGGCCATTGTCCCTGTTAGCATTTTGTAAGAAAGGGCACCAAGATTTCATCAAGCTGTCTGCCTTGATGAGACTTGCAGTGAGGATCCCTTTGATAAGCCATCGGCAATGCATAAAGGAGGGCAGGTGGCTTGGTGAGCAGGGAAAGTCTTTCAAAGATTTGGACCAGCGATGTGCCTTTGCTTCGGGCAAAGGGTGATGGTGGATGGATCATAGCTACCTAACTCAGCACTGTCTGTACTGATTGGCAGTGGCTCTACAAGGTTCCAGGCAGGTGATGTTTTCAGTTTCACCTGGAGATGCTGGAGACTGTTCTGGGACCTGCATCACCAGCGAGCTCTGGTCCTCCCTTAAGGAGTTTGGCGGCTCAGTGGTCTGACTCTGTGGAAGGCACCATGCTATTCCCCTTTAAATTAGCCATTTCGACAGAAAACATGAGAACTGGAATTTTGCTCTTGAATTGATTTTTGGATCGCCTGCATGCCAAGCACATACTTCTCCCACCGGGCCAGCACCCTTCCTCAGTGGCTGAGGTCTCATTGCACACAGCCATCCAGCAAGCAAAAAAATGGTATTGTTAGAAGGGCAGAGTGGGGAGCAAGAGATTCAGAGGCCGGTTTTAGACCCACAGTGCTCGGGTTTATTCTGTTGCCTGCTTGACATTGTGCCTCCTTTCCCCCTACCTTTTATTCCTATGAAAGTTTCACAGTGTCGGTGCTTGGGATTCTGGATAATCTATGGTGTTTTTCTTTTCAGTTTTTTTAATTAATTTTCCAAAAAATATTTAAGACAAACAAACAAACAAACAAACAAACAAACATACATCCTAATTGTAATTAAACCAATCTTGATAACATTGTTAAGTGACTTCCTCAAATCCCCCTGGTTGAATTTCATTGTATTTCATTTTAACAGTTTTCCAAAATCAATCTTCTCAAAAAAACACACAAAAAAACCCTTGATCACTTCACATCTTTCATTCTTTCTAATCTAGCTTGAAACATCTTAATTCCTATCCTTACATATTTAAATCCTAAGCCTCTCTCATATTTGCAAGCTTTTCCAATTAGGTTATCTTGAAATATTTAGCTAAATAATCTTTGAATTTTGTCCATTCTTCCTGGTACTCCTCCTCCTTCTGGTCGCGGACTCTTCCCGTCAGGTGGGCTAGCCCCGGGATTCTGGAGAATCTATGTGACTAGATGCTTGTAATGTATGCCAGGCAATCTGGCACAAGTGGGTAGGGTTGCCATCCGCCGCCGGGATTTGGCCGTTGGAAACAAGTGTCCATGCGGGAAACGCTTGAATGTCCAAATCCAAAGGTATAGCAATTCTACACGTGGGGAGTAGGGACGCAAGCGCAAATCAGAATAAAGCAAAGGCTGGGAAAGTTCAAACAGAAACACACACACACACACACACACTATTCCTCAAGATTTGTGTTTAAGACACAGGATCCTAGAATTGTGGAGTTGGAAGGGACACCGAGGACCATCTAGTTCCGTTATTCCCAATCAGGGGTCCGTGGCCCCATCCCTTGCCACCCTCCAACTAATTTTCTCTCATATTGGCATGGCAATAGCATACATTTTATGGGCGGTCTTGTTGTTTTTAGTATACCTAAAATCCTTTGCTTATTACCCCACATTTTGAACCCGCAGCCCTGAGATTAAGGGTGTCACGCTCTACCAACTGAGCCACCCCACTGTAATTATCCCACACCTCCCCTCTTGACGAAGCTGCCTGCAAAGCTGATCTGCCGAGGAAATGTCCTTCTGCAGGCATGGTTTCAATCCAAACAGCAAATACTAGTGGTCAACTCCAAAAGTGCGGTCAAGAAACCCTGCTTGCCAAAGAACAATTGAACGCACCCTTGAAGCTCCTTTGCAGCCATGTCTTTACCTTGACACCACGTATGATGCTAGATGTGGGGCCTGCGGGCCTGTCAAGATTCCCCACCTCTGCTCTATCTAGCCAGGCTGATGTTTTCAAATGGGGGTTAAAGCTGTGAAGCTGTTTGGATGCATGACTGGACTTGACTGTGGGCATTTCATTGTGCTGTGTCCCAGAGCCTTAAGGATGGGGTGGCCTAGGAACCTAAGCCACCAGGTATATAAAAGTGAGGTCCACTCCAGCCAAGAGCGAAAGAAAACCACCAAGCAGCCCTGCTCCCCAACAATGCCCCCCAAAGAGGATACGGATCGTCTCGGGAATGCTGGTGTCCAGGCACTCAATTCTCTCCTGCAGCTCGTCCTGCGTGCCCGGGGTCTGGAAGAGGTCCTCCTGAAGCAGAGTATCACCCATGCGTTCGGAAGGGATGAGGTACATCCTGGATAGCATGCAGAACAATCCAGCCCTGGGGTGCATAATGTGAGGTCGAGGAATGCCCCAATGGAGAGAAGCCCATCACCAAGAGAGCTGGCACAAGGGCTGAGAATTGTATCCCGCCTGCTTTCCACAGTAGCATTCCTACTACCCTTCTCCTGATTTGGGGCAATGGGAGAGTGAAATCATTCCCCGCTTCTTCTAGTGGCGAGTCTCAGAGAGCCGCTTTGCTAGGGAGAGACAGACAATGGTTGGGAACACTTGGGTTCTTCTGAGCCGCTCTAAGGAAGACCGTATGCTGGATGCCCCACCCGCTGCCGCTCCACCAAGGTGCCACTATACTCACAGCAGGAGTTTGAGAGCTAGTGTGGTGCAGTGGTTAAGAGCGGTAGTCACGTAATCTGGGGAACCGGGTTCGCGTCTCCGCTCCTCCATATGCAGCTGCTGGGTGACCTTGGGCCAGTCACACTTCCTTGAAGTCTCTCAGCCCCACTCACCTCACAGAGTGTTTGTTGTGGGGAAGGAAGGGAAAGGAGAATGTTAGCCGCTTTGAGACTCTTGAAGGGGAGTGAAAGGCGGGATATCAAATCCAAACTCTTCTTCTTCTTCTTCTTCTTCTTCTTGTAAGAGCGAGTCGGTAGCTAAGATATAAATCAATTGGGATGTTTGGAACCTGCACACCCCAAAACTGGTACTGGATTCCAGCCAACACCCATCCTTTCAATGGTACCGTCCCCCTCAGCTCACCTGGTGGCAGGCATTCTTGAAGAGGTGGTCCACCAAAAGCCAGATCTCCTTGGCCGCTCAGTGGAGTCATCACCATCCTGGGGTACGATATCCAGAAACTGCTTCTCCTGGAGGTCCAATGACAAGCGGGACTGGCATGAGAGCCTGACAGAGTGTGTGCCTGTATGCATTCTTTCCTTGCTCCAGCTGGGTGGACAAGTCTTGCCCTCTGAGGCCACAACTAGGTAGGGCTGGGCGATAGCTGGCTTTCAACACGGTGATATATCACTAGCTAAACATTGCAATACACCAATATATCACGATGTCTGAAATAAGATGGAGCTATGTAGAGGCATTGGCTGGCTTCACGGTTCCCCCCGCATTGTGATTTTTGCTGCCCCCTGCAGGAGGGCAGGGGAAAGCTGAACCGGCAGAGTCCACAGGGGCTGCAGGAATCTCGAGAAGCATTGTCTGGCTTCACGGTTCCCCCCACATGGTGTTTTTTTGCATAGTACACACACACATCATGTTTCGCAATATATTGCCAGGTCAGAAATTATGAAACCAGTCTCACTATCTAGACTTCAAGCTGATTTGAAAATATAGCTATATTGACATATCGCCCGGCCCTAGCCACAGCAAGCATCTCAAGGGGGAAAACAAAAAACAAATTGCTCGCACCCCAAATCCAAGCTCCCCCTCCCCCTATTAATATGCAGCTCGTAATCCTCCCACTCCGGATGTGCAGCTCACCCAAAAGCTTACTGAATATGCAGCTGTGGACATGAGGTTTGGCTAACATTTTATTTAAATTGCTGGAACCTGCCCTGGGACCTTAGGGTGAAGGGCAGGAAATAAGGAACAAAAACAGCAACAGAACATGGATGGGCCTTCATAGGTTGATGGGCTGCAGCCCCAGCCAGCATGATGAGATGATGGGGTCACATGTTCACCACCCCTTGTCTAGAGCACGTTGCAGAGGCAGTGGTAGAAACTGAGCAACAGCTGGAGCCCCAGCCCACGACTTTGTCTGGGCAATGCAGCACACAGCAGCTGGTGAACCATGCCTCCTGCCTCCTTCCCATCTTCCTCTCCAGAAATGTTCAGGGTGGTTAGTTCTATCTCAAGCTACCACATTCAAGAGAAAGAGAAAGAGAAAGAGAGGAGGGGGGAGCAAGAGAGCTTTAGGAGCACAGCAGTGGCAAGCAGCCCATCACTAAAAGGAGTTGGCAAGGATGGAGAATTTGATCCCCTCATCCCCAGGGCAGCTGTTGATTAGGACCCAGTTCAGAGGGTGTTTGCAGGCTTTTCCAATGCTGTCCCCAATATACGCAATTTCATTTAAACGCACGGTACCTCGGAACGCAACCCCCGTGTAAACGGGGCGTTGCCTGTACCTGATTTGAGCCCGCTACAAGAACATCTAGAGGATAGCAAACCAACTGTTACCTTTTCTAGGAAGCTGTCTTCTCCCTGAGATCAGAGGAGGAAGGCAAGAGCAAAAGACAACCAAGGGTGTTAATGGCACAGGCCCTGAGAAGAGAAAGAAACAGCCCGTTGGCTGAACAGTATCTGGGCAGATGGCAGGGAAATGCACACGGTTCAGTGGCCCTGCGAAAGGGCAGGTGGGAGGACCAGAACCTGGGATGACTCAGTCAAGGCAAACAAAGGGCATGAACAGCACACAGGAAGCGGATGCACAGCTACAGAAGCTGAAGCTGAATGCAGCGGAGGACCCCCAGCCCCCACATTGCTGAGTGGAAGAGCAGCTGTTTTTCAAGCAGGCAAGCAGAGTGGGAAGGGTAGACATCCAGCAGATGAACCTGCCAGGTAAATCAACCCCTTTCCCTACCAGGTCAATAAGTCTGGTGACGGGAACTTCGCCAAGCGGCTGCCTCACCCAGCACAAGGCTTCCAAGGAGGTCCCGAAGCAGCTTGGTAGGTAGCTCCCCCTGATGGTGAGGAAATAGTCCTTGCCACGGTCAAGGTGAAGGACAAAGATAGCCTCAATCTTCTCTTCCTTGCTGACGTACACATCCAGGGAAATGTCCACCGTCTCACCTAAAACGGGAGGAGGTCAGGTAGATACACTCTTTGGCACAGCCACGTTGGCTTGTCTGTAAATTAAAAGTGAAGACGGTGAAGAATTGAACAGAAGGACACAATGTGAGCCTGCTGGATCAGGCCAATGGCCCATCTAGTACAGCCTCCTGTTCTCACAGGTGTATGGGGGAAACCTTAACTTCAAGAATTAGGAGAAGAAGCGACTCAGTTCCCACCCCCACCTCACTTTCCTCTCTAGTCCTCCAAAGCAGCAGCTGCACAGAAGATGGTGACAGGATACTGGGGGGGTGAGAGAAAGTGATCCTAACAAAAGAATATAAAAAGGGAAAGGATTTTTGCGCCCCCGATGTAACTTTCTTTTTTAGTTTACATTTCATTGAGTTTTTAAAAGTTTGGCTAGTTCTATATGTTCCCCAAGATATTTTTGTGCCTCCACAACATAAAAATACGCTTTTTTTTTTTTTTTAAGTAATTTTTGGACGGACTGCTCTCACTGGTTCCCTGCGATGCCAAAAGGTGTTTGGGGACCCTCCAGCATTGTTTGGCTTCAATTCATTTGTGTGTGTGTGTTTGTTTAAAGCTGGTCACACACACTTTTACACTTTGGGCTCAGCTGCTTTGACGTGTGGCCCTTGGAGCATGGGGCAATGCAGCCCACAAATGTTAAGCCTCCCCTGCTCTACCAAACTCCCAAGGTTTGAGGGAGGAGGGTTGGGAAGAGGAGGGGAAAAGGGGGGATGAAAAGGAAACCAAGGCCTTCCCTAGATGAGCCTTGGGGTCCCTTTCCAACTCTACAGTTCCCTGATTCCAGAGAGAGACGCGCTGGGCTCCAAGTATCCCTCGCAGGGCTCAGCGCGAAGCCATGGCTTCCAGTACTGGCTGTCACTGAGCTTGGGGATAAAGGAGAAGTGGAGGGTGACCTGCCCGTTGTTTGTGATCTGGAACTTCTCCTTCTGCAGCTACCGGAACTTCACATTCTCAAATGGAAACTGCAGAGCAAAAGGGGGGGGGGGAGGAAAGAGAGTGCTTGCCTTCAGCAGAGGCAAGGAAACGTGCTCCGGGGGAAGTTTGTCCTTGGCCCCGGGCTCTCATTTAGGGGACTGCACATGCAACAGGTCCACGTGGGGCTCTCCAGATCTTGCTGCACTTGCCACTGGCCATGTTGGCTGGGGATGATGGGAGTTGTAGTCCAGCATCTGGAGGGCACCACGCTGGCTACCCCTCGAGTCTTTGCCTGCGAGGAAGAGGCTGCCGCTCAGTGGAAGGGCATCTGCCTTGCATGCAAAGGTCCCAGGTTCTATCCCCAGCATCTCCAGGTAGGGCTGGGAGAGATCCCCCGGAAATCCTGGGGAACCGCTTAAGACTGAGCTAGATGGGCCAAGGGCTTCTTCCCCCCCTGATCTTTGTGCAGCAAACCCTCTTTAAGGGGTTGGAGAGGATCCTATTCGTCTTTACCTCCCTCCAGGGAGGGAAGGAATTCGTTCTCCATCCTGTCCATCAACTGAACAATATCCTCAAACACTTTCCGGTACCGTCGGTCATCCACAACCTTCACCTATGGGGGGGGGGGGACAGAGCACATTTGTTGGGGCTATGGACTAAAAGGGGGGGGGGTATGAGCTAAGAGCAGAAAGGCCTGATGCACCCCCCTGTTCCCAGCCCTGAAAGAGGCAAGTACTGTAACTCTGAGAGCTTCCCTAGGGATGGCAGCGGCTGTGACTTCCAGAGCCAATGGGCTGAAGCCAAATGCTCCAAGCCAAGTACCACAGAAGCTCCATTGCATGAATGGAGCCAACGGTTAAGGTATACAGTTCAGCCCATGTGGTCTGCCATGCCGGCAGGAGCAGCGTGTACTCAGAACAGTGGAGAATGGAAGCCTAGGGATTTAACAGAGCCAAAACCTGCCCACTCCTTGCACCGGAAGTCATTGGCCAAGGAGGAGCTCTGTGGAAAGGGGCCTGGTTGGATAAGATATAAGGATCTATTAGAAAATAAAACTCCAAGGTGGCTGTCACCAATGGAAGTGAAAGCCTTGAAAAAGCTCAATATGGAGGTCAAATGGCCGAAATATTGGGAAATTTTGGAACAAGATGGAGATAGACTGAAATTGCAGAGTTTTGAAAAACTAAAAAACAAAGTACGAGACTGGCTTCATTATTTTCAGATAATGGAGGCATTTAAATTGGACAAGAAAATTGGCTTCCAGGTGGAAAAATCCAA
This sequence comes from Podarcis pityusensis, assembly GCF_964106645.2. Classification (NCBI taxonomy): domain Eukaryota; kingdom Metazoa; phylum Chordata; class Lepidosauria; order Squamata; family Lacertidae; genus Podarcis; species Podarcis pityusensis. Next base: position 35,203,074 of record NC_138045.1, on the reverse strand, counting down.
ATTAGAAACTGAACTGTTAGAACCCAAAACTAAGAATTTGTCAAGAATGTATAACTTGCTGCTGAAATGGAACACTCAGGATGAAACGGTAAAATCTGTTATGATTAAATGGGCACAAGACGTTGGACACAACATTATGTTCGCTGACTGGGAACAGTTATGGACCACAGGTATGAAATTTACGGCATGTAATGCCCTAAGAGAGAATATTATGAAAATGATGTACAGGTGGTACATAACTCCAGTCAAGCTTGCAAAAATCTATCATTTGCCCGATAATAAATGTTGGAAATGTAAAGAAACTGAAGGTACATTTTTTCACCTTTGGTGGACGTGCCCAAAGATTAAGGCTTTCTGGGAAATGATATATAATGAATTAAAAAAGGTATCTAAATATACCTTCCTCAAGAAACCAGAGGCCTTTCTCCTGGGCATAGTCGGCCAAACGGTGTTAAAAAAGGAGAGAACTTTCTTTATGTACGCAACAACAGCAGCAAGAATACTCATCGCAAAGTATTGGAAGACACAAGAGCTTCCCACACTGGAGGAATGGCAGATGAAACTGATGGACTATATGGAACTGGCGGAAATGACTGGCAGAATCCGGGACCAGGGAGAAGAGTCGGTGGAGGAAGATTGGAAGAAATTCAAAGACTATCTGCAGAAACATTGCAAAATTAAAGAATGTTAGAGTGATGTTGGATTGAAAATAAGTGGCTTCCAGCTGTACAGGATTTAAAGTTATATATAGATTAAGATTAAGGATTAGGATTAAAAAAGTTAAAGGAAATGGAAATTTGGTTTTTAAGAGGTAAAATTTAATGTTATATTATATTAAGATTAAAGATTGGGATTAAAAAAGAGGGAAAGAAATTGCTGGACAAACAATTTGAAATGGAATACAAAAGAGGGAGGTACGAGGAGGTCCAGAAAATAAGTAAATTTAAAAATGGAGATGAAAAGGTGGTATTGTTTTTAATTGTTTTCTTTTTTGTCTTTCAAATTATTTTGTCCTTCAAAGCCCTATACGGCCTAGGACCCTCGTATCTACGGGACCGCCTCTCCTGGTATGCCCCACAGAGGAACTTACGGTCTTCAAATAAAAACATCTTGAAGGTCCCAGGCCTCAGAGAGGTTAGGCTGGCCTCAACTAGAGCCAGGGCTTTTTCGGCTGCGGCTCCATCCTGGTGGAACGCTCTGTCACAAGAGACAAGGGCCCTGCAGGACTTGACATCTTTCCGCAGGGCCTGCAAGACAGAGCTGTTCCACCAGGCCTTTGGTCAGGGCGCAGCCTGACTCCCTCCTTTGGCAATCTTTACAATACTTTAGTTTATGGTTGCCATCAATTTTGATTTTAATTAATTCTTTGATGTTTTTATAATGTTGCACTATTTTAGTGTTGTTAGCCGCCCTGAGCCCGGCTTCGGCTGGGGAGGGCGGGATATAAATAAAATTTATTATTATTATTATTATTATTTTGTTTTTTGTATTTTTTGGATTATGTATTGTGTATTTTTGAATTGTGTATTTCTTTTTTCTTTTTAATTTTTTATTGATGTGTTCTTTTTATTGGAAACCTTAATAAATATCATTAAAAAAAAAGAAAAAGGAAAGGGGCCTGGTTGTTGGTCAGGGCCTGCCCAGATTCGAGGAGGTGCCACATAGCAGGCAACTAAAACCCCCGAATAGACGATAGCCCTGGCCAGGGCAGGTGTTACCCCTGTGAGGAAGAGGGAGCTGACGGGCTTGTGGTCGCTCCTTTTCAATTCCATGTGGCTTCGGTAGCTGAGCTGATTCACGCTGCCTCCTCTCCAGAGGATTGGCTCACACCATGCTGGCACACGGCACTTCCCACTGCAAGGAGACAGGAGAGACACCAGGACTGTTGGACTGGCTGAGGCAACACACAAGGCTCACGCAGTCAAACTTTGGCTCCACACACGGCCTGTGATCTTGACCACGGTCAAGAGCTGGAGATGATGGGGCTTGGGAGTCCAGCTTCTGAAGGGGCGGACCTTGCAGGTGTGCAGGCATTTTGCCTCATGGAGAGAGTTGTTAGGAAATCAAAAGCTGCCTTCTACCAGGTCAGAATGAATTTCTGACCTCCCCCAGTTTGGATTCCTACATTGCAGGGGGTTGGACTAGATGACCCTCGTGATCCCTTCCAACCCCACAATTCATTAATTAAGTCTACTCTGGCTGGCAGCAGCTCTCTGTGGCCCAATCCTTTTTCAGGTGGAGGTGCCATAGAGTTTCAACTTGAGACTCTGCATACAAAGCATATGGCACACCACCAAATGATGATCCTTCCCCAAAGCAAGGGGCCCCGTTATTCTTGTTCAGACACTATTTTTTCAGTGATCCAAAAGACCCTTTCTGGCACCTGATATGCTGCCCAAAGGAGCCTGCCGTTTTCCGGCTTCGTCACTACATGTTCCGCCTGTCCTTTTGATTTCCCCATTACCACAGCAAGAGCAATGAAAGTAGCAGGCCTAGGTGGCTTCTGACAGTTGTCAAGAACCACAAGAACATGCCAAATCCTGGATGGTGAGGCTCAATGGCTACTAGCCATAATGGCCACCGCACATACTCCACCAAGAGAAGCAGTATGGCTTGGAGGAGGGGAGTGTGCTGTTGCACTCAGGTCCTGTTTGTGGGCTCCCCGAGAGGCATCTCATTGGCCAATGTGAGAACAGGATGCTGGGCCAGATGGACCAATGGCCTGATCCAGCAGGGCTGCTCTCATGCTCTTATGCCCTGGCAGACTCATCTTGAGAGAGCACCAAGTCTAATTCCCAGACTTCCTTGACACAAAGAGGAGTCTCATTCAGCCTGCTGCACCTTTCAAGGAACTGCAACACCGCTTATACACACCACGAAACAGAGGATGCTGGTTATCAGGACAAATGTGGGGAAAAGGAGCCAAAACATTTGCAGAGCAGGGATGGCTTGAGGAAGACAACATATCACAGCCTTGCATTTCACAACTCGCCTAGCAGCCTTTGGCAACCCGGAATTCCATGCAAGCAAAGTGAGCAGGTGAAGGAGAGCTGGATCTCTCTCTTCCTCCGTGGCTTGGTGTCCATTCTGACTGCGGAGGAAAGGAAGTCCGTCCAGCCCTCAACTCTAGCCCTCCTCCAACAGCTTGCTTAGCAGAAAGCCATGTTTAAAATATATTTTTACTAGCCTGCTCAGGAGGATGGAAAGGCAGGACACTACTAGCATCTCGGCAGACTAGGAAAAACAAACAAGCCTTGCAGAAGAATGATTGAGAGGACTTACTTACAAAGGCTCAACTATCAAGCAGGATCTGTTTTAGAGTTGAATTTGTACGTCGGGATGAACTTGATCTCTCCCTCTGTGAAATCAGCAAAAGCTGTCTTTTGGGTACGCTGAATGTTTAGCTAAAGCCAAAAAGAAATCGCTAATCAGCAGAGAAGCAAAAGACCCCCTGTTGCCTGACCATGGAGTCTATTAACAGCCACTGTTGTGCTGGAAGACCAAGGTGAAGTACTAGTAGGTTAAAGGTAAAGGTAAAGGGACCCCTGGTTGGACAGTGTTCTCGAAGCTACAAACATGAGTCTGACCAAACTGCGGGAGGCAGTGGAAGACAGGAGTGCCTGGCGTGCTCTGGTCCATGGGGTCACGAAGAGGCGGACACGACTAAACGACTAAACAACAACAACAACAAAGGGACCCCTGACCATTAGGTCCAGTCGTGACCGACTCTGGGGTTGCCGCACTCATCTCGCTTTATTGGCCAAGGGAGCCGGCGTACAGCTTCCGGGTCATGTGGCCAGCATGACTAAGCCGCTTCTGGCAAACCAGAGCAGCACACAGAAACGGCGTTTACCTTCCCGCCGGAGCGGTACCTATTGATCTACTTGCACTTAGACGTGCTTTCGAACTGCTAGGTTGGCAGGAGCAGGGACCGAGCAACGGGAGCTCAGCCCGTTGCGGGGATTCGAACCGCCGACCTTCTGATCGTCAAGCCCTAGGCTCTGTGGTTTAACCCACAGCGCCACCCGCGTCCCTACTAGTAGGTTAGCCAAGTGCAAAAAAAGGGGTATACCTGCTGAAATCCTATCTTATACACACTTATTAAAGGTACAGGATGCTTGTGCATTTTTGCCCCATGTCATCTTAAATTACTTTGCTGCATCACACGACAGGAAAATCCTCTAACTCAGGAGCAGCAGACACGTGGCCCTCACAATGCTGCAGAACTACAATTCCCATCATCCCTGATTACTGGCCATGATGGCTGGAGCCAACAGGAACTGCAGCTCAGTAACATCTGGCAGACCACAGGTTAGCCATACCTACAATATGCAACGTTATATGTACCAATAATCCATACAAACTGTTAACCACCACCAGAATACACCCCCGACAATATGAGCAACTGCAAAACCATCCTTTTGCATCCTACGTTGGCTCCCAGCACGTTTCTGAGCACAATTCTGAGTGTTGGCGCCAACCTTTAAAGCCCTAAATGGCCTCAGCCCTGAAAGAGTGTCTCCATCCCCATTGTTCAGCCCAGGCATCAGGGTCCAGCACCGAGGGCCTTCTGGCGGTTTCCTCACTGTGAGAAGCGAAGTTACAGGGAACCAGGCAGAGGGCCTTCTGAGTAGTGGCACCTGCCCTGTGGGACACCCTCCCGTCAGATGTCAAGGAGATAAGTAACTATACAGCCTTTAGGGAAGTTTTTAATGTTTTATGATGGTTTTGCATATGTTGGAAGTCTGAGGCTGCCCCCCTTGCCTTCCTTGCAGCATCCTTCTCAAAGGGCTAAGGCATGACTACGCTCACAGAGTTTAAATCCACCATAAGGTGCAGCAATCAGGCCTCTGTTTCAACACAAAATACCAATGATCCTTATGCCAAGTGGGAGAAAGGTCGTTGTCAGGGAACTGCCATCGGAAGGAAGGGAAGTGAAAGGGCTCACACAGGTTGGGAGAGACTCAGCAGCTGAAGAGGGAACCAGTAGGGGGAGAGGAGCTGAGCTGAGGGAAAGTGAGCTGGAGGGATGGCTCAGAGACACTTCCAGCGAAAACAGTGGGGAGGTTTCAGGACCTCCTGTAGGGACACCCACTCCTCGCCGGAAACTGTCACGCAGAGAGTCCAGAAGACGTGTTTCCGTTAAGGAGCTTTTATGTTGGAAGCGATTCCGAAAGCAACCACTGTCGGAATCTGCCAGCGACTGACGGAGCCATGTTTAAGGGGCTCCGTTACAGACAGAGGTTTGCAAACTTGACCAAACTCTGAGGGACTAGGATTTTACACACAAGCAGCTCATCGTCCCATCACAGCATTCCGACAGTCTCCGTGAGCAGCTTGTGCAGGAGAAGGCATCATGAGCAACCCAGCCGGAACCGGAGAAGCAGGAGCTGGAGCGGGTCCAAGCCTGGAAGAAAGGTACCGGGTGTTGGAGGTCCAGCTAGCGCTGCAGACGGCGAGGCTTGAGGAGAGGAGGGCTCAGGATGCAGACAAAAAGGGGAAAGACACCCAGCTCGTCAGAAAGGTACCAGGATTGGTGCAGAAGTTTGGGGGGGAGCCCAAAGACTATCATGGCTTTCGGACAGAGATGCAATATGCCCTCAATCTGCAGTTTGATGAATTCCCTGACGAGGAATCACGAGTGGCTTTCGTGATTGGGCATCTTGAAAAGGGGGCGAGAGACTGGGTTAGACCCCTGATGGCAGCGAATAGTGACGTCCTAAAGGACACGATGAAGTTCTTTCGCGCCATGGATCTGATGTTTTCCAGCGATATTGAACAGGGAGTGGTGCGCAGACAGTTAATGGCTTGCAAACAGGGGAGCCGATCTGTCCGTGAGTACTGGACTGAGTTCACCATGTTGATCCATAAATTGGGGTGGGATCTATCGGCGGAACCCATTCAAATGCTCTTTGAAGAAGGGCTTTCTTCGGCTGTGAAAGACGAACTTTCCCGGGCGCCCAGGGCGGAGTCTATGGACCAGCTGACCAAATCAGCGCTGACCATAGGAGCGCGCCAGGAGGCGAGAGCATTGGAGAGGCGGGAAGGGAAGGGGGAACGTTGGAAGGAGTTCCGCATTCCAGACATTCCAGAGCCAACTTTCCCGCCGGCAGAGCCGATGGAAATCGGAACAGCGCGCGCGCGCGCAGTTTCAAAGCCCAGTGAGGGGGGAAAGAAGGAGGGAAAAGGCGCCCGGAAATGCTATCTCTGCCAACAGCCAGGTCACTTTGCCAGAGTCTGCCCCCAGAGGAAGGAATGGCAAGGGATGGTAGGAGCTGTGGAGGGAAGAGAGGAAGAAATACCGGAGCAAGTAAAAGCCAACGCCTGGCTGCCACCGTCGGGGCACAGCAGCCAGGCCAAAGAGCAGTGAAAGTGCCCACGCCAGAACCTCCTAAACCCGCCCTAGTGATAGAAGTGGCGCTAGAGCTGCCAAACGGACACCCTCTAAAGATAAAGGCGCTGTTGGACTCAGGCAGCTCCTGCAATTTCATGAGCAAAGAGTTTGCAGCTGAACACCAGATACAGACGATCCCTTTAAGCAACCCCCTGCAGGTGACCACGATCGATGGCAGGGAGCTGTTGGGAGGAGAAGTCAGCTTGCAGACCGTCCCAATGATAATGAAGGTGGCAAGGCACACCGAACTGATAGCGTTTAATGTGGCCACCTTGGGAGGAGCTCCCATTATATTGGGGATGAGCTGGCTAGCGTTACATGATCCGCTGGTGGGCTGGCATCAGAGAGTGGTTTCTTTTGGTTCAGCACATTGCTTAGAACACTGCAAAGAGGGAAAGGGTTTGGCAGGGGCCCAAGCCACCCTAGCAAGGACTGAAGTAACGGAGAACGTGAAGGTACCACGACAATACGCAGATCTCCGCGACGTCTTCAGCGAAAGGGAAGCTGACCAACTACCTCCGCATAGACCCTTTGACTGTCAAATCAATTTACTCCCTGGGGCACAGCTCCCTGTAGGCAAGCTGTACGCCATGTCAGACAGAGAGATGCAGGAGCTAAGAGAGTTCATTGACAAGAACCTGAAGAGAGGGTTCATCAGAGAGTCCAGGGCGGTGGGGGGCAGCCCAGTGTTTTTTGTGGATAAAAAAAACACGAACAAGCCGAGGCTGGTGTGTGACTTCAGGGCCTTAAATGCAGTGTCAGAACCAGTGGCTTTCCCTATGCCCAGGATTGACGACATTTTGACAAGGGTGCGGAAGGGAAAGATTTTCACAAAGCTGGACCTAAGGGGGGCGTACAACCTGATACGAATAAGGAAGGGGGATGAATGGAAAACCACCATGTTCACCCCTTTAGGGGCATTTGAATATTTAGTTATGCCCTTCGGCCTACAAGCAGGCTCCGCATGCTTTCAATCGTTTATGAACCACGTCCTGGGGCCTTTGCTTTACAAGAATTGTGTGGCCTTCTTAGACGACGTGTTGGTGTATTCTGAGAATGAGGAGCAGCATGTGAGAGACGTCAGAGAAGTGTTGAGCAGGCTGCAAGCCAACCAGCTGTGGGTGAAACTGGAGAAATGTCAGTTTCATACCAAGGAGGTGGAATTCCTGGGGTATCGCCTGTCAGACAAGGGATTGGCCATGGATCCCGGCAAGGTCCAGGCGGTGCTGGAATGGAAAACACCCAAAACAAGGAAGGATGTGCAGAGGTTCCTAGGATTTGGGAACTTCTATCGTAAGTTCATCCGAAACTTTGCCCACCTGACGGCGCCCATTACGGACTGTCTCAGCAGTAAGAAGAAGTTCGTTTGGACTGAGGAGGCGGAGCGAGCATTTGAGGAACTAAAAAGGGCCTTCGCCTCGGAACAACAACTCCTGCATGTGGATTTACAAAAACCGATGAGAGTGGAAACTGACGCATCAGACAGAGCGATTGGGGCGGTGCTTCTGCAGCCAGGGAAGGAGGAGTCAGAGTGGAGACCGTGTGCCTTTTTTTCGCGAAAGCTGAACAAATCCGAGAGGAACTACACGGTGTATGACCGAGAACTACTAGCCATTCATGAGGCGTTCCGGAGATGGAGGCACCTGCTAATTGGCGCACAACATAAGGTGCAAGTGTGCACTGACCACAAGAACCTAGAGTATTGGAGGACGGCACGAGTGCTCAACCAACGGCAAGTGAGATGGGCCCAGGAGTTCTCCAAATTTAACTTTGAGATTTGTTACGTGCCAGGCCCAGAGAACATTAGGGCGGACGCTCTCTCACGCAAACCTGAATATTTGGAGGGGGAGGGAGCACCCGAAGAGAGACATGTCATTCCAGAGGACCGCTGGGTGTGTGGGGCGGCATTGGTGGGACAAAGAGAACTGGTAGAGGAAACAGAGAATGATGAATACGCCCAGAATAAGCTCAGAGGTCTTAGGGGTGAGGGAGAGGAACCAGGGGGTTTTGAGGAAAGAAATGGAGCTTTGTATTACAAAGGGGCACTGTATATCCCTGAAGGAGACTTAAGGGGGAGGGTACTCAAGCAGTTGCACGACAGCCCCACGGCGGGGCATTTTGGACAACACAAAACCATGTGGTTGGTCACCAGGGAATTTTGGTGGCCTAAGGTGAGGGAAGATGTACGGGAGTATGTAAGAGGGTGTGAGCAATGCCAGCGAGCCAAAGGGGAGAGGCGGGCACCGGCGGGGCTATTAGAACCCTTACCAACCCCAGAACGACCTTGGGAGGCAGTGTCGATAGATTTTATGACTGATCTGCCGAAGTCCAAGGGGAAAACAGCCATCATGGTGGTGGTAGACCTACTAACAAAGATGTGCCACTTTGTAGCCTGCTCGCATGCAGTCACGGCGGAAGAGACAGCGAAGTTATTTGTAGAACACATTTTTAGGTTGCACGGAGTGCCATTGAGGGTGGTCTCAGACCGAGGAAAACAATTTACTTCCAGGTTCTGGAGGAAGCTCATGAGCTTACTGCAGGTGGAGGTCAACTTTTCGACTGCCCGGCACCCTGAAACCAACGGGCAGGCGGAAAGAGCAAACGGTGTCCTCCAGCAATACCTGAGGTGTTATGTCAATGACAGAGAGAATGACTGGGTAGAAAAGTTGGCGCTGGCGGAATTTGCCTACAACAATGCCGAGAATGTGTCCACAGGGATGAGCCCCTTCTTGGCTAATTATGGGTGTCATCCCAGGGGTTTCCCAGGGGGAGAAGGGGAGAGATGGAGCGTCCCGGCAGCCGAGCATTTTGTAGAAGAAATGGAAGCAATCCATCGTCAGCTCCAACTCAACTTAGAAAGGGCGAAGGAAGAATACAAGAGGCAGGCAGACAAGAACCGAAGGGAAGGTGAAACCATAAGGGTGGGAGATAGGGTGTGGCTGTCAACCCAAGGGTTGCCGTTCAAAGGAGGTTGTAAGAAATTAAGACCCAGGAGATTGGGTCCCTTTGAGGTCATTCAACAGGTCAACCCAGTGGCTTTCAGGCTCCGGTTACCCAACCACATGAAACTGCACCCAGTATTTCACAGGTCGTTACTGTCACCGTATGAGGGGGGACGAGAAGGGATGGCCACTCGGGGACCGGTCATAGAAGAAAGGGAATGCAGCAGCCATGTGGCAGAAATCCTCGACGCCAGGTGGAAGGGGGATCAGGTGGAGTATTTGGTAGCGTGGGAAGGAGAACCGGAGTCAGAAAACACTTGGGTAATGGCAGAAGATATCAATGACGAGGTATTGATAGAAACGTTCCATCAAAGGTTCCCAAGGAAACCTCAGCCTGTGGAGAGGTTCCGGAGGGAATACTTTGGGACCACCGATGAGGAGGAGGAGTTGGAAGGATTCTCGGACTCGGAAGGGGAAGGGGAGATGGACTCTGAGGAGGAGGAGTACTTCGAGACCAGGAACCGCAACAGGTGGAGAGAAGTGTTCGAGACATCGGAAGATGAAGGAAGTTCATTCCGGGGCTTTGCCTCCTCACCGCCCGTAGAGGAGGGGGCGAGAGGGGATGAAGGGGGCCCTGGAGGGGAGGTGGATGTCAGGGAACTGCCATCGGAAGGAAGGGAAGTGAAAGGGCTCACACAGGTTGGGAGAGACTCAGCAGCTGAAGAGGGAACCAGTAGGGGGAGAGGAGCTGAGCTGAGGGAAAGTGAGCTGGAGGGATGGCTCAGAGACACTTCCAGCGAAAACAGTGGGGAGGTTTCAGGACCTCCTGTAGGGACACCCACTCCTAGCCGGAAACTGTCACGCAGAGAGTCCAGAAGACGTGTTTCCGTTAAGGAGCTTTTATGTTGGAAGCGATTCCGAAAGCAACCACTGTCGGAATCTGCCAGCGACTGACGGAGCCATGTTTAAGGGGCTCCGTTACAGACAGAGGTTTGCAAACTTGACCAAACTCTGAGGGACTAGGATTTTACACACAAGCAGCTCATCGTCCCATCACAGTCGTCAACATGATGAACACACAAACCTTGGAGAGAAAAATGTAAAAGAAAAAGCACCAGCAATTTAAATGGACTTAATGGAAGTATCTGCTGATAAGAACATGTGAGCAACGCAGATTTTCCAGACAGATGCAAAACCTAGAGCAGGAAACCTTAGACCTTTAGATATTGCTGGACAGCAGCTATGCTGGGGCTGATGGGAGTCCAACAACATCTGGAGCGTGTGCTGAGCTAGGAAAGCCCTCTAACTGGGAAATTGCAGAGCAGTCCTACTTATTCCAAGGCAACCCTCCAACTTAATTGGGACTTGCTTCTAATTCAGGTTGCACAAACCTGCAACCTTAAAAAGCATTTGTAGAAGTCGCAGTCATCCTATGTTCTTTGCTCCTAACTGCCTGAAAGTGGTTTCTCTAGCCTAGGCTGGGGTATCCCAGACAAAGGAAATAAACAGGGCAATATCCTAAACCACCACATATAACACAAAGATGTCTCTCACCTGGTCGTAGGTCAGAAGTCTCTGAAGCTCATTTTTAGTGATCAGATGACAATGCTGGAAAAAAGCAAAGCAACCACAGCTACAGGCTAGCTCACGGGGTCGGGGGGCGGGGGGCAGCCTGCTGCCACTTCCTGCAATATGTAGTAAGACTGATAACTAGGATTGGGCAGTATGATCATATGAGGCTCGTGCTCTGTGAACTAGACTGGCTCTTGAACTGCTTCCAGGCCCAATTCAGAGCATCCCATTTGGCCTTTCAAGTGTTTCAAGGTTTGGGAAAAGGGTACCAGAAGAAGGCCCACTTATGTTTGCACTGCCTCTCCACTGACTAGAATCCCTTTCCCAGGGAACTCCTGCTCTTTCAAGCATGGCAGGGCCTTTTCAGTCATGGCACCCGACCTTTCAGAATAATCTCCCAAAGAGGTTCACCTGGCCCCTGCTTTGATGTCCTTTCAGCAAAGACTTTTAGAATTTCCCCTGGTTCGTTAATTCATGGGCAGGGCGCTTGTGGCCCTCCAAACCCTGCTGTAGTACACAGACACAGGAACATAGGAAGCTACCTTATATTGAGGCAGACCATTGACCCATCAAGCTCAGGACGGACTACATGGACTGGCAGCAGCTTTCAGGCAGAGATCATGCCCAGCCCGATCTGCACACACTGGTGACTGAGCCGGGAACCTTCTCCATGCAAAATGGCCGCTCTGCTTTCGTGTTACTGCCCATAACAAACTGCAACTCCCACCCCGATCACTGGAGAAGTTGCCCACATTTGCTATAATCTAATCTAATACATCTCTGCCACTCGGCTTATGTTGCTCTCTTTAGATCCGCTGCTATTAAGGTACTGTTTAAATGCTTTAAATTATCTTGAGGTGCATTTCTGATTATTATTTTAAATTAGCCACTCTGGGGAAGAAATCCCCACAATAAACAGAAATTAATGAATGAAGCCCAGCACTCGCTTCCACAGATGTTTAGTATCTGCCTGCCCTGAATGAAGCAGGAGCCTACAGTGCTGGGCACTTCTGGCTGCTCTAGTAGAAACCTTAGTGGTGCAGCTGCAGCAGCAGGGATCGCCAACACTGCACCCTCCTGGTGTTGCTGAAGTGGAACTCTCATGAGCCCGTCAGCAAGGCCAGTTCTTAGCAATTATGGGAATTTTGGTCAATCAACATTTGGAGAGCACAATGCTGCCTGCCATAAAGAAGGCTGATCACCGAAGAATGGATGCTTTTGAATTCTGGTGCTGGAGGAGACTCTTGAGAGTCCCATGGACTGCAAGAAGATCAAACCTCTCCATTCGGAAGGAAATCAGCCCTGAGTGCTCACTGGAAGGACAGATCCTGAAGCTGAGGCTCCAAGACTTTGGCCACCTCAGGAGAAGAGAAGACTCCCTGGAAAAGACTCTGTTGTTGGGAAAGATGGAGGGCACAAGGAGAAGGGGACGACAGAGGACGAGGTGGTGGGACAGTGTTCTCGAAGCTACCAGCATGAGTTTGAGCAAAGTGCGGGAGGCAGTGGAAGACAGGAGGGCCTGGCGTGCTCTGGTCCAGGGGGTCACGCAGAGGCGGACACGACTAAACGACTAAACAACAACAAATGCTGCCTACCCTGAGCTACACACAGGCAGGAAAGTTACAGAAACATGACTCAATTTGCTTCTCCAGATAGCGGAGACCAACAAGTTACATCAGCCAAGGCTCTCTCCCTCCAAGCCCTCGAAACGCACTCGTGTTTCATGATTGTCAGCTGTGGCAGACCCTGGTCAGGGGGCAGGAAGCTCATCTGGGCACAGATATCCTTGTAATCCTGGTTTCGGCGCCCGAAGTCTTCCACGTGGGCAGCAAGGTGGGAATTGACAACGCAGAAGCTGGTATTGTTGCAGACAAGCCTCACGGCCACACACCCCTTGTTACCCTGCAGGGGCGGAGCAAAGATGCCTGTTAGTGAGCAAGCAGGAAAGAGGGGGGAACTGGTTGGCAGAGATTAGAAAAACAGATAGACAGACAGAAAGATAGACGTAGGGAATTCCGCTGTCAGGGTCTACTCCCCGTCTTCCCCATGATGCCTGTGCCCACTGTCTCCCTCATCACTTCCTTGATGCGGCTGAGCTGGTCCTTCCTGACAAAGATGAGCACCAGCTGCACCTAGAAGATGCAAGGTACTGGGATGTCTACCAGCTCTGTTCATTGCTTGCTGTCCTGGAGTGGCAGGTGGCACCAACTGGGGATCCCCCAAGGGAAGAAGGCTCAGAGCCAGGGAACTGGTGGGGGGACTGTGGGATGTAAACACAGGAGCAGTCAATGACAACATTCCTAGAGTGTACATGTTAGAACATGGGGAGGGATGTCAGTCCAGCAAGCAGGTAAACTTCCTGGGACGGACGCCCTCCGCATGTGACCAGAGGTGGGTGTGGCCTCACCTGTGCAGGTAATGGTAAAAGCACAGGGCAGGCAGCCACTCTCTCTCTCTCTCTCTCTCTCTCTCTCTCTCTCTCTCTCTGCCATCTTCCTTCGATGAGGAAACATCCAAGGATGCCCTCTTGGCTCTCAGCCAAGAGAGGATGGGACTATCTTACTACAAGATAGATTCTGAGTGTATTTTACCTTTTTAAGCTGTCTGCCTTCTGGGATCATATTCTGAACAGAACGTGAGTAAACTCTTTTATACTTTTATAAAGACTGTGTTGTGTCTTGTATTTTAAGAGGGAACAAAAGGGGAAATTACCAGAGTAATTATTATAGAGGTTCTAGCGAACCTGTGCAAGCGTTACCGTTGCGAACTTAATGGGGAATGTCTATAAACTCTGCTGATATTTTGGGAACTTTTTAGCACAAGTTGGATTAGGATATAATCCCACAATATATCCTCTCCTGCACCCCAGAACATTCCCACAAAGGGTTATGGGCCCAGTATTGCATATTGCTGCGTATTTTTGAAGGATTGCGTTGGATTGTGATTTTGAGTTGAGTAGTATTTTTCTGAGTTAACTTCCTGGTAAGCACATGGTCCTTTGTTCCACTGTGTAGTGGGGATTAAACACCCCCCCCTTCCCTCAGAGTTCACAGTGACCCAAGGCAGTGAAGAACTGTTTTGTATTTTGAGATTTTGATTTTCAAATTTTGAGAAATTTTGAAATTTTGAAGAATTTTCAAATTTTGGATTTTAAGATGGCTAGAGCAGCTTTTGATAGTGATACAAAGCTAGGAATGCCTGTGCTGAATGAACACAATTTCATACACTGGAAGCAGCGCTTGATAGCATGTTTAGATTATAAGCACATTTTGGAAGCTTTAAAGCCTCAGCCTACAGGGACAACTGAGAGAGATTTAGCCAAGATAAGTGCTTGGAAACGCATGAACAGCGAAGCTAGACACATAATTTTGAGTGGACTTCGTGATGAGCAGCTATCATTAATAAATAGTACAGATGATGCATCTCAAATCTTAAGAGATATTGAGCGCATGTATGGAGAATCTAGCATAAACTGCTTCAGAAACTTGGTGTGTAAATTAACCAGAGTGAGGATGAATTCAAAAGAGGGATTCACAGAGCACATCAACAAGTTTACTGAGATTATTCAAAGAATTGATCTGACTCCCAAAGCTTTTGATGAAGATACAAAGATAGCATTTTTGTTATCATCACTTGGACCACGCTTTAGCGCATTTGAAAGTTTGATGGACCATAGACAAGGTCTGACTTTTAAAGACTTGATTGGTTATTTAAAAGAAGAATGTAGAGGTAGAGCTGAATCTCCAGTGAGAAATGCTAGAAGCATGGACAGCAGTTATGCATCTAGGCAATTTACAAAGTCGAAAGAGATGCCTAAGAAAGTGATTTGTTTCAATTGTAACAAAGAAGGACACATTGCAAAGAATTGCAAAGCTCCTAAAACAAAGAAACCCTACCGCTTTCAGCCAAAAGGGGAAAAGAAGGGGAAATGTGAATGCACATGGTTACTGCAAGAAAGGAACTTAGCTGTCCAGAATCGTGAAAATAAACGTAATAAATGGATTTTAGATTCAGGTGCCAGTTCGCATTTTTCATATAAAAAGGACTATTTTAATGAGATAAATGAGAGAAATGATGAAGAAGGATTTGAAATTGAGATTGCAGATGGCAACATTGTTAAAGCAAAAGGTGCAGGTTCCATGAGTCTGAAATGCAATATAAACAATGAATGCATTGAGAACACAATCTCTAGAGTTTTGTACGTACCAGAGCTGAGCTGCAATTTAATCAGCGTGTCCACTTTGGACAAGAAAGGTTTCCAGATCACATTTGGAAATGGCGAATGCAAGGTGACTAAAAATGGCAAAGTGGTTGCTCAAGCAAAGCTAATAAATGGTGTATATGAGCTTGATCTTTCAGAGAACCAGTCTGCAAAAGTGGCACATTCCAGCCAGAAGAATGAAGCAGATCTGGACCTATGGCACAGAAGGCTTGGACATAGAGACACCAACGTCATTCTGGATCTACAGAAAAGAGAACTTGTAAGAGGTTTGCAGGTAAAGCAGAGCAACAAAGCTCCAGCAAAGTGCGTAAGCTGTATTACTGAGAAGGCTGTAAAACCTTCATTTCCACGTTGTGCAGAACAAAGAAGCAACAAAGTGCTTGACATAGTGCACACTGACATATGTGGACCTATGAATGTTCCCTCACTGGGAAAGAATAGATATATTTTAATATTTCTGGATGACTTTTCAAGATTTTGTGTTGTATATTTCCTCAAAGAGAAGAGTGAGATAGTGGACAAGCTCCAGGAGTACATTGCCATGGTCAAGAATAAATTCCAGAGAGCTCCAGCTGTGTTAATGAGCGACAATGGAGGTGAGTACTGCTCAAATGAAATGCAGGCTCTCCTGGCCAAGGAAGGAATTGCACACGTAACCACAATTCCTTACACACCACAGCAGAATGCCATAGCTGAGAGAAAGTTTAGATCCATTATGGATATGACAAGGTGCATGCTAAAGGATGCATGTTTGCCACAGAAGCTGTGGGTCGAAGGAGTGTACACCTCGGTCTATTTGCAGAATAGACTGCCAACAAAAGGAGCAGAGCGCACACCATTTGAACTTTGGCATGGGAAAGCTCCCAATCTGTCGCACATACGTGTGTTTGGAAGTCCGTGTTACTTCCACGTGCCCAAGGAACACAGACACAAGCTTGACTCCAGGGCAAAAGCAGGTATCCTTGTGGGATATGCCTCTGGAGGCAAAGGATACAGAATTATGGACTTACAAACTGGTAAGACAAATGCATACCATGCGGTTTATTTTGATGAATATGGAAAAGTAGACACTAAGAACACTGTTGTGGACTCTTCCGATGAGTCAGAAAGGACTCAAGAGTTTGTATATTTCCCTTTTGAGACCCCACAAAGTAATAATCTGCCTTCGAGTGTTACAGCGCCCCCCTACAGGCGACGCACCAGAAGACGCAGAGGACCAGAACCCTGGCGGCACCAGAGATGAAGAGGAGGACTCAGATGGGGACATGCCTGCGTTGGAGGAGGATGAGGAAGCTGATGCGGTCGCAGAACCAGAGGTCAGGCGCTCATCCAGAACCAACAGAGGTGTCCCACCATTACGGCTGTCCTACTTTGCAGGGTCGGCGTTTCCGCAGGAACCTTCCACTTGGGAAGAGATACAGGAGATGCCAGCTGCAGAAGCCAGTCTCTGGAGGAAGGCCGCGCAGGAGGAGATGGATGCACTGCATCAGAACAAGACCTGGACACTCACTGAGCTGCCTCCCGGTAAGAAGGCCATTGGCAGTAAATGGGTTTTCAAGGTTAAGAAGGGGTCAGAAGGAGAAGTGCAGCGCTACAAAGCTAGACTTGTAGCACAGGGATTTTCACAGCGTTTTGGTGAAGACTATGATGAAGTTTTTGCACCAACCGTGAGGTACAGCAGCATAAGAATGCTTTTAAGCATTGCAGCCTCCAAGAAAATGAGGGTGAAACACATAGACATTGCTACCGCTTTTCTACATGGGCAGATTTCTGAGGAAATTTATGTGAAACAGCCCAAAGGTTTTGTGAAACCACATGAGGCACATTTAGTGTGCAAACTCCAGAAGGACTTTATGGACTTAAACAGGCTGCTAGAGCCTGGAACCAGAAGTTGCATAAAATGCTGACGCAACTGACGTTACAGGAGCCAGAATCTAGTACTAAAAGGGTTTTAGAACTGATTCAAGAATTTGGTCAAGTGGCAGGATTTAAATTGAACAAGTCAAAAACTAAGGTTTTAGAGAAAAAATTAACACCAATTGAAAGAGAGAGGTTTCAGAATGAGACAGGTTTAACAGTGGTTAAGATAGTTAAATACCTGGGGATTAACATGACAGCAAAAAATGGGAACTTATTTAAAGAGAACTATGAAAAATGTTGGTCTGAGGTGAAAAAAGATTTAGAAATTTGGTCAAATTTGAAGCTTTCGCTGCTAGGCCATATTGCTGCGATAAAAATGAATGTATTGCCTAGAATGTTGTTTTTGTTTCAAACTTTGCAAATCGTGGACAAAATGGATTGTTTCAAGAGGTGGCAGAAAGATATTTCTAAATTTGTCTGGCAGGGCAAGAAGCCCAGAATAAAATTTAAAATACTAACGGATGCAAAGGAAAGAGGTGGATTTGCCCTGCCAGACCTCAAACTTTACTATGAATCAGCAGCTTTTTGCTGGTTGAAAGAATGGCTACTTCTTGAAAACACTGACATTTTGGATTTAGAAGGTTTTAACAATGTATTTGGATGGCATGCATATCTATGGTATGATAAGGTCAAAGCACATAAAGCATTCAAAAACCACATTGTCAGGAAAGCGCTGTTTAACGTTTGGATAAGATATAAGGACTTATTAGAAAACAAAACCCCAAGGTGGCTGTCACCAATGGAAGCGAAAGCCTTGAAAAAGGTCAATATGGAGGTCAAATGGCCGAAATATTGGGAAATTTTGGAACAAGATGGAGATAGACTGAAATTGCAGAGTTTTGAAAAACTAAAAAACAAAGTGCGAGACTGGCTTCATTATTTTCAGATAATGGAGGCATTTAAATTGGACAAGAAAATTGGCTTCCAGGTGGAAAGATCCAAATTAGAAACTGAACTGTTAGAACCCAAAACTAAGAATTTGTCAAGAATGTATAACTTGCTGCTGAAATGGAACACTCAGGATGAAACGGTAAAATCGGCTATGATTAAATGGGCACAAGACGTTGGACATAACATTATGTTTGCTGACTGGGAACAGTTGTGGACCACAGGTATGAAATTTACGGCATGTAATGCCCTAAGAGAGAATATTATGAAAATGATATACAGGTGGTACATAACCCCAGTCAAGCTTGCAAAAATCTATCATTTGCCCGATAACAAATGTTGGAAATGTAAAGAAACTGAAGGTACATTTTTTCACCTTTGGTGGACGTGCCCAAAGATTAAGGCTTTCTGGGAAATGATATATAATGAATTAAAAAAGGTATTTAAATATACCTTCCCTAAGAAACCAGAGGCCTTTCTCCTGGGCATAGTCGGCCAAATGGTGTTAAAAAAAGGATAGAACTTTCTTTATGTATGCAACAACAGCAGCAAGAATACTTATCGTAAAGTATTGGAAGACACAAGAGCTTCCCACACTGGAGGAATGGCAGATGAAACTGATGGACTATATGGAATTGGCGGAAATGACTGGCAGAATCTGGGACCAGGGAGAAGAGTCGGTGGAGGAAGATTGGAAGAAATACAAAGATTATCTACAGAAACACTGCAAAATTAAAGAATGTTAGAGTGATGTTGGATTGAAAATAAGTGGTTTCTAGCTGTACAGGATAAAGTTATAGATAGATTAAGATTAAAGATCAGGATTAAAGAAGTTTAAGGAAATGGTAATTTGGTACTTAAGAGGTAAAATTTCAATGCTATATTACAGTAAAATTAAAGATTAGGATTAAAGAAGTCTAAGGAAATGGAAATTTGGTACTTAAGAGGTAAAATTTTGATGTTATATTATATTAAGATTAAAGATTTGGATTAAAAAAGTGGAAAAGAAAATGCTGGACAAACAATTTGGACTGGAATACAAAAGAGGGAGGTATGAGGAAGTCCAGAAAATAAGTAAATTTAAAAACGGAAATGAAAAGTGATATTGTTTTTAATTGCTCTGTTTCTTTTTTTGCTTTTTGTTTTTTTGTGTTTTTCTTCTTTTTTTTGGATTATGTATTGTGTATTTGTGTATTTCTTTTCTATGTTTTTCTGTCTAACTTTTTATTGAAACCTTAATAAAAATCATTTAAAAAAAAACAACAAACAAAAAATGCTGACGCAACTTGGGTACAAGCAAGGCGACGCTGACAAGTGCTTGTACAGTAAGTCAAATAATGGACAATTCTCATATATCTTAGCTTTTGTTGATGACCTGATTATTGCCACAGCAAGTGAGAAAGACTATACACAGATAGTAAAACACCTTAGCAAAGAGGTGGAGGTCAAGGAGCTAGGAGATGTCCAGTACTACCTCGGGATCCAGGTGGAAAGAGAAGAGGACGGCTCATTTCTTCTCAGCCAAAGACAGAAGATCCACGAGCTAATTGAGCACATGCAGATGCAAGACGCACATCCAGTTGCTACACCGATGGCTACTGACTTCCTGAAGAATCAGCAGGATTCGAAGCAGTTGCCAGACAACAATGACTACAGAAGCAGAATACGTTGCAGCAACAGAAGCCTGCAGAGAGATCGCCTGGCTTGATCAACTCATAAAGGACTTTGGGTTGGTGAGAAAAGGGCCTGTCAGCTTGCTGGAGGACAATCAAAGTTGCCTGAAGCTGACGCAGAGTGAGAAGTTCCTGGCCAGAACAAAACACATTGGGGTTAAATACCACTACATACGCCAGATGATCCAGGATGGACTTGTGGAACTATCCTACTGCAGCACCCAAGAGATGACTGCTGACATCCTGACAAAACCCCTACCAAGAGAGAGTTTCCAGAATCTATGTGTCAAGCTGGGACTCTGGGTGGTTGAATAAAGTTGTTTATGTTTTGTATATGTTGTATTGCCTGAGAAGGGGTATGTGGGATGTAAACACAGGAGCAGTCAATGACAACATTCCTAGAGTGTACATGTTAGAACATGGGGAGGGATGTCAGTCCAGCAAGCAGGTAAACTTCCTGGGACGGACGCCCTCCGCATGTGACCAGAGGTGGGTGTGGCCTCACCTGTGCAGGTAATGGTAAAAGCACAGGGCAGGCAGCCACTCTCTCTCTCTCTCTCTCTCTCTCTCTCTCTCTCTGCCATCTTCCTTCGATGAGGAAACATCCAAGGATGCCCTCTTGGCTCTCAGCCAAGAGAGGACGGGACTATTTTACTACAAGATAGATTCTGAGTGTATTTTACCTTTTTAAGCGGTCTGCCTTCTGGGATCATATTCTGAACAGAACGTGAGTAAACTCTTTTATACTTTTATAAAGACTGTGTTGTGTCTTGTATTTTAAGAGGGAACAAAAGGGGAAATCACCAGAGTAATTATTATAGAGGTTCTAGCGAACCTGTGCAAGCGTTACCGTTGCGAACTTAAAGGGGAATGTCTATAAACTCTGCTGATATTTTGGGAACTTGTTAGCACAAGTTGGATTAAGATATAATCCCACAATATATCCTCTCCTGCACCCCAGAACATTCCCACAGGGACGACGACGCTGAGCCGTCAGAGGGAGAAGAGGGAGCAGACTGTGAGCAAGAGGAGGCGTTGGAAACTGAAGAGGCAGGAGGGCAGGAAGATTCTGTGGCAAACAGCAGTCCAGAATCCGAGGCAGAAGTGGAGGCTGGAGGCGGGGGTCAAGAAGCAGAGATCAGGCAGGCTGCTGAAGAAGCCAGGGGGTCTCCCCATCCTGCTGCGATCAGCTCCCCTCCCTGCTGGTCTCCCAGAACACAGAGAAATTAAGAGCATGGAGCAAAGACAGGCAAGGTGTCAGTCTCAGGTTGCTTGGGAAGGACCAGGGGGAGGAGGAGACTTCAGAGAGTGGTGGGAGGGTAGCAACCTTCAGCCTTCACAACTACCTCACTGGGGCAAGACCTGTTGGGAAAGGTTTCTGTGATCACGAGGCCTGCACGGTTTGGGTTTCTTTGAATAAAGAATGTTGGCTTCTTTTGAATAAAACACCACTGACACCAGGTGTTTTTTCTTGCTGACCTCCTCCTCCTCCTCCTCCTCCTCCTCCTCCTCCTCCTCCTCCTCCTCCTCCCTCCAGCTCCTGACAGCTGTCTGGCTGCTGAAGAAATGGGTGGGGTTGGACTTACTTTCTTGTACTTGGATTTGGAACGCAAAGCCTTTTCCACAGCTGTCAGCCACTCTTGCTCCTTTGTCGAGTCCAAGTAGAAGAAAGCCTCTGTGCTCAGGTCCAGCTCCTGGAACCGAATGCCCAAGTGCCAAAGAGAAGGATGTGGAACTGCAGGAATAGGACTCCAATCGGAACAGACGGGCTGGTTAAATATGCAAAGACAACAGGAGTGTGCAAGGGCAGGCAAGATCAGGACCAAGAACAAACAAGTAATACCAGCCACTTCTTCCTCAGCTTAGCTATTCTGGGCTCCAAAGGAGCTTTGCTAATGAAAGAAAAAAAGCTTTTTCCTTGTATTTTTTAAAATGTGTGAGCCAGCCTGATATCTAAGCACTATCCCAGTAGCCACAGGCAACCAGAAATTCTTCGAAGGCAAGTGAGTTGGTTGATCTCTCCATTCTTCCTTCACCTGGCAACCTGGTTTCCAGGCTGGCTTTCCGGGAGCAGAAAACCACTTCTCAGATCTGCTGTGCCAAGCTGGTTTGCTAGAAGATTACCCCGTAACACCCTTGTCCTCTTTGCAAATCTCCTAAATGGCTAGCCTTCTGTGTTTCCATGCTGGCCATGAAGGAATGGGCATTCCCGACTCTGAAAACAGCACAGAAATACAGCCTGTCTAGTAAAGGGGTAAAAAGAGCAAGCTAAACAGCCTCTGTAAAACAGTAGCATCTGAAGCTGCTAACCACATACTGATAAACATATCATAAAAGCAGACATGAAAAACAAATGGCCACTGGGTACTACTAACAGTGGGACACGGGTGGCGCTGTGGGTTAAACCACAGAGCCTAGGACTTGCAGATCAGAAGGTCGGTGGTTCGAATCCCCACGACGGGGTGAGCTCCCGTTGCTCGGTCCCTGCTCCTGCCACCCTAGCAGTTCGAAAGCACGTTCAAGTGCAAGTAGATCAATAGGTGCCGCTCCGGCGGGAAGGTAAACGGCGTTTCCGTGCGCAGCTCTGGTTCGCCAGAAGCGGCTTAGTCCAGCTGGCCACATGACCCGGAAGCTGCACGCCGGCTCCCTCGGCCAATAAAGTGAGATGAGCGCCGCAACCCCAGAGTCGGCCACGACTGGACCTAATGGTCAGGGGTCCCTTTACCTTTACCTTACTACTAACAGTACGAGGAAATAACCAAAGCAAAAACTTTGTTTGAAGTAGTAAGCTTAGCATTATAAGGATGACCCACACCAAGTGTTGGGGGGGGGGGGTCACACCTCCCTGTCCTCCAGCACAGCTTTTAGGAGGAGTTCCAAAGGTTTTGCTTCAGTTTTGGATTAACTGCATCTTGTCACAATGTCTGAAGCTGCACAAACTGCTTCATTTGAACCATGGCTCATTGAAACAAGCCAACTTCCAATCGTGGGTTTACAAAGCTGGTAAAATTAACCACCATAGGATCTGGACACACCAAACTGTGGTTAATTTAAAATCCAAGTGGAAGCTTCCCAATAGGCTTGGGGTGGGGGAGAGGTGTGCAAACCTGGAGGAGAGGCTGCCGTCCTGCTCATAAAATGAAGCCACGGTTCAGTATGTGGCACCAAGGAAAATTGCCCACCACAACTAATACTTTCCATTACCCACCCATGTGGCCTGAGTGAACAGGACAGACTTTGCCTGGCACCCAACAATAAAGCTGTCATGTAGATGTCGCTTTCTCCAGCCCCAACTCTGATACAGGTTCCACTGGTCTTTGCACTTTTGCATGATCTGACCTGAAATTCTGGGTGTTGACATATTCCTTCTCTCTCTTGGCGAGGACGTGCTTGATGAGTCCCTCTCTCTGTCCGGACTGCGGATGTGTGGAAGGCACAAAGAGCTGGCGCATAGTGTGGGTCATTGGGGTTGCTTCTTGCTCATGCTCTCCTTGTCACGGATACGCCTCAGGGAGATGAGAACAGAGCTCAAGTAGTACATAAAAGCAAGGAGGCGGGAGGGCACAGTACACCTCTAAGGCAACTTACAGCCTGCTTGGTGGCAGCGGTGGGGGTGGAGGCTCCCGGCGGGCACTCATTTGCTGATTCTGCAGGTTTCTTTCCTTCTCCATGAAGTTATCCTCGAATCCCAGAATTCCGGAGAGAGGAAAAGACTTCTGAGGTTAGAGAGGCTTCAGAACCGTTTGGGGAGGTTTCGGGAAAGGAACTTAGAAAATACTTAACTGCAGGAAAATGTTCCTGCCTCCCCACAGCACCACATTTGCCGGACAATTGCCTCTCAGCTTATGCACGTTTAGGAAGGATTGTGGAGGCAACAGGTCCTCCCCTCAAGGCCTTTTCCTCTAAAGGAGGTAGACTGGTCTTCTCCAATCCTCTGGCCACTGCTGAGTTTTCCAAACTTGCTGGCATATTGCGTGTAGCACCTTAACAGCATCATCTTTAACAAAATTTAATAGTTCAGCTGGAATATCATCACTTCCACTGGCCTTGTTATTAGCAGTGCTTTCTAAGGCCCATTTGACTTTGCTCTCCAGGATGTCAGGCTCAAGGTCAGCAACCACACTACCTGGGGTGTATGAGACATCCATATCTTTCTGGTATAATTCCTCTGTGTATACTTGCCACCTCTTCTTGATGTCTTCTGCTTCTGTTAGGTTCTTTCCACCTTTGTCCTTTATTATGGTAATCGTTGTATGAAATGTTCCTTTCATAGCTCCAGTTTTCTTGAACAGATCTCTGGTTCTTCCCATTCTGTTGTTTTCCTCTATTTCTTTGCATTGCTCGTTTAAGAAGGCCCTCTTGTCTCTCCTTGCTATTTTTTGGAAATCTGCATTCAATTTCCTGTATCTTTCACTATCTCCCTCGCATTTTGCTTGCCTTCTCCAAGTCCACCTTTCCTTTTGAAGCAAAATGTCCTTGAAATGGGGGAGAAATGCCCTGCATGAAGTCTTGGGTTTGCAATTTGGGAGAGGGAAGACTGTCTGTGGCGCTGGGGAGCGGGCAGGCTGGCGAGGCCCCCTAGATCTAGAGGCCCTAGGCTTCTGCCTACTTAGCCTATACATAAATCCGGCCCTGCCTATGTCACAGTGAGCACAGGCCCATCGATCACGTGCAAGGCATTCTGCGTGTTGGGAAGGAGCCTCCTGTTCTGGGCCTGGTGGAAGAGTGACACCAGCAGAAGACTGGGTGGTGGGGTCGAAGCTGATCCCGGGGAGCACGTGAGGAGTCAAGGCTTCCCGCATGAAGGCCTCGCTTCCCCTAGAAGTCCCTGCCTCCTGGTCTGTGTTCGCTTTCTTCTTCAGGTACAGCACCAGCATGTTCTGGATGGTGCACCTGCTTTCGGGGGAGAGCTTGTCGAACTGGTCCACACTAGAAGAATAGCCATGAGACGGGTGAGACTCCTGCAAGGCGTCCCCAAAGTCAGGGGAACATAAGCGCATTTGAAGAGCCTTGCTGGGTCAGGCCAAGGCCCATTCAGTCTGACATCCTGTTGGCATGTAGTTGGTCCACCACAATTGCAAGATTATTGCATCCTTCAGGAATGGTGTGTCCAGCTCCATCTGAGTCATCATCCAGGCACGCTGTGGAGCTGCCTGGATGAGAGATGGGCATCTTCGGCCAGTCAGGGGTGAAGAGCTGGCAAGATCCCCTGTACTGAGCAGAAAAGCAAACTCTTTGGCCTCCGAGATCTCTCCCAACTCTCAGCAGCCCTCACTGTGAGCCGTACTAGAGGAATTTTGTCCTGCTTTTGCTGAGCTACAACACAGGAGCGCACCCCCAGCTGGCCATGATGTGGTAACCCTGGCGAAGCATTGCAGAGCAACTGAGAAAGCAGAATGATGTTTGCGTGGACAGTCCATTAGAAAGCTGCACTATTATTGCATCGAGAGCACTTTGCAGAATACGGCCCCCCTCCAGGCAAAAACATCCGTCTGGAGGCACAGTAGCTTTCATTTCGGAGGTTGTGGTTTTACATCTTCCTATTTATTTATTTATTTATTTGTTCGAAATTATTTATTTATTTCATAAAACTTATACACTACCAGATGGTAAGAAACATCAAAGCCGTTTACAGAAAGATAAAACCATAAAATCAGGAAAAACCTACAGTACATTAAACGCTGAAGAAGTGAATACCAGAATAGATCAGAACTCACTCCCAAGGTAAGGGGAAGAGACATGGCTAAGATGGCAGGACAGCTTACTCTATGGTGTTAACCCCTTCAAGCACTAATTAGACTGAAGCATGTTGGTTATATGAGACTGGTTATCCCGCACAACATGCTCTCACGCAACCCATGCCCTCCAACTGAAAACCCATTTCCTGGACAATATCAACATTGTGTTTTGTGCCTGTGAACTGCACAGTGAATATTTTTATTAGAAAAGAAAACAGCCTGGTGTTCCAGCTTCTCAAAGTTGTTTTATTCAGTGCGCTGCTACAGCTTGTCACACCCAAATCCTCCAAAGGAATCTGCCAAAGTGCTTTTCCAGGCAAAAGGGGGCAGAGGGAGAGAAACCAAGAACCTCAAATTCACTAGACCAGGGATGGGGAATTGTGTGGCCCTCTAGATGTTGTTGGATTCCATCACCCCTGACCCTCGGCCATGCTGGCTGAGGCAGAAGGCCATTGGATCTGGCAATATCTGGGAGCCCACAAGATTCCCAGCCTCCGCCCTAGACAAACAACCAAGCACTCAGCTGTGAGGCACGCCTCTTACCAGAGGGAGGGTCACTCCAGAGGCAGCTGTGGCATGAGGGTGCTGGATCATGCCTTTGTGGGCACATCTGAGGATTAAAGAGGACCCCCTAGGAAGCATGCTTGGAGATCTTCCTTACCACGTGGCTCTCTGGCAAAAACACAACAGTACTAACAGCCATATGGAACCACACCTCAAAGGTGGATCAAACTTCCCAGATCCTGTAGCCTACATCAGGAGGAAGACTGGGGCAGAGGGGCCTAGAGTGGGAGTCAGAGCTGCTCTTAGGGCTGCATGTCTGAAGCATGGGCAGAAATCTTTGGGTGTGAGGTTGCATGGGGCTGTCTCCTTGTGTTTTGGTGATGCCAAGCCGCCAGCCAGCCAGAGGCAGGCAACCAACTGGCTCCAGGGGCAAGCTCCTTTGCAAAGCCAGTCTAACTTCACCAAATCCAATGACAGAGTGACCATTCGGCCCGTGTTCTGCTTCGCTGTGAAATTGCGTGTGTTCCTCAACCCAGAGAACCTCTTTTTCAACGTCAAGCTGGTCTAAGGAAGAAAAGCATAAGAGTTAGTCTTGAATCCCCACACACATGTGCTGGGAGATGCCTGCACACCGCACATGTAAAGCACATCTCCCACCCACACCCAAAAAGTCCTGGGAACAATGGTTTGTTAAGGGTGCTGGGAATCGTAGCACTGTGAAAGGAAAACTAAGGTTCTTAGGATTCTTTGGAGGGGGTGGAATGTTGAATACACAGCAGCCACATGGACGGACGGACACACACACACACACACACACACACACACACACACCAGCATAGCTTCAACTTTTAGCACAAAAAGTCTTCAGCCAGATGTCATGCAACCCTTTGGCAGGGGCAACTTATCATTTTATTGATTTTCCATAACAAACAATTAAAAAGGCGGACAATCTTGCAAAGGAGTGTTGCTATTTAAACTGCTGGTGTGACGTAGGAACCCGAACAAAGAAAAGGAACAAACTACTCAGAGTCTGCTTCCAATTGCCCTTGTTCTCCACCTCCCTCTATCCTAATCAGCCGCAAACAAGAGTTCAGATTTGAAAGCCTTGTTATCACCTCATTCCCTTCAATTAGCCAGCTGCTCTGGCAGATGACATCAGTTCCTTCCCGCTCCCAATATTCCTGCTCCTAACCTGGTTAGCCATAGCCCGGAAGCTGAATCTCAGGGGAACGCCTTTGGGCTGGGAAGGGCTCATCTTTTCTGGGCCTCTTCTCCCCATCAGGAAGGGGTGCTTGGCTCCTGGCCTGTGAAATGCGCTCAAAATTTAAAGGTGCCTTCTTTCCAGGGAGCCAAGGAAGAAGGGTGGAATTTGTTATACCCCAAAACCTTCCCACGTCAGAGATGCAGGAGTTGTGTCACCTCCAACTTCCTCAGGAATGAAGCAGCTACGAAAAATGAAAAATCCCACCTGGGAACGGTTTCTGAGAGAGCAACAGCAGAAGACCCAGACTCTGGCAAGATGAGCATTTGCCCAGTGGATTCAGGCCGGTCCGTGAGGGCAGACAGGGGATGGCTGCGGTGGCCGCCAGCCCCTTCCCACTCCATCTCAGATACAGAACGCATTGGCTCTGCCACTCCTTGGCTCTGGCGCCACCTACTGTTGGCCTCCTTGCATTCCACCCTACCAGTCCCAATGAGCACCATCCACCCCTGAATTGGTCCAGAGGCACAGAGCAGGAGTTAGGTGATCTTGCGCCCCGGCAAAACCGTCCAGATTGCGCCCCCAGCCACGGAAGTTAGCTCTTCTTTCCTCCGCTCCTCCAACCCCCCCCACCACCTATTCAATTCACCCTGGAACTACAAGTATCGAAAAGTACAATGTTAGAGGTTTCCCCCCACCCCATAGCAATATAATTGGATTCAGCTAGCTGGTCAGTCTACTTTCGGTTTCACTCCTGGCTCCTGGCAGATAGCAGAGGAAGCGAACCAATAGTCACGTTCATCTGTACTGGCTCAGTATGCCCTATTCTGACAGATGCTGCCTTTCATAGTCACGCCCAAGAGCCTTTCCGCTCCAGAGATCCGGGGCTGAACCCGGGATCTGCACGCCAAGGCTGGAGTGCCAGCTGGCCACGTTGGGCGCCTGCCTGGAGAGTGGAAGCCGGGGGTTCAAGGGACATCGTGCTGCTCCTGGCAACCCCCACCCAACCCGACGTCCTCCTCCGCCTGAATCCCGCTTCCCCCGGGACGCACTTCCCATCCTGGAGCGGCTGGGGTGGGAGCGCTCCCCACCCCCCTTTCCAGACTCTCCTCGTTCTTCTTCTTCATGCCTCGGGTGTTTTCCTGAGTGTATCTTCAGAACAACCCTCTGTGAGGGAGGCTAAGCTGGCCCAAGCTAGCTCAGCCAAGTTGCCAAGGCCAGCATTTAAGACCACGCACCCTTTCCCCTCAGATGATAAAGCCGGGATGAGTCATGCTAGCAGCCCGTGGCCTTGATGGGCTTTGAGGCAGCCCAGCCCCCTTCTCTGCAAGCAGGCTGCCTCCGGGGAGGACCAGCACTTTTCTGACGGGACAGAAGCGCACGACTTCCCCCTCCCACTTGCCGCCCGCCCCAGACTTTCTCCGGCGGCTCAGTTTAGCGGCTCATCCCAGGTGGGAATTCGGGTGGCGCTGCTTGCAGAAGGAGAAGTGGCTGGCGCTAGCGGACACTCCCATTGTTCTTCTCAGGTAGGACTTGCGGGATCCAGACGAACGTTTTACCAAAAAGTATGGCTTGACTACTGATTTCCCATTTAAAGGAAGGCAAAACGACCGAAGTTTGGCGGACAGGTGAAAAAAACCATGAATTACATTTATAGTTCTGTGAGATGCAAAGGAAAGCTTGCTTTTTAAACTTGCATTTTACAGCTTGTTGCTTGGTGCGGTTAACGGAATGGGGATATTGAGAAAGAAGAGACTTGGAATTAGAAGGTTAGGATTTAAGGTAAGGTTACCAGATTTTTTTTCAAAGAATCCGGGGGCACTTTTTTTTCCCCAAAAGAGAAACAAATGTTATTTTTTTAAAAATCATTTTTTTAAAAAAATAAGAAGTAATACCTTCTCTTCTGGGTCTCCTCTGTCACGTGGCCTTCCTCTGGGCCCCAGCCTGATCTCTTGGAGTGCTATCTGCCGTGAAGTAGGCTCAGGTCGGGCCTGGGCTCGGCCCTGTGTCCTTGCCCTCCTGGTGCTCTCCTACCTCTCTTCCTCAGCGGCCGCAAGGTTGGGGCTCCCCTCTTTTTTCTCCTTCCTCTTTCTCTCTCTTCCTTCTCCTTCTCCCTGGGTTGGCTCCGGGGTTTTTACTGGCCCTGGAGTGCCGCTGGGCAGTCGGCCACGTGGCCAGGTGCTCTCGCTCCCGCCTCGATTTGGGTCCGGGGGGTGTGTGTCAGCGGTTCCCCCAGTTGACGCGCCGGGCATCCCTGGTTCCCCCTCGGCAGTGGCAGCGCAGGCGGCAGTCTCAGCAGCCCGGAGCCAGCCTGGTAGTGCACTTGGCTCTGGCTGGCTTCAGGAGCTGCTCATTGCCGTGGCACCCGCCATTTTGCCTCGCCGGAAGTCCCCATATGGTGTGTCTTGTGCCGTTGAACCAATCACGCAACATTCCTTCCCTACTAATAAATCTACAACACTTAACATATAAATCTGGGGGCCTTATATGAAATCCGGGGACATTCCGGGGACGGATTTTGTTGGGGACAGATTTGTAAATCCGGGGACTGTCCCCGGGAGACAGGGACATCTGGCAATCATTCCGTAATAGGGCTTCTCCTGCCTTTGCCAGTATGTCAGCCTTCTCAGCCTCCTTAAAGAGGGCGTTCAGAAGCACTTGTACGTCTGGCCATATGGGATTGTGAGTGGAGAAGGTGGCGCAGTCTGGATGAGTCCCTCTGTCTTGCTCTTTGGTCACTGTGACCGAGCACCATTTGGGGCCGATCAGGATCTATGGGGAAGGGGATCCACCCAGAAGTTGTGGAGGGAACGGGAAGAGAAGCTTGGTCAAGAGACTGGCTTATGTCAGAAGGAGGCCTGACTGCATCCTTGGCGAAGCCCAGGGCAGGGCAGGAAGGCAGCATTGCCCAGCGGGAAGGCATTTGGAGGCAAATCATCAGCAAGGAACAGAAAATCCCCTCCCCTTCCCTCAAGAAGACTGAAGAATCTCTAGTCGGCACTCAGGTGAGTTCAGCATCCCAGGTCTCTGGGGTGTTCCTGTCCATTACAAAGCTGACTCGAGGCTCCGTCAACTGAGCCCCTACACTCCTTGCGTACATGAAAGGGGCACAGAAAGGATGGGAGGCAGCCTTTTCCTGGAGCCGTCTTACCTGCAGCAGTTCACTCTTCATCAGCTCACAGGCAGAGGTACCTGGCCTCCCCCGAGGCAATTGAGCGAGATACTGTTTTTTACCGTCCGTCTGCGACTCCCGGCAGGCTAGGTAAACAAACCGGCGATCCTCCTCAAACGTGAGCAGGACACACCCTCCTCCTTCTCTCCCTCCCTGCACTCCCCCAGGGAGGGGAAATGAGACAGACAGGAGTCCTTTCTACATGTTTTATTCCTGTCTGTCAACAGTACATAGAAATGTGACTGCACCCTTCAGTCTCCATCAGAAGAGACACACACTCCTCCCCTGTACTTCCAGTACAGATCATATGACACACTGAGCTAACATCCGCTGCTCAGTACAGAGAATAGGCTCCACCTTTTCTCCAACAGTACATCTGCACTGTTTTGCATTCCAGCCATCTGGAGCTGGCTTTTGCCTTGGTGCTTTTTCCCAACATCCTCCCCCAAAAGCATCAATTGGCAAAACATGATCCAGAGAAGAGAACAAACAGTTGTTATACATATAACAGTCCCCTGTTGTTTCAGTTCCACCCTTGGAACTCCCCACCACTGGTTTCACCAGTGTACCTCTCTGGTTGTCTGGCTTCCAAGGAATGAGTGCTTCTGCATTACCTTGGCTAGCTACCCTCTGTTGTGTCTTTGTCTCTGACTTAGACACTGCTTCAACCTGCTTTGAGTTGTTAACAATAGCAACACATGCAACAGCTAAGTTAGCAAACTCTTTTGAGTACCTCTTTGGTGGTACACCCTTTGTAACTCTCCCAGACCTGCGTATGAGGTTCTGATCCTCTGTGCTCACTGGTTCAACCTTTGGACTTTGTTGAGAACCAGTAGCAATCAGTGGTTCTTCCTTCATCTGTGAAGGTCTATCCATTGTGTGAGATTTTCTCTCAATGACTGTTACAACTGAACTCTCTGAGCTATCAGTGTCATCATCATCAGTACCACTGTAATCTGTGACATCAGAAAAATCATCATCATCTGAATCGCCACCTGTGGGAAATGTTTGTACTACACGCTCTTGCTTTGGAGCACTCTCTAGAAACTTTGTGAGAATCACCTGACCAGATTCAGACAAAATTACTCTGTAGAGACCTTTTTCATATCCCACAAAAATGCCTCTGGCATTCTTTACTCCACCTGGAGCTTCTGTTCTCACATGAGACCCGAAAACCTTAAAATAGGCAACAGAAGGTTTTCTATTGAACAGCTTCTCAAAAGGAGAACATCCCAACTCTGTTGAGACTTTTCTCAACCACACATGAAGATAGGACGCTAGCGATTCGGCCCAATATTCATGTGGCAAATGTGAACTCAGCAATTGCGCATTCATCCCCTTTTGCAATTCTTTGTTCACTCTAACACAGACCCCCCTGTTCCACGCTTCTTGCGAAACTGCCACTTTGTGGTCTATCCCTTTTCCATCTAGGAACTTCTGAAACTTCTGTAACAGAAAAACTTGTTTGTCATCTGTGAAAAGACAATCAATGTTAGCATCATGCATATTTTTAACCTTGTCACAAAACTCCTGAAACTTTTCTAAAGTTTCTTGCGGTTTCTCCATCATATAAACCCACGAATAATTAGTGAAACAATCCACACACACAAGGTAAAATCGTGCACCGCCTCTAGATGGTTCTAGAGGACCAATCACATCAGCATACACCCGCTGAAATGCTCTGTCGACCTTCGTCACCTTCCTGGTGCTCACACTGGTCACATCTGCAAGAGAGATTTCGTTAGGATCAGAAGAATTACATTTCATGTAATCACTTTGATCAAAAGTCAACAAATACAGTCCATCTTTCTCTCTGGCAGTAAGAAACAGTTCTCCATCTTTGCAGATCTTGCAGCTTTTAGCATCATAGGACAGTTTCAGTCCTTTCTTTGCAATCTGCGACACGCTCAGCAGATTAAATCTCAGTTCTGGAACCAGGTAAACATCGCTTATAGTCAAGTTCAGACTCTCAAGATACACAGTCCCAATTCCAGTCGCTTCCAACTCCTGACCGTTGGCCTGTTTCACAACGAAGCTTTGCTTCTTCAACGTCGAAAATAGTCCTCTGTGCGGGCACAAATGTTTTGTACAGCCCGTGTCGATTATGAACGAGTTCCCAACATCTGGCGTGGTTCCTTTCGCCATCATAGCCTTTGCAGGTTTCACCTGGCACTTGGTACGGCTTTTGCCTGACGCCTCAGGCTTCGTAGAGCTGCTCTTTGCTCCTCTTGACTGGCGCGGCTTCTTACAGTTTCGCTGTAGATGCCCAGTCTGTCCACAATTGTAGCATCGGACAGCACTCAATGCTACATCATGCTCCCTAGTAGCATCAGCAGTGGGGGAATTAGAACTCTGTTCTTCCCTCCCCCTGTCTTTTTCTTGCAGT
Source organism: Podarcis pityusensis (assembly GCF_964106645.2). Lineage (NCBI taxonomy): Eukaryota > Metazoa > Chordata > Lepidosauria > Squamata > Lacertidae > Podarcis > Podarcis pityusensis. The sequence goes on along the minus strand of NC_138045.1, from coordinate 35,170,462 downwards.
GCAGCAAGTCTGTCGTGTTCATTCAGGACCACAGCACAAACTCTCTCTGCGGTCAGCTGCGCGGCCGGTAGGGAACCAAGCTGACTGGCAACAACCTTGTAGGTGCGGCTAAGGCTGTTTATCATCATGAAGCAAAACACTTCCTCCTGAAGACGGAAATTGCGTTCCACCATCTGTTGACGCAGAAACTTCATTTCTGTTAGGTGCGCTTGAACATCTCCATCAGGCGCAAGTCTCAGATTGGTCAATTTCTCAAAATACAGCAACGCTGAAGAACCAGCATCTCTCTGATGCGTTGTACGCAGCGTGTCCCAAACCTCTTTCGCATTTTCTAAATGCTGAACATGCACCAACTGATCATCTGAGACACACAGAATTATAGCAGTCCTGGCCCTCACATTCTGTGACTCCCAACCTCTGGTTGGTGCTGCAGGGATGGGGTTTTCAATTACATCAAAAAGCCTCTGATTCTGCAGCAGGGCCTTCATCTTTACAGACCAAGATGAATAATTATCATTGGTTAAGGGAGGTGGGCAAGGCAAACCTCCCCCTTTCTTGGCATCCATCTTGAAGCCAAGCCTCCAGCTCACACTGTCAAACAAACTGTAAAATCCAACAGTTGTTTTTCCTTTCTCACGCAGCAAACTGCAAGTTGTTTACGGTCTTTTGCACCTGGCAGCTAAACTCTGGCTGCTATGAAAGTCCCTTCCAAGGGCTCGTAAACCTTATAGCCAAAACATTCTCTTGTTTTGTTTCGCTTTCCCAGGCTCACAGTCCAGCCCCTCTGCCAGTAAATTTCCAACTTTCCGTTACTTAGCAACAATGCATTCCAATAGGACTTCTTATCTTAACCACAAAAATTTGTGGAATGCAGGCCTCTTCTCCCGGAGCTTTTGTTTTCTTTGAAACGCAGCTCCGTGAACCAGGGAATTAATCTTCCTGCGTTCACACTTTTAGCCCGAAATGCAGCAGCATACCTTGAACTCCGTTGCTTGGAAAACACCTCTTCTTTCCTCCAGCTGTCTGTGGAGCCTCTGGCTTCTTTCAGACGCTTGCTTTCCTCCTTGGAGCAGAGGAGGACAATCCACCAGCCTCTCATGCAGATGTCCGATGAATCGCAACCATCCTCTGCTACCATATGTTAGTATCTTCATCAGCTCACAGGCAGAGGTACCTGGCCTCCCCCGAGGCAATTGAGCGAGATACTGTTTTTTACCGTCCGTCTGCGACTCCCGGCAGGCTAGGTAAACAAACCGGCGATCCTCCTCAAACGTGAGCAGGACACACCCTCCTCCTTCTCTCCCTCCCTGCACTCCCCCAGGGAGGGGAAATGAGACAGACAGGAGTCCTTTCTACATGTTTTATTCCTGTCTGTCAACAGTACATAGAAATGTGACTGCACCCTTCAGTCTCCATCAGAAGAGACACACACTCCTCCCCTGTACTTCCAGTACAGATCATATGACACACTGAGCTAACATCCGGTGCTCAGTACAGAGAATAGGCTCCACCTTTTCTCCAACAGTACATCTGCACTGTTTTGCATTCCAGCCATCTGGAGCTGGCTTTTGCCTTGGTGCTTTTTCCCAACACCTTTTCCTCCATCACCTGGATGATCCTCTCAAGAGAGGAGAGTTTCCTGCAGAGTCTGGCCAGCTGCTCACCCCTTCTCCCTGCAATCTCCTTCTCCACCTCTTCCACATGATTCAGCAGACACTTTTCTTCTTCTTCTTCCAGGAACTGGCGCAGTTGTCTCAACTACTCCACAGTCTTCAGCCTCTCCGGTTCTGAGGCGGTCGGAGTGAGGAAGATGGTCAGCCTTCAAAACATCAGCAAGAGAATTAGGATTTGAATTGAACTGCTTCCACCCTCTCAGCTCACAAGTCCTCAGGCTTCTCCTTGACTGCTTTTCACATAATAAACAACAATGGGAAATAAATTCCATTTAGCTGCATTCAAAGGTGAACTTACCTAATTCACAATTCTTGGGAAAATATGGAGACCAAAACAGCAATCTGTTGAAATTCACACCTCTGAATTTCTCAAGGTTGACCCAGCCAGGTAATGTTCACAAAAAATGTATTTACGAGGGTAAAGCACGTATCAAAATCTTCATACGAGAAGGTAGCCACCCTAGCATTTGATTCATTTTCAGAATAATAAATAAATAACAAACCGATATGGAGAAAGGAGAAATGGGGAGAAGTTGAAATGGGCAGATTTCCCCCTCCCTCCTCAGTCCGGACTTGCTTCTTGAAGTGCTTGTTCCCTCACTAGTAAGAATAGGGACACTTCCAAGGAGGTCTTTGCTTTCCTTGTCCAGGTCTGCTTGATAGGCCAGAATTTCCCCTCTCTCTTTCCTCCGAATCGCCAGGCGGCGACAAAGAGAGGAGATGAATATTCTACTGGCTTCTTGGGTCCAGTGGCCTTGCTATAATAGGAAAGTAATTGACTGGAGGAAAGAAAAGTACAGAGGTTTTCAACCTTTTGGGGTCCACGGCTCCCTGGACCAACTCCCTTCTTTCTGTGGCACCCCTGGGGGGCTCAGGAGACCAGTTAGGTCCCCCCTTGCTTGCCTCCCCTCCCCCTTTCTCGAACAGCCTCCCTTGCGGAGTGCTCTCTCAGCCTCGTCTCTTCTCCCCTCTCCTTAGGAGTCCTCCTCTTGGTCTCTGAGCTGCCCCCGCTGCCCCCCAGGGGCCTGGGACTTGCCTGTCCATTCCCAACAGCAAGGGCCCCTCGCCAGTTGGCTTGCTTCCTCTGAGGCCGCCTCAGCTCCTGGCAACCCACACCCCCTGGCCAGCCCCAGAGGCACCATTCTCTGGGGGAGAACAGCTGGGCAAGCCTTGGGGAGGCAGAGATGGCATCCGAGGAGGGAGGGAAGGAAAGAGGGACAGAGGCCAGTGTCTCCCGCGGCACCCCTGACCATCATTCAAGGCACCCCAGCTGCCACAGCACACTGCTTGAAAACCACTGCAGAACTGGGATGGGAAAGGTTTCTAGTCCAACTAACTGGTCTGGAGAAGAGGAAAGGCAGCCATGCTTGCTCCTTTGTCTTCTCCGAGGAGACTTCCAGCCTGACTTCTCATCTTGAGGCCCCAGGGAGAAGTGGGAAGAGGAGGAGGAGGAGGAGGAGGAGGAAGCATCCCCAGAAGAAGTGTGGTCCCCACCAGTAGGTGCTTCCACCCCCCATTCCTAAATCTGCTTCCAACAGATACTTGGAGGGGGGGGCATCCTGCACCATCTGGTCAATTCCTGGTGTTAGGAGAATTAGAAGGTCTAAGATATAAACACATACATAAATACCGAAAGTAGTTCTCATCACAAAAGAATATGCAGGTAAACCCATGAACAGCCAGGTAAACCCATCAACAGGTTTCCTGCCAGACAGGAGTCTGTTGTAGGCCACCCCTTCTGTGATGTATGTATGATGTATGGAGGGGTGGCCTTGGGCTCCAGGGTGGGCAATTTCAAATGTCTATAGAAGGACTTGGTTCGGGGTCTCCTCCTCTCCCCTGCGTGCGGGGGGGGGGGGGTGAGCACCCTGTTGCAACAGGTAATAAAGATCTGGCTTACTAGCTGCTTTGCTTCTCAGTATTCTCTGGTTGGCCTCTGTTATTTTCTCCTACCGATAGAGAAGCTACCAAAGGACTCTATATGGGCTCTGAGGTACCCCAGAAGGGAAAAGGAGCCGTTTTTTCCTTATAACACTGGCCCCCAGTCCCCACCCCCTTGCAGCTGACCCCTTGCTGCTCTCTGCTTGGCAGGGTATTGAGGAGACATCCTGCTAGCCAAAGGAGACATGTGCAATTCACATTTGTAGTGTTCTAAATATGTACAAAGCAACCTTGCTGGGGGATGTGGATGAGGTTAACCCTTTCTCTCCCTGCCATGGTCCCATGAAGCTGCTGTATTTCAAGGGAAGATCCCTTGGCCCCCCTGGCAGAGAGAAAGACTTTGACTCCCTCCTCCCAGCCATCCCAGCAGCCCTCAGGCTTCCCCTTGGCTGCTTCTAAGGTAATAAACAACCACCAATGAATACCATGCCTACTCTGGATCTGAGAATTAAGAAGATCACCTGCCAAGAAGAATACACAGCTATTTCTCCCCCTCAAGGTACCTTGTATTCCTCGACAGCCTCTTCCAGAGGAATCACCTCGTGGTGTTAGTGCTACTTGGATCTGCCCCAAACCACACAGATGGGGGCTTCATCCTCCTTGCAAAAGAGTTTCAGGGGCTCCTGGTGCTTCTCACAGACTCCTCCTTTCCCTCTGGAAGACTGAGAGTCTTGGCTACTTCGACAAAGGTAGCCAATTGACGATTGCGGACGAAGCTCCTTCTCTGGACTCCAACTCGGCCTTGAGGACAGGAAGCCAGCCTCCTTTTTGCCCCGCTGCACTGGATCAGGCCGGACCGGCAGAAGTTGTGCCCACACTCTGGGATGGTCCCTGTGTCATAAGAGAGTCAGGGTCAGAGAGGGGAATGAAGGAGAAGGACCCTACCAATATCAAATAGATCGTATTCTGCCTTCACACCCTACAAGAAGGTCAACGGTGCCTTGGGGAATGGATCCTTTTTTGCTGTATCAAATTGTATCCTTTTTGCTGTATCTTTCTCATTGACTTTAAGAATGGATCTGAATGTAGTTTTCGACTCAAATGTATTTTCCCTCAAAATGCTGTACTTTTCTAAATGTATCCAAATGTATCCAAATGGGTTTTTGTATTTCCCCCCAAACTCATCGCCTAGAGAATGTTCCCTAAATGTAACAATCACTTGTTCCAAATGTATTTGATTCAAATGTATTCAAGTGTATACTTTTATGGGGAAACGTAGCTAGGAAAATGTGGAGTTATATATATATATTGCTTATACTGCCTTTGAACGGTCAACGTTCCACCCTCTATCCTTTCAGGAGCTGCCAAAAACACTCTCCACACCACACTGCCATCTACTGGGTCTACAAATGATATCATGAATACACACAAATACAAGCTCTAAAATAAATTAGTTTTATTTTCCCATAAGTATGCAAACATAAGACTATCACACCCAAATTGATAGCTATGCAGAACAGGATCCCCCCCCCCATCGGATAGCTGCCTGCGCGGCTGTCTTTGAGGGGGGTGGAGGGAGGAACGGGCGGGATCGACATCGGATAGCTGCCTGCCTGCCTGCCTGCCTGCCTGAACATGCCGTGCACCCGGGGGGCGCTGCGACCGGCGCCCATTGGGAAGGAACAAGACAGGAAAAGGAAGGAAATGGGAGAGGTATTTTTAAGGTCCCACTTTTCACATGGTGTCCTGTTGTGTGGTCGGAAAGTACTCTTTATTGTTTGATTTGGGTTAATGTCAGAATAAAAGCGAGTTCCTTCAAAATAACACATTCCTTTTTATCTTACCAATTTCTCATATTGTAAGAAGCGGAAGAAGAAACCATAGAGAGCATTCATATTTTCCTTCTGATCAATGAAGTCAAACGTTACAATTATCCATTTTAGAATGAGCACCTATAGGGAGAAGACAGATCTCAGTAAGCCAAAGCAAGGCCAAGACAACAAACCCCTTCTGGAATATGGTCAGCGTGTACAACATCTAGCTGAATCATCACCAGGATAACTAAGTCAGACTGGGGGAAATATCATTCTTCAGAACCAAGACATCATTACCATGCTTTCCAAGTTACCTGAAAGTCACTAGAACACTTGCAAGCACAGAGCCAAGACACAGCTGAAAGAAGAGCAAAAGACGGAGTTTGGCCTCATTAGGTCCCCCTACCATGAACTCCTTAGGTGGGCCACCCTGCGCCCGCCTCGGCATCGCACCTCGCTATTCTGCAACTCGAGATAACACTGAACTGCTCTGCAGGGTTGTTGTAAGGATTGCAAGTCAAGGCATCCGAACTGCCTTTGAACATTGAAAAGCCCCTAGTCAATGCTTTGAACTACTGTCGCTTTAAAAAGGAAACTCTGATTAGTAAGAGTTTGGGGAATTAAAAATTGGTTTGTCCTGGGGGCGCTGAAGCTGTGTTCTGGCTTGAAAACCCAGTGAGACCACTGGGCCATCTAGTTCTGTATGGTCTGCCACAGCCAGCAGCTGCTCTCCAGGATTTCAGAGCTCTCTTTCCCATGAATGGGTTGAAACTGCCGCTTTTTGCATCATGTGCCTCTCCCAGAGCCATTTCCTGTATAGCGTTCTACATCCCATGTAGTCCTGCTTCTTCCAGCTCAGTTCAGTTCATTCTGCAACTGTGCAAGTTAGGCCGCATCTGCTTTATGCATTCAAAGCACCATCATGCCCCTTGACATGCTAACAGTTGCATCTTTGTATTCAATCCCTTCAGCACCTTGGACAGCAGTCTCTCAAGGCTCAGCCACAGGTACCTGGTGCCCCATGCTTCCTAGGCCCAGGTCCGTGCTTTAAAGGCACTGTGTCCGAGTGTTTTGTTGTCCCAGGGCTTTCTAATTTTCAGCATCCCTTTCCAGGGCAGCTTTATTTATTTCATGTCTTTAAGGAGTCCTCTGTGCGTGGCAAAGGCTTGTTGCTGGGACAATAGGAGGCTGCCTTATACTGAGTCCCACTATGGCTCTATCTAGCTCAGTCTTGTCCACAATGGATGGCAAAAACTCTCCAGGGTTTCAGACAGAGGACATTCTAGCTGGAGATACAACAGATTGAACCGGAGAGCTTCTGCATGTAAGCAGCTGCTTTACCACTAAGCTATGGCCCTTCTCCCATTGCTTCTGCCCTGAATGAACTGCAAGCCTGTCCTCCAGTCCTCCCAAAACTCTCTTTTGTGGCTACACTCTGCAGGAGGTCATTGGTTGCAGAAGTTGAGCTGTCTGCACAAGTGACTGAATCCGTGAGAAGGCTGATCTGTAATGAAATGCTGACTTTCAGGCATCTCTTGAAGACCTTTTCTGTGCCAACAGCTCTGTGCTATCATTTAAACATTTCTTGAGCACCCAGACATTTGATTTCTTTGGACTGATTTTAATGTCCACCCTCCACCCGCTTTTGTACATTGCCGTATTTTATGACATGCCCTAGCTTCTGAGAAGCCTTTCGCTCAAACCAGTTAGACATGACATGAATTAGTCGTTTTATCCACCCGGCATGTATGGAACGGACCCTGACGAATCAAATGACAAGGCATAATTAATCCCTCAGCTGAACTGAACAGGGAGCAGCAGCTGGGGTAGAACATGCAAACAAGAAATTATTAGTTCAAGGTACAGAAGCCCCAGAACACCCCAGCCACATGGAGTTAAGAATAGCAATTCCAGATTAAAGGGCTTGCATCTGAGACATTTGTTCCTTCCTTTTTGCCAAGACAGGTGATGTTCCTATGAATACATTGGAAATTTTGAAAGGACCGTGGGCATTTCCCCTCCGCAGCTGAAGATCCAGAGCTATCTGAAGAGGGGAAAATACCAGGTCTTGCTCAGCTGGAGATGTCTTATTTCCTTTTTAGATATAAGCTAATGAGAATTTTAGGCTGCCGGGGGTGGGGCAAAATCTGAGGATGGGAAAAATGATATCACTGGCAGTCACATGGGAGGCTGCTGAAAATGCACATGGAGAAACAATGGGTCCTTGTACTGAGGGGACTGTCTGACCTGCAGGAGGAAGCCAGTTGTTGAAAGGGAACATGGATCTGAGAAGGAGCTTAGAGGGAGATTTCAACATCCAGCTGGAGCCATCAATGGCAGTTCGTCACTAGTTCGGAGTTGGGGACTCTTTTTCAGTCTTAAGGGCCATATTCTCCTCTGGGAAACCTTCCAGGGGCCGTGTGCCTGTGGTGGAAGGGGCCACAGGTGAAAGTGGGTGGAGTGATGAATGTAAACTTTGGTTTCCTAAGGGAGGCTGGTTTCTACACACATTCAACTCTCCACTCTCTGTCCTTCATGACTCAAGGTTGCGAGGGGAGGGGTAGTACCTCTGGTGGGGGGCACATTGTGCTCCTTCTGGGGTAGTTTGTCCACCTTTGGTCACTACAGCTCTCACCTGCGGCTCTTAGAAACTGTCAGCCTGCAGCAGCAGCCACACCCCAGGAATGGCTTCAACTGGCAGGCTAACCAGGTGAGGGGAGTTGATGGGTCTCAAACCCTCAGTGAGTTAGGGGCTTCCCCTGCATGCAAAGCTAGTGTCGGGTACTGGCTAGAGGAGGAGGAATGGTGGGAGGCTACAGCCAGGGAACCCACCAGGGAAGCATCAAAGTGGGAAGGCTCCAAGCCAGGAGACTGCTGGTGGGATGCAGGAGACAGGTCAGAAGAAGAAGAAGAAGAAGGGGGAGCAGATGGCTTGGAGGCTAAACAAGCAACAGGTTTAAGTGAGACTGAGGCAGCTGAGTAGGAGGAGGAGGTGGTGGCGACTGAGGCTGCAACAGATCCCCAGGCACATGCCATGTCCACTGTTCCCTGCTCCCCTCCTCCTCTGTCCCCAGGAACAAGGGAGGCATTACATGGAGCAGAACAAAAGGCACAGAGAGCCCCTCCACGACTGTTGGGAAGTCAGCCGACTGAGGAGGAGCCTTAGGATAGGGATGCCATATTTCTAAAAGTAGAAAGCAAGACACCCCGAAAGCTGTGGAGCTATTTTTAGGAAGACCCCCAAATTGTTGAGCTTCTTAAAGGAAGACCCAGAAGCTGTTGATGTCTGATAGCCCTACCTTAGGAGGAGGCTAAGATCCTCCGTTCTGGCAACTGGGGCTAGTCCTGCCTGTGGAGTTTCTCTGTCGGGTTTCGTCTCCCTGAAGAAAGAGTCCACCTTACTGCTCATCTCTGAGTTTTGATGCTGAACTGCAGCTGAATCAGCCCTGACAGCCAGGCTCCGGACAATTGAGCAGATGAGACCACTAGGGGGTCCAACAGTCAAGAAGGTGGTTTCTGCCCGTGCTGTAGAGGGAAGTGACGAGCAGTGGGGCTCATCCACCTGGGAAGGTAGCTCATTTAAGAGAAGGAAGTCCCTGATCCTAAACCTGATTGATCCATTTAGCCCAGTATTGCCCACTTCCAGCCTGAGTGGCAGAAGCTCTCCAAGGTCTTGGGCAGAGAAAGGCTCCTACCTACATTGAGCTTCTAACTGCAGGTGCTAGGGACTGCACCTGGGACCTTCTGCATGCAATGCAGGTGCTGAGACACTGAGGCTATGGCGCCTCCACAAAACCTTCAGGTATGGGCAGGAGGCACTACTCGGCATCATTATATCCCACCCTTCCTCCCAAAGGAGTCCAGGGCAGCAAAGACACAACAGTTAAACAACCAAGACATCCAAAAACAGTTCCTACACAGAAGCTGTGAGGAGAACCTGAGCTTACAGGGTTAAACAGCTCAGAGTGTACGCTCTGCCTACTAGTGGGAGGGGGGAACTCCTACGTCAGTTCCGAGAGACTCAAGTCTTTGTTCTGTTCTCTCTACTTTCGCTTTTGAGGAGAGAGGACGTGTTTTCGCGATGCTGTTCGCTGTGATAGATAATGGATAGTCTGCTGTAAATAAAACTGCTTTTAGCTGCTAAGATCCTGAGTGGACTTTATTTAAGCACACTGAAGAATGCACTGGAGTGTTTTGCAGCTTCCTCTAGCCGCTGTTGATCTCTGCTATGCTTTGCTCAGAAGCATCGGAATGAGTCGGACCTTTGGAATGCCGGCCAGAGGCCTGCGATGGGGAAGCGTGCCGGACCTCACGCTTATCTGAGCAATAAATCTAACAGGTTATGGAGGCAGTAACTGCAATTAGAGGAAGCCTGCATTTGATGTGCTGTGTGCTTAAGAAGGCTGAAAACTGAGAAGCTGCTGTTTTGCTGCCGGAAGGCAAAAGTCCTGTTTTGAGGCTTCGCCTGGGAGAAAAGCAGGGAAGCTGGCTGCAATGCTGTGTGCTGCAAAGAGCCACTGGAGGCCTCTCCGTTGAAGCTGGCTGGTACGCGTGAGTACTTCAAAGCCCCAATGGGAGCACTGGGGGAGGAGATGGCTGAGCTCCAGGACTTTTATGATGTCCCGTTTGAAAAGCTCACAACCCAGTCCTGGGATATCTGGGTTAGAAGAGTCAGGGGGTGGTTTTTGGCCACAGGGTTCTGGAGTATAACCCAGAAGGAGCCCGCCCCACCCATGCCAGTTGCTGCTGAAGAAGGAGGAGCAGAGCTGGAGGCTGCACTCCTGGAAGATAGACAGCTGAGAATGCAAAGGGAGCTCTGCATGTTGAGAGCAAGCGTGGACGCTATCCTGTTGCCCCACCTGGAGGGCATTGAGTCGGCACAGGCCGCCTGGCAGGTGCTGAGGAGTCTGTGTGATAGCTCAGCAGGAGCCCAGGGCCGGGAGAAAGCCGAGAGCAGGGAGGAAGCTGAGAGCCCAGAGGGGGCTGCTGGCCATGTTCCTGAAGTTACAGCTGGGAGTAGCTGCTTTGTCTCCGAGGGGCCGTGTGATGTTGAGGCCTACAACCAGAGTGCTGGGGAGCGTGCAGGCCCAGGCTGTGCGCCCAAAGGTGGGGGTGCTGGGAACAAAGGAATGGCTGAAGAAGGAGCTGTGAGAGCTGTTGCTACGCGTCGCCGCTGTTATCGCTGTGGCTCCCCCTCCCATCTGGTGAGAGAATGTCCAGTGGAGGCACAGGAACAGCCGAAGGCCGTCTCCCGTAGCAACCAGATAAAGAGCTCTTCTTCAAAGCGTGGGAAAGGCAAGCCGAAGGCAGCTGGCAGAGACACTGAACGTAAACATTTGGCTGCCTCTATGGCTGTAGTCAAGAGTTGTCAACAGGATGCTGTGCTGGCTTTTGTTATCGACTCAGGAGCGTCACATCATCTCGTGCCATCTGGTGGATTCCTGGAGAACTGCACCTCTGTAAAATCTGGGAAGACTGTCTGTTTAGCAGATGGGACTCGACACCCACTCACGCAGACTGGCTCACTGTTTTGTTCTTTCTTGCAGGACTCAATCCAGGCTTTTGTTGTTCCAGGACTGTCCTGCGCGTTGCTGTCTGTCAGTGCACTTCTTGCTGAGAACTACAGAGTGTGTTTTGAGAACAATAAGTGTTCTATTTCCAAGAATGGACAGCACCTAGTCAGTGTTGAATGTAAAGACAGGTTGTTTGTGATAAATGCTTCTGTTGCAGGTCCAGATGACACGGATGACACGGAGGAGGCTCAAGCGCAGTGTGCCAATGTTCCAGTTCATGATGCGTGTGCACATCTCTGGCACCGACGCCTGGCACACGTGTCGTGGGGGTCGGTGAAAAGGATCCCAGAGTATACGCAAGGGTGCAAAATGAAATCATGTGCTAAGTTTCTAGATTGCAGAGCGTGCAAGTCCGCAAAGGTGAAAACGTGCACATACCCTAGGTCTGAGAGGGTGACCACCAGGGCTTTTCAATTAATTCATGCAGATTTGTGTGGACCGTTTTCTGTGAGCAGTTTGGGCGGAGCCAAATTTTCGCTGGTTCTGATTGATGACCATACGAGGAATTCTTGGTGTTTCACGCTTCGGCGCAAAGATGAAGCTGCGCCGCTAATCAAAGACTGGATTGCGGCTGTGGAACTGCAGTTTTCCACACGGGTGCAAAACTTTCAGAGCGATCGCGGTGGGGAGTTCACCGGGTCTGCACTGCAAAGTTTCTTCCGCAAAAAGGGGATTCAACACAGGTTGACTTCTCCACACAGTCCCCAACAGAATGGGATCGCGGAACGCAGGAATAGGACTCTAGGGGAGATGTCCGCAGCTCTTTTGTTTGATGCCGGGCTCCCACAGCGCTTTTGGGGGGAGGCTTGGCGAACGGCCAACTTTATTCTGAACAGGTCGTTCAATTCAGTGGTAGGTGGCACACCGTATTTCTTGCTCCATGGCAAGAAACCGAAAGTGCACTACTTCGGCGTTTTTGGCTGTGAGGCTTGGGTCCTCATACCAAAAGCCAAACGCAAGAAAGGTGAACCCAAGTCCCAAAAGATGATTTTTTGTGGGTATGAGCCAGGGACCAAGGGGTGGAGGTTTGCGTATCCGTCAGGGAATCAGTCCAGGATTCTGCTCAGCAACAGTGCTGAATTCTGTGAGCAGAGTGGCTGGGCAAGGATACATGGGAACCCTGACATCCTGTCAGAGAGTCTGCTAGACTCTGCTGATGAAGGAGAGGAAGAGGTTAAACCTGCTACTGAGGCTCAGAGTCCAGACCCAGTGCAGGCAGAGGGGAGAACTTCTCCCAAGGCTGTGAAGAGTGAGCAACGCAGTGCTCCATCTTCCCCCACAGGTTCGGCTGAGAAGTCCAGAAGGCGCAGTAAGTCAGAGGGGGAGCTCTCTGATGCCAAGGACGTTCTGGCTGGCCCTAGTGGGTCAGAGGGGGTTCCTGAAGTAGTGCTACGCCGTTCAACGCGGACGACCAAGGGGAAACCTCCTGAAAGGTTTGCCGTCACTAGTGTGTGGGTCGGAATGGCACAGTGTGAACCCGAGAGTTTTGAGGATGTTCAGAAACTGCCTCAGGAAGAAGCCAGGAAATGGCATGAGGCGATGAAGAAGGAGATGAACTCAATGGAGTTTCTAGGTGTGTTCTCCCTCACGAAGTTGCCGGTGGGTGAAAAGGCAGTGGGTAGCCGCTGGGTTTACCGTCTTAAGCCCACAGCGACAGGAGAACCGCAGTATAAGGCCAGATTAGTGGCGAGAGGATTCACGCAGCGCAGGGGGTTGCATTATATGGAGATTTATGCGCCCACGTGTAGGAGTGAGTCTCTACGCTTGGTCTTGGCCATCGCTGCACAAAGAGGTTTGCTGGTGCATCACTTTGATGTGGATGTTGCTTACTTGAACTCAGACCTCCAGGAGGATCTGTACATGCTTCCTCCTCCAGGGTTTGAGGGCAATGAGCAAGGTACTGTGTGGAAACTTCACAAGTCAATTTACGGCCTGAAGCAGTCGGCCAGGAATTGGAACTTGTGCCTGAATGAAGCTTTGGAGAAGCTAGGTTTCAGGAAGAGTCTTGCTGACAGTTGCCTGTTCCTTAGAGGATCAGGAGACTCACAGGAACTGGTGTTGTTTTACGTTGATGACATCATCCATGTTGGAAAGGCAGACAAACAGGTGCAGAAGTTTGCCAAAGAGCTTGGGAAACGGTTTCAGCTCAAGGACCTGGGTGCAGAAAAGATCTACCTAGGCGTCCAGATAGCGAGAACTGAGGATGGTAGCTTCTTGCTCAGTCAGAAAGGCAAGATTGAGCAGTTGCTTGAGAAGTTCAGAATGTCCGATTGTGCAGGAGTTCGGACACCCATGGAGACGAACTTCGTGAAAGATAGCCAGCAAGCAGAAAGTGCTGAGTTTGAGAATGCTGAGCTCTTTCAGTCAGCTCTAGGTAGTCTGTTGTATCTGTCCCAATGGAGCAGACCAGACATTGCCTTTGCTACCAACCTGCTAAGTAGGGAAGCGTCAAAGCCCAGTGTGAGTGCTTGGCACGGTATCAAGCGGGTACTGCGCTACCTGCAGCATACCAAAGACTTCTGTCTTAAGCTGCCAGCTGAAGGTGAGGCGAAGCTCACATGCTATGCGGACAGTGACTGGGCGAATTCGCAGGACCGCAAGTCTGTGTCTGGATTGGTGGTAAAGTTTGGGAAGTCACTGGTTGGGTGGAAGTCCCGGAAGCAAAGTCTCATTGCGCTGTCTTCTACTGAGGCTGAATTCAGTGCACTGTCAGACTTGTGCCGAGAACTAGAGTTCTATAGATGCTTGGTGCAAGAGATCTATGGGGATTGTAGCTTGCCCATCACGGTTTGGGAAGACAATCAGCCCTGTTTGAAGTTGGCTGAATCTGCGCAATTTAAGGCGAGAACCAAGCATCTGGACATACGTTTCCGAAATGTGTGTCAGAGTGTTCAGTCAGGTTTGATACGACTGAAGTACTGTGCCAGTCACAGTAACCTGGCCGATGGATTTACCAAACCTTTAAGCTTCCAGCGTCATGGGGAGTTTTGTGGTGGTTTGGAGTTGGGGGTAAGTTCTGTACTTACTGTCCCCACAGTAGCGCAGAGCGAGAGGGGGTGTGAGGAGAACCTGAGCTTACAGGGTTAAACAGCTCAGAGTGTACGCTCTGCCTACTAGTGGGAGGGGGGAACTCCTACGTCAGTTCCGAGAGACTCAAGTCTTTGTTCTGTTCTCTCTACTTTCGCTTTTGAGGAGAGAGGACGTGTTTTCGCGATGCTGTTCGCTGTGATAGATAATGGATAGTCTGCTGTAAATAAAACTGCTTTTAGCTGCTAAGATCCTGAGTGGACTTTATTTAAGCACACTGAAGAATGCACTGGAGTGTTTTGCAGCTTCCTCTAGCCGCTGTTGATCTCTGCTATGCTTTGCTCAGAAGCATCGGAATGAGTCGGACCTTTGGAATGCCGGCCAGAGGCCTGCGATGGGGAAGCGTGCCGGACCTCACGCTTATCTGAGCAATAAATCTAACAGAAGCAGACTAAGAAAAATCTCTCCTTAGAAGGCTTCTTGAAAGAGGAAGAGGAAGTAGGCATTGAAAAGATAGCAGAGAAGGGACCCCCGATAAGATGGTACCTGCAGGAAAATGTCACTACTCCTCTTTTGTCTCTTCCTTCTGAAGGATCCCGGTGAACAAGCAAAAAGCCCTTGGATAAACACACACACACACACACACACACACACACACACGAGGACAAGACAAGACAGGGCTGTGCACCACAAACCATCCCAAAATAAGCCTCCATTCTGTGGGATGTAAAACACAGGAGCAGTCAATGACAACATTCCTAGAGTGTACATGTTAGAACATGGGGAGGGATGTCTGTCCAGCAAGCAGGTAAACTTCCTGGGACGGACTTCCTCCGCATGTGACCAGAGGTGGGTGTGGCCTCACCTGTGCAGGTAAATGATAAAAGCACAGGGCAGGCAGCCACCTCTCTCTCTTGCCTCTTGCCTCTCTCATCTTCATCTTTTGAAGAAGCAGGATGCCCTCTTGGCTCTCAGCCAAGAGAGGAGGAAAGGACTATCTTCCTATAAGATAGATTCTGAATGTATGTTACCTTTTTAAGCGTGTCTGCCTTCTGGGATCATATTGTGAACAGAACGTGAGTAAACTCTCTTATACTTTTATAAAGACTGTGTCGTGTCTTGTATTTTAAGAGGGATCAAAAGGGGGAAATTACCAGAGTAATTATTATAGAGGTCCTAGTGAAGCTGTGCAGACGTTACCGTTGCGAACTTAAAAGGGGGAATGTTATAAACTCTGCTGATATTTTGGGAACTTGTTAGCACAAGTTGGATTAGGATATAATCTCACAATATATCCTCTCCTGCACCCCAGAACATTCCCACACATCCCCCATCAATCAGTATTGGGCTAAAAGCTATAGGACACAAAGCTACATGCACCTAAAAACTGGTTTTGAAATAGCCTTGGTCTTGCCTAGTCCCTCAGCCTTGTGAGCATTCCACTTTCTCTACACTATGCGTGTACCCCTGACCGTGTCCTCCCTTACTCATTTCCCCCCTAAACTAGAAAGCCCCAAATGTTTTAGCTTCTCATCTGGGAGTTGCTCCAGCCCCTTGATAATTTTGGTTGCCCTCTGCTGAACATTCCTGCCCCCCCCCCAAGCTCTACCTTCAACTGCAAACGTGGCAGACAATGCCTTCCCTGCAGTTGCACTGCCAAAAAAGTGCATTTTTACTTTGAAGGACAGGAAATTCTCCTGCAGGCCATCTGTGCTAAAGAGAGGGTGCAGATATAAGTCTCCTTGTTTTGGACCACCCAATTGCATAAAAATAAGACAAGATTAAAAGTGTTGAGTTTTCCCCACCCCATGGAAAAGGAGCAAATGAAAAATCCTCTCCTGAGCTGTGGCTGTGACTTCCTGAGCATGAGAGATGAAAAGGGCCTGTATGGATTTGGCAAAGTCAGCATTCACAGTTCGAGAATCACACTTGGCTCATGACCAAGGGTGTCCAAAAATAGCAAAAGCCAAACTTTTGGCTCAGAGTTGAAATGCTGACGTTCCTCTTCTCTATGGCCTGCTGGTCAGCGGATGCCTTGACCAAGACCTGGTTGTCTAACTTTAGACCTTTCGCCTACACCTGCTGTTCTGGGCTATGAAACAACAGCAGCAATTCAGCCCTTGGCTCACTGCAAATCATGTGTGCAAACACAGAACCTGGCTTTGGGCTGCTTTGCCTCTGACTTACTTTGCAACATCCTCTCCCTCCAGAGGAATCTTGCTTTGAACAAAAGTAACCCACAGTGGAAGATCAACTTCACTTTACTTGACTAGACCCAGTGGCGTAGTGGGCTGCGGGGCACAGGGGCAGTTGCCCCAGGCACAAAATTGTTAGAGGTGCACAATTTCAGCACCTGGTGCTGCCTCAATACAGCTGCACGCTTCCATCACTGAGGTCCGATGACAACGGCTTGTCCATGCGATCAGGTAAGTGACCTCTCCAGACAATGGGGTGGCTCTTCTTTTCTTATCTCTGTGGCTGTGATCCCCTGGGTGATGTGGATGCCATTAGGCAGTCGAATGCGCATGCATACTCCGTCTGTTTCCCTCCCTCCTACCCCCTCCTCCACGTGGGAACTGGCAAGCCATACTATGTCTCTGACGAGGCAGAGCTCTGGCACCCTCCTACCTTGGTGGAGTCTACCTCTTTTTATCTGCAGAAAAACTCATGACAGGAGTCATTACAGGAGATCTTGGACTCTGTATCAGACCCTGATGGCAAAGGTGGTTCTGTTAGACTATGAACCACCTGAAAGAGTCTCCTGGTACTGTTTTCACCAACAGATCCAGCAACAATGGTCCTCCTCACCGTCGCTATCGCCACTTGGTAGGCTCGGCGTTGAGCTCTAACCCGTGTTTGGTCTCATTTGAAGTGGGTTTTTCACCACCAGCACTTTAGCTGTCTCAGTAATTGTTTCATCACCCTCAGCCCCAGGGGTAGAACCACAGGGTCATCCCAGTGCCATGCCATTGGAGAGGGTGCTTTTTAAGGTTTGTGGAGCAGCACCCTCTTATTCCCCACCACCAAATGTGCTTTCCATGTGTTTGGCCGCCGTCTGTCGGGTCTCCCCAGATGAATTTGCTATTAGAAAGAGGCATGTGAAGCCATAATCCTGGAAAGAGATTCTGGAGAGAAGCACTCGACCCAATTTTAGCGTTTGACTCTGTGAGAGGCGCCCAGTGCTTGGTCTTACTAGCTGCAGCTCAACTTTAACTATGTTTACAGCAGAGGAGCAAGTCCTGGAGGGCTGGCTTCCTATTCTGCCTCTATGGGTGAGTTGGCATTGATGAGGAAAATTCCGGGGTGTGAGGCTACTATATTTTTTCATAATATAGTCCGGCCCGCCACATGCTCTTGTGGGATGTGAAACACAAGAGCAGTCAAGTACAACATTCCTAGAGTGCACATGTTTACACATGGGGAGGAATGTTTGTCCAGCCAGCAGGTAAACTTCCTGTTTCCTTCTGGGCTGGGACAAACTTCCTCTACATGTGACTAAAGGTGGGTGTGGCCTCACCTGTGCAGGTAACGACAAAAGCACAGGGCAGGGCAGCCATCTCTCTCTCTCTTTCACCACATGCATCGAAGAAGCAACATCTGCTTAGCCAAAGATGCCCTCTTGGCCTCCAGCCAAGAGAGGACAAAGGGACTGTCTTCTTATGGAATAGTTTTCAAGTGTATGTTACTTTTCTAAGCTAAGTCTGCCTTCTGGGATCCGATTGTGAACAGAATGTGAGCAAACTCTTTTTATACTTTTATAGAAGACTGTGTCATGTCTTCTCTTTTATGAGGGAATAAGGGGGAAATACCAGAACAGTTATTATAGAGGCTTTAGCGAGCCTGAGCAAACGCATCCGCTGCCAATTTTAGAAGAGGGGAATGTTACTCTGCTAAATTGTGGAACTTGTTAACCCAAGTTGGATAAGGATATAATCAGACAATATATCCTCTCCTGCATCCCTGAACATTCCCACAGGTCTGAGGGACGGTGGACAGGCCATAGGCAAACATGTCCAGACGTCTCACTCAGTACAAGCTTAACACAGGCAAACATGTCCAGGCACCTCTTAAGTAAAGCTAAAGGTAAAGGGAGCCCTGACCATTAGGTCCAGTTGTGACCGACTCGGGGTTGCAGCGCTCATCTCACCTTATTGGCCGCCGAGGGAGCCGCCATAAAGCTTCTGGGTCATGTGGCCAGCAGGACTAAGCCGCTTCTGGCGAACCAGAGCTGCGCACGGAAACGCCGTTTACCTTCCCGCCAGAGCGGCACCTATTGATCTACTTGCACTTGGACGTGCTTTCAAACTGCTAGGTTGGCAGGAGCAGGGACCGAGCAACGGGAGCTCAGCCCGTCAACCTTCTGATCGGCAAGCCCTAGGCTCTGTGGTTTAGACCGCAGCGCCACCCGCGTCCCTCCTGCGCATCCATACCCTGGGGCAAGTCTGGGGATGGGCTCTTGGTTTCTTTGGCCAAGGAACTGCTCAGTAATTGTCACCTTTGGGCACTTCCCTGGGTGGGGGGGGTGTACACGTGTCCTCACGCTTGAGGGATTATGGCGGGAGATAGAGGGGGAAAGAGTCCTTTCCTTAAGGGCAAGAATGGCGTTGGAATGGAGGAAATTGATGCAGGGGGTGGATTTTCTGAAGTGAGGGGCTTTTCCTAAGCCGGCAGTCCATAAGGGAAGTGGCTTGACAGATTTCTTGCAACAAAGGATCACTTTTGGCAATAGAAACCAGTTAATGGGCTTTTGATGGACTGAGTCCATTGTTCTCTCAGCCGGTGGCCACTCAGGAGCTCAGTCAAGCTGGCGAAGCTCCGCTGCTCCGCAGAACTGAAACAGGCAGCGGCACAAGAAAGATTCTGTCCACTAGAGGCCGCTATCCGCTAAGCGCTATTGGCTAGCTGTCCAAATCCGATGCTTTTGATTGGGCTATACGCAGCAGTATGTAAATACAGAGTTCATGCCCAAGTCCCCGTTCATATTGATGCGGTTTCATACCAGAAAGAGGGAAGCAGGGTCTTTCATTAATAAAAAAAGATGTGGTGCTTGGTGCGACAGGGGAAGGAAAGGGCTTTCTCGAGCTCATTGTCTCGCGCCCTAGGTATGTGGAGGGGTTTCTGGGGAAGGCGAGATCCCTAGCGAATTTCCCCCTCGGAAATTCCGTATAGCATATTCTTAAAAAAGGGGGGAAAGGAAAAAGGAGGGGGGGAGAGAAAAGACTGAAAGGGAAGAAAGGTTTCCTCTGTTCCCCTCCACTCTTCCAAAAGAATTCCGAGCTGAGGTGCAGAGCTCTTTCCTCCCTTGTGACCTCCCCACCCTCCTCCTCCTCCCTTCCACATAACTGGCTGTGTCACCTTGCCTGCCAATCATACCTCCCTTTGAACTGAAGCAGAGTTCCATCCCTGTTTGTGCCAGTTCTGGAGTCTAAAAGCCGAGGACCTAAATCAGCCAAAGGAAAATGACACCCTTCCTACCCACCCAAAAATGCAACTTTCATTGGTCTGTTTGCTACTGGACGTGGGTTTGTTTTTTTCTTTTGGTTTAAGAAGCGAAGCAATAGCTCATTTGCTTGCGAGTGTGGGAGTCTGCAATTCTTGGTGTTCCAGGGCTTTTTGCAAGTTGGAGTTGCCTCCAGTCCACCCCGGATGTAAGAACAGTCCTTCTGGATTAGACCAATGGATGATCTAGTCCAGCACCTTGTTCCCCATAGTTGCCCAGCAGAGGCTCACAACAAGCCCATAAGCAGGACCTGAGTGCAATGGCCCTCTCCCACTCATATTCCCAAGCAGGGCCGGACCTCTGATGAGCCAGAGTGAGGCAGCTGCCTCAGGCGGCCGATGCTGAGGTGAGGGGGTTGAGCTGGGAGTGGCCTGTGGCCTGTGGCCTGTCCTGTACCCCTACGTTAGCTGACTGCTCTCAAGTGCAGGGAAAGCTCCTGTCCTTTCCAAAGTACTTGGAAGAAGATTCAACAGTCAATCCAATTGGCTTCGGTACAGGAAAGATTTTGGGGTGTTTTACTGTTTTGGATGTTTCAATTTGCTGGGAGCGCCCAGAATGGCTGGGGCAACCCAGTCCGATGGACAGCATAGAAATCTCAACATTGAATTTGTCTGATTTCCTTTCAGAGCCATTCAAGTTGGTACTTTTCAGCACCTATGGGTGTAGTGGCATCTGGACCATGGACCTCTCAGCTGGTGACTTGTGGGAGTCAGTCTGCAGCTCAACACACCTCAGCCAGTGGGATGTATCACCAGAGATTACAGAACCCCAGCCGAGTCTTCAGAGATGTCCTGCTCTCAGCAGAGCAGCTTCTTCCAGAGCAGTGGCGGAGCAGGGTGGGGGCGGTCCGCACTGGGTGTCATCCTGCGGGCGGGGGGGGGGGGACATTCACTGGTGGCTTGGGAAGCTGGGGGTCGTGGGTGGGCGCTCCCGGCTGGAGGAGGCAGGCAGGGGAGAGGACGGGAAGGAGGCAGGTGAGCAAAGAACGGAGGGGGGCAGGAAGGGGAGAGGAAGGAAGCGGGATCGGTGGGTGCGCCTTTCATTCTGCCTGGAAGAGCAGCGCCTACAGCTGGACTACCAAGTGGATTGAAAGGGTCACTTTGGGGGCAGCGCTGCAAATGCAGAAGGGACCTTGGCCGGTTTCTAAACAGGGAAAGTGAGTTTCCCTCTGACAAACGCTTTCTGCCTCCCCTCTGCAAAGCTCCACATGTTTCCGCCCCACCCTGTCCTCAGCCAACCCCCCACTTAGAAGCCACTCTTGGGTTATTGACTTCTGTGTGCTTGTGTATCTGTGTCTCCCGTGTGGGGTTCCTCTCTGCGTAAAGTCTTCAAGCTGTGCCTGTGTGCGCCTGACAAATCGGCCCCATTGCCTTTCCCTCGTCAAAATTTATCTTTCCCCCCACCTCCAGTCTCCGTTGTTGTGGGTCCTGGCTGAGAGGAAAAACAGAAGACGGGGGGCCATCGGTCAGGGATAGTCTACTTGAGATTCCTGCATTGCCCCAGGGGGTTGGCTTGATGACCCTCAGGGGTCCCTTCCAGCTCCACTCTTCTCTGGCGCAGGCTTGTGCAGAGTTTTAGGTACAAGTTGGGTGCAAGGGGTGCAGCCCATCTTATGCACCGCCGGCTCGGGAAGAAGTCCCACTGATCATGATGAGACTCGCAGGCGAGTAGATTGCTGCTGTGCAGGCCTGCTGTTGAAATCAATGTTTTCCTTTTCAGAGCATGGTGAAATCCCCATGACTAAAACCTCCCCTTCCGTAGTTTCTGTCAGGAGTTCAGCCTACACTCGAGTAGCACCCTGGCAGAGACACGTGCCCGACTGGCATGTTCCCTTCCTCCTGGTCGATCGTTTGGGAGCTTCATAAGCTTTCTTCAGCCCGAACATCACAGCGACCGATGCCAAGCGACACCGGCAGACTTAGGGTACCGCAGAGTTTGTGCATCATGCGTGACAGACCTCAGCAACTCAGCATTTTGGCTAATCGACTTGATTTACATATCAACACACACACGGAGCACTGCAACATGGCTCCCTCTCTCTCTAGCATCAGACAGCAAAGAGAAAAAGAACAAAGGACAATAGTCCCACTTCACGGAACACAGGAACACAAACATCCTGTCGCCGTCACTTCCCACTCTGTGGAGTCAAAACATAGACAACAATCCCATGACTGCAATCATGGAGCTGGAATTCTAACAGTTTGAAGCGCTACCACAGGTTCCGCAGAATATCTGTACTGCGTGGTTTAGTGTGGCAGCACCTGCCCTTTGGAACTCCCCGCCTCTTGCAACAAAGCACTTGCCTTTGCTAGACGCTTTTCAGGCACCTGCTAAAAGCATTCTTGTTTAGGCAAGCATACCTAGAAGCTTAGGAAGTTGAAGAAATTTTCATCTCTTTTAATATTTTAGCTTTTGTATGTTTTAAAGTAGGATTGTTGATTTTTCTTGATTTTACTGCTGTGGTGGTTTTTTTGTTTTGGTAAACCACTTTGCAGGCTTTTTAAAATAAATTTTATTAAATAAAGAAGCAATACATAGAACTTAGAATAGAAATATATAGGAAAATATATATCCCCCCCCCCCATTTTCTTTATTTTCCCTTCTCCTCCTCCTCCTGCTGCTGCTCCTCCTCCTCGTGTTCCTCACCTGAAGGAAAAGCCAAAGAACCACCATTAACATTGGTGCCTGGTATGTGCAACCATATGCTGTATTTTTATTCTTTTTGGCAAGAAAATGGGCACACAAGGAGGCAGCAAACCTTTGTGCCCTTCAGAGGCACATGCGCAGTCTGCTACTGGTCTCTGGTCTCCTGCGCATGGGGTGGGCGTGGGGGGGAGGCCACCCCTTCCACGCAGCGAAGGCGACCCTGGCATGGCTACCAGCTGCCCACAAAGGCGCAGTGAACTGGGCTCCAGACTGTGGTGGGACTCCCCTAAGCCCCAGCCAACATGGCCAGCGCTCATCATGGATGATGGGACTTGAAACCCATTGGGAGGGAGGGCCATGTGAAGGCAGGATTCGCAAAAATACCTCTGGCTTGCGGCTCCTGGAGTGTTGCTGGCAACGCCTGGAGTTTCTCTTCAAGCTCCTGGAGCTTCACACGGAATACTTGAGCTTCCTTAAATACTGTTTCAGCTGCATGCCACACCTTAGCCAAAATCGCTGCTATCACTGAGAAAAAGAAGGGAGCATCTGTGCATGTCATTCCGGTCAAGTTGCACCAAAGTGGGACTTGTTCATCTGAGCTCCACAGGCTGGTTCTTCTAATTGTTTGACTGGGGTTGTTTGTTGGTTTTTCTTTAATTTGGGGCAAGGCCTTTATATGTGCCCTTTCAATCCCCAAGAGCCAGCACTGTAAATCAGTTTTAAGGGAGTCTTACAACCACAGCTGCCGCCACCCCCCACCCCCCAACATCATCAGCAGTTACACATACAGGTTTTTAAAACTTATTTAATATCTTTTTTAAAAAGTTAACCTTGTAATTCCTAAATCATTTTAAACACTTTGAAATACATTCTAAAATTCTGCTTTTTAACATTTATGTAAATGATGTAATAAAGGAACCCAAATGGCCAGATATTTCCCTGTTTCAGTTTTATCCCATAATGTATCCATTTTGCTACATGCCAACGATACGGTGTTGTTAGCACAAACGCAAGTGGGTATGAGGCGATTTCTAAAGAACTTTGGGAGACTGTGTCGTAACAAAGATTTGAATACAAATTATTCCAAGACAAAAGCCGTAGTATTGGGGGTACAGCCCAGGAAGCAGAAATGGCTCCTAAATGGACAAGCCATTGAACAAGCCAGGCATTTCAACTTCAGTGGTACCTCTGGTTGCGAACGGGATCCGTTCCGGAGCCCCGTTCGCATCATGAGCAGAACGCAACCCGCGTCTGCACGTGTGTGGGTCGCGATTTGCCGCTTCTGCGCATGCGCGTGACGTCATTCTGAGCGTCTGCACATGCGCGAGCAGCGAAACCTGGAAGTAACCCGTTCCGTTACTTCCGGGTCGCCGCAGGACGCAACCTGAAAAGGCGTAACCTGAACCGAGCGGAACAAGAGGTATGACTGTATTTGAGGATTTGCTTCTCTGATAGGAGTACTGGGTCTCATCAGATGACAGCCTCGGCCTTGAAGGCATCAAGATCTGCACAAGCAATCCTTAGCTTTAGCAGAACTGAAGGCGGCAATGGGATTGCCCCTGCTCCGAGAAGATATACAGTGGAACCTCGGAAGTCAAACGGAATCCATTCCAGAAGTCCGTTTGACTTCCTAAACATTTGGAAACCAAGGCGCGGCTTCCGATTGGCTGCGGGAGCTTCCTGCACTCAATCCGAAGCCGCGGAAGCCCTGTCGGACATTTGGGCTCCAAAGAACATTCACAAACCGGAACACTCACTTCCGGGTTTGTGCCGTTTGGGAGCCAAAACATTTGCGCCGCAAGGCGTTTGGGATCCAAGGTACGACTGTATTGGTAAGGCGCCCCCACAGGTAACATGGGGGGGGGGAGGAGAATGATAGGAGGGGATCGGGAGAGACAGGGAAGCCCGGAGGGAACGCCCCACCTAGCCCATCTCTGACCCCAAGCCAATATCACCAGCGGCTGGAGCAAAAGAGCAGAGGAAGCGCGCACCGGGGACCGGCTGGGGGAAAGAAGAACGCGGCGTGGACCCCCCCCTGCCAGTGCAGGGGGGCACAGCAAAAACCATGCTTTATGTTATTTAGTTTATTTTCAGTCCATTTCTTATCCGTATTTTAAAGCCCTATGAACCCAGGTAGGTGGCCTGAACCATTGGAGCCCATTTCCTGGAACCGCCACCTCAGCCCTGATCTAGGGACCCGACACCAAGCCCTGGGGGTCCCACAGGAGAATTCAAACTGCCCCTTTTTCTTGTTCCCTTCTCTCTCTCTCTCTCTCTCTCTCTCTCTCCTCCTCCTCCTTCTTCTTTAGTTATATAAACAACCCTCCCATTTTTATTAATACATTATTATTCATTATTCATCCATTTTTATTCACTTCTTACTCATTTACTCATTTTCATTATTATTACTAATTTTTCTCTTTTTTAAAA
Source organism: Podarcis pityusensis (assembly GCF_964106645.2). NCBI lineage: Eukaryota > Metazoa > Chordata > Lepidosauria > Squamata > Lacertidae > Podarcis > Podarcis pityusensis. The sequence continues at coordinate 35,145,918 of NC_138045.1, read as the reverse complement.
AAAGGTTTTTTAAATTTCTCATTAAAGAATTCTATATATATATCTACTTTTCCATCCCCACTCCCCCCCCCCCTTTCTCAAATTACCTCTTGCTTGCGGCTCCTGGAGTATTGCAGGGAATGGCTGGAGGTTTTCTACAAGCTCCTGGACCTTCATATGCAATGCTTGATCATCCTTAAGTACTGTTTCCGCCCCCGTCTTAGGGCTATTGGGCGCCTTCTTCAGTATTTCAACATCCTGGAGAGGACAGACACTTCCTGCTAGACATTTACTCCAGACATTTACAGAAGACACAGAGGCACTGGTTGAAGAAGTTGGGAATGAGCAGACAGTGCTATTGCTGAGAAGGAGCTCCACCCCAGGGTGCTAAGAGCTCTTTCCCTAGCCTGCAGGTGCCAGAAGGCCAAGCGCTGGTGTTGCAGTGGTGGTACTTCAGAGGAGTAGGAGAAGAGGCTGCTCTGGATTCTGGGTATATAAATGGCCTTGCCTGAAGCTGTGGATTGTGCTGTGCATTAGCAGAGAGGCTCTACTTAGTTGCAAATGAAGCACATTTCAGTTACTATAATAACCGGTGTTTCCATGCATGCTTGTTCAGGAACTCTGTGAACTAGACAGCCGCTGTTTTAAACTGGCCCTTTTTCTGGCAGGTTAAACGATTAAAGTTGACTTGATTAACTTCATCCGCCAACTACCCTTCTAAGCAACCAGAGCAATTACAAATAAAAGGCTCTCCAACCGTGCACTATCCCTATCTGCAAGCAAGCTCTCCCACAAAGTGGGGGGGGGGCAGGGGATCCCCTCTGCTGTGCTTTGCCTCAACGCCCCAAAGACAAGCCGTCCAGCTGGAGAAAAGGGGGAGGGGTGTACGCCACAGGAACGGCCAAGAACGCTGTTTTTTGCTCAGCAATGAGGCGTTAAAGCAGACAGACCTTCCTCTGGGTCTCTTCTCTCTCGGGTCGGGCTCTCCCTCTCCTCAGCGGCGGCGGCTGCAGCAAGGTCGGGGCACCCCCCCAGCCAGCGGATTGGCTGGCTGGAATGTCCCCGGATTTAATTAATGTCCCCGGATATAGTCGGGACCTCCGATGCTGCTTGCTGCCATGGCGTCAGCCATGTTGCAGTGCTGGAAGTCCCCACGCGTAAATCCGGGGACATTCCGGGGACAAATTTCTGCAGGGGACAGATTGCTGAATCCGGGGACTCTCCCTGGCAACCGGGGACGCCTGGTAAGCCTCCTTCTGGCCTTACCTGAGCAGCAAGTGTAGCTTGTCCTGGATCACCATGGATCCCTTCAGCTGCCATCAAGCTCCCAGGTGTGGATCTGTTGTCCTGACCTGATTTTTAAATAGAATTCCATTAGCCTTTACATTTTTAACTTTTGACTCTTATCTGCAAACCCACAGCCCCACCTCCCCACCTTAACACTGGGAGGGCCATGTCCCCGGAATTTGTGAAGACAGGATTCTCAAAAATACCTCTGGCTTGTGGCTCCTGGAGTGTTGCTGGCAACGCCTGGAGTTTCTCTTCAAGCTCCTGGACCTTCATAGGCAATGCTTGAGTTTCCTTAAATACTGTTTCAGCTGCATGCCACACCTCAGCCAAAAGAGCTGCTATTACTCAAAAAAAGTTTAAAAAGTTTTTTTTTTAAATTTCTCATTAAAGAATTCTCTATATATATAACTACTTTTCCATCCCCACTCCCCCATTTTCTATTTACTTATTACAACGGATTTTTTCTTTTCCTTCTCTTTTCTGAACAAACAATCAAACCATTTTCAGCAGGATTTTTTGTGTTTTCGTTTTCTTTCTTTCTTCTTTTTCTCTCTATCTCTTTTCTCTCTTCCATGTTTTTTCTTTTCCATCATGTCTTTTGTCTGACACTGTAACTTGAACCACCACAGCGACTTTTGATTTTTAAATAGAATTCCAGTAGCCTTTACATTTTTAACTTTTGACTCTTATCTGCAAACTCCCAACCCCACCTCCCCACCTTAACACTGGGAGGGCCATGTCCCTGGAATTTGTGAAGACAGGATTCTCAAAAATACCTCTTCCTTGCGGATCCTGGAGTATTGCTGGCAACAGCTGGAGTTTTTCTTCAAGCTCCTGGACCTTCATACGCAATGCTTGATCATCCTTAAGTACTGTTTCCGCCCCCGTCTTAGGGCTATTGGGTGCCTTCTTCAGTATTTCAACATCCTGGAGAGGACAGACACTTCCTGCTAGACATTTACTCCAGACATTTACAGAAGACACAGAGGCACTGGTTGAAGAAGTTGGGAATGAGCAGACAGTGCTATTGCTGAGAAGGAGATCCACCCCAGGGTGCCAAAGAGCTCTTTCCCTAGCCTGCAGGTGCCAGAAGGCCAAGCGCTGGTGTTGCAGTGGTGGTACTTCAGAGGAGTAGGAGAAGAGGCTGCTCTGGATTCTGGGTATATCAATGGCCTTGCCTGAAGCTGTGGATTGTGCTCTGCATTAGCAGAGAGGCTCTACTTAGTTGCAAATGAAGCACATTTCAGTTATTATAGAAACCGGAGTTTCCATGCATGCTTGTTTAGGAACTCTGTGAACTAGACAGCCGCTGTTTTAAACTGGCCCTTTTTCTGGCAGGTTAAACGATTAAAGTTGACTTGATTAACTTCATCCGCCAACTACCCTTCTAAGCAACCAGAGCAATTACAAATAAAAGGCTCTCCAACCGTGCACTATCCCTATCTGCAAGCAAGCTCTCCCACAAAGTGGGGGGGGGGGACAGGGGATCCCCGCTGCTGTGCTTTGCCTCAACGCCCCCAAGACAAGCCGTCCAGCTGGAGAAAAGGGGGAGGGGTGTACGCCACAGGAACGGCCAAGAACGCTGTTTTTTGCTCAGCAATGAGGCGTTAAAGCAGACAGACCTTCCTCTGGGTCTGCTCTCTCGGGTCGGGCTCTCCCTCTCCTCAGCGGCGGTGGCTGCAGCAAGGTAGGGGCACCCCCCCAGCCAGCGGATTGGCTGGCTGGAATGTCCCCAGATTTAATTAATGTCCCCGGATGTAGTCGGGACCTCCGATGCTGCTTGCTGCCATGGCGTCAGCCATGTTGCAGCGCTGAAAGTCCCCAGGCGTAAATCCGGGGACATTCCGGGGACAAATTTCTGCCGGGGACAGATTGCTGAATCCGGGGACTGTCCCTGGCAACCGGGGACGCCTGGTAAGCCTCCTTCTGGCCTTACCTGAGCAGCAAGCGCAGCTTGCCCTGGATCACCATGGATCCCTTCAGTTGCCGTCAAGCTCCCAGGTGTGGATCTCTTGTCCTGACCTGAATACAAAAGAAGTGATTCTACATCTCCATTCCAACACGAAACGAAAGCCCAGAGCCTGCCTTCATGCTCCCCCTCATCTGGAATATGGTCACTTCCAGCCCCCTCCCAGCCCAAGGATCTCCTTGTAGAGGACTGCTTGTATGACAGAGAGGTTTTCTGTGGAGTGCTGCCTCCCTCTGCTGGTGCAAGCTGTTTCTCCAGCAGAAAAATGCTTCCTGGTAGATTGGAAGTGGCCACCCCTCTTTCCCCAACCCATTCCATATGCATCCCGACCCCAACTATCAGGATTTGCCATCTGGCCTGACTCTACAGTGCTGCTGATACACAAGATAGGCAATAGCCTGCCGCTCACTAACCTAACTGCAGCCTTGCAGGAAAAGAATATAAGAGCAGCCAGAGATTTTGTAGTCCAGCCTATTCACATAAGCAGACCAGTCCCCTGCAGCGCACACCCTCCTACTCAAAACCAAGTCAGCTCACCGCCATAAACTGGGCCTCTTTCTCCTGCTTCACTTCTGAGATATTTCAGGGCAGGCTGGATTAAAGTCGGCTCACATTCCTGGCAAGGCTGTTTTCGTCCACGGAGTTTGTTCTATGAGACACATGAGCCAAATAGCCGAGGAGACAGTTTTTTAGCTGCCTGTCATTCCTACACTTTATACTGAAAGGATTTCAGGGGCTGATGCTCTTTTTCTGCATGGAGGGTGGGGGTTTCCAAAGGGGCACTATTCAGACCTGCATTCATGGTTTATGAGTCGTAGCCGTGTGACAACTGCACATCATGCTGATGTGTTCAAGGGCTGATGTTGCACTTCCAGGTAGAAGAGCTCGTTGGCATTATTCTAGGCTCTGTGTCAATTGACTTTGTGACATGATGGGGGGGGGGAGGTCTTATTTTTAGTGTATTTACCTGCAACCTATTATGTGGGAATCTCAAGGTACTTTACAACTAGGTCCGAAAATAGGCAAACATTGAAATGCAGCAGAATAAACAGGCCTACAGTAAACAAATATCCTTCAAAGCCCATATTGGTTGGCAGCAGCATCCCCCCAAGTCCATGATGGATAAACACTTTCCCCACATGGAGCAGAATTGCACCCATGTTGGCAAAGGCCTCCTTTCTAGAAGGGGGGGGGCAGAGGCTGCCCCCACCCACTGCTCTCTTCTCCCAGGCATCTGAAGAGACAAACGGCTCCCCTTCTCTACCTGTGTGCCACAAGCCTGAATTGCAAGACAGTTCCCACTTTGGGGCAACAGGGAACAAACATGCAGACGACGAGTTCTGAGGCTCCCCCAACAAAGCCATTTCCCTGGGCCCACCTGCCAGCCTGCTGCTGGCTGGCTGCCCACCCACCCACAGGAAAACGGCACGATTCTCCCCACCAACAGGACATAACAAGAAGATGGGGACTATAACATAGGACTTCCTAACTTGTGAGTTCTGATGAGCCGCTGCTGCTTCCCCAGTTTAAAGGATGGTGGCTCAGGTGAGCCATTAAGCTAGAAGGAGGAAAAGGACCGACCCCGGGATGGGCTGTCTGCCTTCTTTTGCCTTCCACCTCACGACATCCCCAGCCTGGTGCACTCCCGGTGTTCTGGGGCTCCATCTCTCACCAGGCCCAGGCGGTATGGCCAGGGGTCAGGGATGGGGGCAGTTGTCCAAACCAGCTGGAGAGACTCAAGGAGGGCATTACAGCCTCAAAGCCCTTTCCCTACCTCTCAATCTGGACTTACCTGGCCTTGCCCCTGGCTGCCTTTAGCCAGATCAGCTGTGCTCGGAGCTGGGACAGACCCCTCTGGAGACTTAGAGGTAGAGGAAACAGCCTGGGTCCCCTGGAGAGCACTCTCAAAGGAGATGCCCGCAAAGCAGATCACACTTTTCCTACTCCCAGACTGCAGGCTAGAGAACATCACTGCACGCTGGTGACCCATTCCCTGGGTGGTGCACTGGGAAGAAGAAACCTCATCCAGAGATGGGAGGGAAGCACTTTGGCCAGTGCCAGGGGGCCTTTCTTCGGAAAGCTGCTCGGGGACCTGCAATGGAGCACTGCCCAAGGAGGAGGAAATGTGGGAGGCCTGCTGGGAAGGCTGCTGGGACCCCGACGCTTCCTGGCTAAGGGAAGCAGCTCTGGGAACAGAGGGCATCGAAGTGAGCTGGCAATGAGAAGGCTCAGCCAGGTGGCAGCTGGAGGTCTCTGTGGTCGCACCCAGGGATTCGTTGGGCGAACTTTTCTTCTCCATTCTGTGGACACGAAGGCAAGTCTTCTGACCACTGTACCAGCTGGTTTCAAAGGCTATTTTTTATGAAAGCTTGAAAAACAAAGAAAACACAATATACAGAAATCAGTGTCAGATATCAAGCATTTTGAAAACATAAAAACGAGAAGAAACAGAAGACAAAAAGCTTTCTTCTTTGTTGCAAAGTAATTCCCAAGAATAAGCCCAGAGTAGGGAGGCCTTTTTACTCCTGGGGAAATCACCGGCAATTTCATGCCAAATGCAGCAGAGGGAAGGGGCACAGGAGCTGCTATGAAACAGACGATCCTCAAATCACAGCTGTTTGATACAGGGATGGAATCAATCCTTTTGCTTCAGTAAAAACCTCAAGGGTCGTAGGTTGTGCTTAAATGAAGTGGATGGTGTTACAAAGGGTCTCAAAATGAAACACCGTTTTTCGATTTGAAAACTGTTGAATGATCTTTACCTATCCTGGGAACAGTACACCGCAGTGGTGGGCAGTTCCACAGACCCTCCTCCTCTGCTCAAAATGCATACAGAGCCATCTTTGCGCGGGGAAGATCCAGACAAAAGGAGTCTGTTTTCAAAGTACCTGCCGAGGGGTTTAGGCGGCTCCATCCTCTTGCCTCCCCCGCCCCCCGATCACTGTTTCACTCCGGAAGGTGTCTCAGACCTGGGTGGAGCAGCCACAAATGACAGGCAAAGAGACAAGGTCCTGCCCAGATTCAGGCTTCCTCATGATTGTGTGGAATCTGTACACGTTTCTGTTGGCGCTTCCACTAGTGATTTATCTGTACAGGATCGGACTTCATTTCAGCCAACCACATCCTCCCTCTTCCCCCCACAGCATACTAGAGTTCATATGGATTTCAAAGCATGCTTTGAGAACTTGTATGCTTAGCTTTAAACTCCACAAAATTAGCCTATGGCTAGGATGCTATTTATCAAAGTCTGTGCCCATTAAGATATGGTCAGATACAAGTATGCTTTCCCCCTTGTTATACAATTATTATTTTTAAAATTGCATTCAACTATTTACTATTTAAACAGCTTATACACCACTTGACTAGAATCATCTCTGAAGTGACACACGAGAAATACATTGCAGGAAAAGTTAACATGGATGACATCAGACTTCCGTTAAAAAGACCTGCTGGAATAAAAAAAGGATTCGGTAGGTGCTGGGTGCTCTGCCTGATGCTCTCAACTGACAAGATGTAGGTGTGGTTGAATCAAATGGGAACAGTGACCACAGTGCTATCAAATTCAACATACACAGCATGGAAGTGGACAATTGCTAAGGAAATCCAGAACAGTCACATTTGACTTCAAAAGAGGAGACTTCCTCAAAATGAGGGATTGGGTAAAAAGGCAGTTGAAGGGGGAAAGTCAAGGATGGTGAGCCCTTCTGTGCTCCAGAGGGCCTGGGTGGCCTCATTCCCCTCTTGTTGTGAGCACTGCAGAGGGAGGCAAACATGTCCTTCCTGGGGGCTGGTCCCTCCCCGCCCTGTTCCTGGAGGGCAGCAGGAGGAGGGGGCTGCTGCAGCTGCCTCCTTTGGGGGCATGGCTCACCTTGCCTGCTCCTGCCCTCCTCCAACACAGACAACCTTACCTGCCTCAGCCATCCATGGGGGCTTGAGAGTGTGTGAGCAGACTTTGCCATGGGAGGAGGCAGGCCTTGCAGAGGAGGAATGCTGGGGGCAGGCATTCAAACTCAGCCCTGAAGCTCACTGGGTGACCCTGGGCCAGGCACTCACGCTCAGCCTAACCTACCTCAAAGGGTTGTTGTGAGGATAAAATGGGGGGGGGGGAGAACTCTGCACACCAACTGGACCTCCTTGCAGGAAATGGGGGCTATAAATGTAATTGTGTCATTTGTACCCCACCCACCTCACTGGGTTTCCCCAGCCTCTCTGGGCGGCTTCCAACACATATTAAAACAACAAACATTCCAAGCCTCCCTATAAAGGGCTGCCTTCCAGAGGTTTGATAGTTGCTCATCTCCTTGCCACCTGTAGGGAGGGCGTTCCACAGAGAGGCTGCCACCACCGAGAAGGCCCTCCCTCTGCCTGGTTCCCTGCAACCTCGCTTCTCGCAGGGAGGGAACCACCAGAAGACCCTCGGAGGAGGACCTCCGGGCTGAAGGATGGGGGTGGAGATGCTCCTTCAGGTATACTGCGCTCAGCTTCCTGACCTAACATTTGCCTCGCTTAACATAATTAATTAGGAAGTGAAGTTTTCCTCTTCCATTCAAGCAGTACAGGAAGTAAGAACGTGCAAAAAGGAGTACTACTTCTAGATTTCCCAACTCCTGACATAAAACAGCACAAAGGTTGCCTTTTCTTGACCATCAATCACCTGTGCAAAGTCCCTACGCCACCCCCTATTGTGCTTCAATACAGCCCCATCGGTCAGGCCGGACACTGAGGTCCAGCGCTGAGGGCCTTCTGGTGGTTCCCTCATTGCGAGAAGCGAAGTTACAGGGAACCAGGCAGAGGGCTTCTCGGTAGTGGCGCCCGCCCTGTGGAACGCCCTCCCACCAGATGCCAAAGAAATAAACAAGTATATGACATTTAGAAGACACCTGAAGGCTGCCCTGTTTAGGGAAGCTTTTAATGACTGATGTTTTAATGTATTTTTAATCTTTTGCTGGAAGCCGCCAGAGTGGCTAGGGAAACCCAGCCAGATGGGCCGGGTAGAAATAATTAAAAAATATAATTATTAAATTATTATACGCGTTAGAAACAGAATTTGAAGGGGCAGTCTTTTCTGGCATTGCCAAATGAAGCTGCTGACCCATTTCTAAGTCCTAAAATCCACAATTTCTCTGAATACTTGAAAAACCCAGTGGTGCAGGACCTCCTAGCATGCCATCTGCTGGGGAACATTTCCTAGCACTTGGCTGGGAGCTGCTGCAGCGCTATAGTCAGGAAAGGCTTTCTGTATATCGGTAAGTCCCAACAGTTGAATAGGAACCTTCAAAAACAATGTATGTATTTGTCTCTCATATGTTTTAAGCTATTTCACATGTCCACCAAGCACGAGAAAATGTCCCTTCATCTTCTTGACATTTCCAACAAACATTTGGTATGTTTTCATGTATTCTAAATAACTTCTCGGGAGTTAGATACCAACAATACTTAAATATATATATATATTTAAAAGTCTATTTTAAGTCATAACTCAATTATTATTTTAACTCTTTAGTCCACATATGTTACCACTATTCCAACTGTACAATATAACCAAAAAAAGAGAAAATATTGCCCCTTTAATCCTGCACTTTTTAATCTGTTCCTCTTCCATTTAGGATTTCAACAAAAGTTTGTACATTTTTGATATCACATGATGTGCATAATTGTATCTCAAAACCCGTCTTCCACTCTTCCATACCCCAAGTCTTCATTTCCAACTAGAATCTCTCAATCAATCAATCAATCATTTATTTGTATGTTGCCTTTCCAAATTTCAAACCATGTGCAAGGCAGCTTACCAAAAAAAAAAAAAAATTACATAAGTGCAAACATAACAAAACTAGTCGTAAACAATGAACAAAATATCAAAAAGTACACAACGAAATTGAAAAAAAATCCACATAAATAATAAGATTCCACGTAAATCATATAATCCAAGCTAAAGAGAAAAATAAATTAACATCAGCAGCAGCAAACCCCCCCCCCGAAAAAAAGAACCCATAAACAACACCCCAACCCTCTTTTATTAAGTGTAAAAGAGAAACCCCTTGTTTAAATTTTACAATCTCCCCGTTTCCACTTTAAGAACTCTCAGTAGATTAACCATTTCTCTTTATCCGTCACCCTTTTGTCTATAAAAAGTGTCTTCTGGTGAAACCCAAAATAGAGTCTTTGTGTATAAACTAACTTTATATCTATTTTCAGATTCTTAATACGCCACACACGTCTAATACAGTGGTTCTCAAGGTGCGCATTTACTCTGACTTGATCTACCACAAATATCCAAGCCATCTAACCCTGAAATCCTAACCTTCTAATTCCAAGTCTCTTCTTTCTCAATATCCCCATTCCGTTAACCGCACCAAGCAACAAGCTGTAAAATGCAAGTTTAAAACACAAGCTTTCCTTTGCATCTCGCAGAACTTTCAATGTAATTCGTGGTTTTGTTCACCTGTCCTCCAAACTTTGGTCGTTTTGCCTTCCTTTAAATGGGAAATCAGTAGTCAAGCCATACTTTTTGGTAAAACGTTCGTCTGGATCCCGCAAGTCCTACCTGAGAAGAACAATGGGAGTGTCCGCTAGCGCCAGCCACTTCTCCTTCTGCAAGCAGCGCCACCCGAATTCCCACCTGGGATGAGCCGCTAAACTGAGCAAAGACTGGGGCGGGCGGCAAGTGGGAGGGGGAAGTCGTGCGCTTCTGTCCCGTCAGAAAAGTGCTGGTCCTCCCCGGAGGCAGCCTGCTTGCAGAGAAGGGGGCTGGGCTGCCTCAAAGCCCATCAAGGCCACGGGCTGCTAGCATGACTCATCCCGGCTTTATCATCTGAGGGGAAAGGGTGCGTGGTCTTAAATGCTGGCCTTGGCAACTTGGCTGAGCTAGCTTGGGCCAGCTTAGCCTCCCTCACAGAGGGTTGTTCTGAAGATACACTCAGGAAAACACCCGAGGCATGAAGAAGAAGAACGAGGAGAGTCTGGAAAGGGGGGTGGGGAGCGCTCCCACCCCAGCCGCTCCAGGATGGGAAGTGCGTCCCGGGGGAAGCGGGATTCAGGCGGAGGAGGACGTCGGGTTGGGTGGGGGTTGCCAGGAGCAGCACGATGTCCCTTGAACCCCCGGCTTCCACTCTCCAGGCAGGTGCCCAACGTGGCCAGCTGGCACTCCAGCCTTGGCGTGCAGATCCCGGGTTCAGCCCCAGATCTCTGGAGCGGAAAGGCTCTTGGGCGTGACTATGAAAGGCAGCATCTGTCAGAATAGGGCATACTGAGCCAGTACAGATGAACGTGACTATTGGTTCGCTTCCTCTGCTATCTGCCTTTTCGGGCACCTCAGAGGTGGCAGAGAGAGGCAGGGGAGAGACTCCGGCCTCTACAGAAGGCTGCACCCCTTTCCTCCATGTCCCCACCCCAACTCTTAGGACCAGAAGCAAGAGACAGCTTTGCTGAGCACGTGCCCCTTCCCAGGGAGATGCAACTCTGCACTACTGTTCCCTGAATTGCTCGCGAAGCAGCCATACTCCAGGCTCTTATTGTCACAGCCCTGCAGGATCAGACCAAGGCCCATCTAGTCCAGCTCTCAGCAGCCCAGCAGATGTCCAAGGGAAGCCCCAAGCAGACTCCAAATGCAGCCCCACTCTCCCCACTGGGGACACCCGCAACGGGTAGGCAGAGGTAGACTGCCTCTGCGGCTGGAGGTGCAACATGGTCTAACCCTCCATGAATTTGACGAATCCTTTCTGAAAGCCATCCCCATCAGTGCCTCTGGAAGGAGGAAATTTCAGTGTCACTAGGCACTGTGTCTGGCCTGAATCTGCCATCATTCCGCTTTCTTAAAGAGATCCAGGTTCTGATATTAGGAGGAGGAAACATCGCTCTGCACCTTTCCCACATCATGCATACTTCTATGATGTCCCCACTTTCCCCCCTCTTGCAAAGCCCCAAAGCCTCCTACATTGTAAGCCTTCCTTACAGGGGAATCATCAGAACCACCTGTGCTGCAGAGCTTCTGGCTGAAAGGCGACTCATGGAGATTTGCAATGACTGCTGCAATGCACCCCTAATGATTCAGATTGTATCATTATAGCGCCATTGTGTTGATTTGTTATTGATATATTAAAGGGGCCTGGGACTTGCCTGTCCATTCCCAACAGCAAGGGCCCCTCGCCAGTTGGCTTGCTTCCTCTCAGCTCCTGGCAGCCCACACCCCCTGGCCAGCCCCAGAGGCACCATTCTCTGGGGGAGAACAGCTGGGCAAGCCTTGGGGAGGCAGAGATGGCATCCGAGGAGGGAGGGAAGGAAAGAGGGACAGAGGCCAGTGTCTCCCGCGGCACCCCTGACCATCATTCAAGGCACCCCAGCTGCCACAGCACACTGCTTGAAAACCACTGCAGAACTGGGATGGGAAAGGTTTCTAGTCCAACTAACTGGTCTGGAGAAGAGGAAAGGCAGCCATGCTTGCTCCTTTGTCTTCTCCGAGGAGACTTCCAGCCTGACTTCTCATCTTGAGGCCCCAGGGAGAAGTGGGAAGAGGAGGAGGAGGAGGAGGAGGAGGAGGAAGCATCCCCAGAAGAAGTGTGGTCCCCACCAGTAGGTGCTTCCACCCCCCACTCCTAAATCTGCTTCCAACAGATACTTGGGGGTGGGGCATCCTGCACCATCTGGTCAATTTCTGGTGTTAGGAGAATTAGAAGGTCTAAGATATAAACACATACATAAATACCGAAAGTAGTTCTCATCACAAAAGAATATGCAGGTAAACCCATGAACAGCCAGGTAAACCCATCAAGAGGTTTCCTGCCAGACAGGAGTCTGTTGTAGGCCGCCCCTTCTGTGATGTATGTATCGTTTTTCGCTGTATCGAATCGTATCCTTTTTGCTGTATCTTTCTCACTGACTTTAAGAATGGATCTGAATGTATTTTTCCTCAAAATGCTGTACTTTTCTAAATGTATCCAAATGTATCTGAATGGGTTTTTGTATTTCCCCCCAATCTCATCGCCTAGAGAATGTTCCTTAAATGTAACAATCACTTGTTCCAAATGTATTTGATTCAAATGTATTTAAGGCCCCACTTTTCACATGGTGTCCTGTTGTGTGGTCGGAAAGTACTCTTTATTGTTTGATTTGGGTTAATGTCAGAATAAAAGCGAGTTCCTTCAAAATAACACATTCCTTTTTAGCTTACCAATTTCTCATATTGTAAGAAGCGGAAGAACGTTACAATTATCCATTTTAGAATGAGCACCTATAGGGAGAAGACAGATCTCAGTAAGCCAAAGCAAGGCCAAGACAACAAACCCCTTCTGGAATATGGTCAGCGTGTACAACATCTAGCTGAATCATCACCAGGATAACTAAGTCAGACTGGGGGAAATATCATTCTTCAGAACCAAGACATCATTACCATGCTTTCCAAGTTACCTGAAAGTCACTAGAACACTTGCGAGCACAGAGCCAAGACACAGCTGAAAGAAGAGAATCCTCTGTTATTACGGAAATGGGAACCAGAGTCTTCAGTAGCCTAGTGCTTATCACTGTGCCTGCAAGACATTGAAAGACACTGCTTAACATTCTGAACATCTTCACTCTTGATAATTTCTCACAAGCTCGAAGCAGCCCCGGTTCTTGTTAAGGGAGAAGGCAGGGCAATGCAGCTCCGTTGACATACTTTGCTGCCAAGGGGAAAGAGAAGCCAAAACATGTTTTCTTTACCAAGCTTGGCACTGAGTGCGATGTTCAGCAAGTTCTGAATTTCTTCTGGTGCCAAGCCTCTCTCTTGCGCAATCTTTTCCACAGTCTCCAAAGGACTCTGCAAAGCTCCCTGCTTCCGTGAGGCACTATCTTGAATTAGAAAAAAGGCAAAGTGTGATTCAAATCCATTCGAAAAACCGTCCTCATGCATGATGGCCTGTCCAATGGCTTGCTTTACCATCAATTGGCAAGGGAGCCCCATTGAGATGCCATGGCATTTGGAAAACTCTGGAATGCTGAACTTGCCTTTTGCTTTCTTGCTCCTTCGTTCAGTGGGTAGGTAGGTGTAGGTCGGGGCAAGTCGAAAGCTTCCTTGAAATTCCTCAGCCCCAGCCAGCATTGCCAATGGGCAGGATGATGAGAATTGTAGTTCAGCAATGTCTGGAGGGCCAGAGGTTACCCTCACCTGTTTTATCGGTTAGTGTGCTAAGATCTGGGCACAAGCCCAATTCAGCTGACGGTACTTAACAAGGGCTTGCTTTACACAAAACATGAGAGCTAATACACTATTCTGCTCCAATATACAAAACAGCCCCTTCTCTAGAGAAAGCTCAAGAAAATACAAACTTCGGAGTTTGTAGATGGTTGTAAAGGTTTCCATTTCACTAGTTGGAAACAGCTTCCAGGCTAGGCAGGACCAAGGTTGATTTGTAACTGTTCCTGCCTGCCTGCTTGCCATCGTGCATATTTGTAAACCATTTCTGCCAAAATATATACATCTGCAATAGTAGTTTCTGGAAGCAGACCCTGCAAGAGTGCACACTCCATGAAGTCCATATGAAGAGTGTTACGGAATGGAGGGGGGCATATGAACGAAGTCTTACTCCCGAGTAAGAGACGTAGAGCCCGAGGCGATGACCTCAAGGGAACCCTGCCACACTAGGACTCCCCTCGCCCCGTCACAACGTTGCACCAAGCACCGCACAAAAGTCCAAAACCCCGAGAAGAAAGCGCCATTTCTGACCCCGTATCCCGATGCTATACACGATCGATGTATTTGATGAATGAACAATGTATTTGCATGAGGATGCGCTCTAGCCAATCAGATGGCGTTGAATGTAGCCCTTCAGCCAATCGCAGCAATGCCATGGCTCTGCAGAGGCAGCTCAGCTCCAGCTGTTTTGCACGCTCATCCACTGAGCGTTGACAAGGTGATGACAGCTCCCGCTGCGAGAACAACGGACTGAGTCAATCGAAACCTCGTTACCCTGTTAATCCAATCAAAACTAGATGTTGTTTAGTGGTTTAGTCGTGTCCGACTCTTCGTGACCCCCTGGACCAGAGCACACCAGGCCCTCCTGTCTTCCACTGCCTCCCGCACTTTGCTCAAACTCATGCTGGTAGCTTCGAGAACACTGTCCCACCATCTCGTCCTCTGCCGTCCCTTTCTCCTAGTGCCCCCCATCTTTCCCAACATCAGGGTCTTTTCCAGGGAGTCTTCTCTTCTCCTGAGGTGGCCAAAGTCTTGGAGCCTCAGCTTCAGGATCTGTCCTTCCAGTGAGCACTCAGGGCTGATTTCCTTCCGAATGGATAGGTTTGAGCAGGGGGTTGGACTCGATGGCCCTTGTGGTCTCTTCCAACTCTATGATTCTATGATTCTATGATCTTCTTGCAGTCCATGGGACTCTCAAGAGTCTCCTCCAGCAGCAGAATTCAAAAGCGTCAATTCTTCGGCGAATGTGAGCGGTATTGGCTTAGGCATTGATTGGACCTGACTATATCTGACTCCTGCCCATTGTGCAGGAAGTCCCAGTAAGGGTAAGCCACCGGTAGGGGAAGCCCTGTCGATGCGAACCAACTCAAGCTCCCCCTGGTGCTCCCGTCGGGGTCGTGTCAAGGCTTTAGCCCCCCAGCCGGGCTTCAGACTAGATCAACACCCCCGGATTCCTTTAACGGAATACCCTTAAGCATGGAGGGGCAGGTGATGGCCACACCTCCCCTCCCCCACACAAGGTCAAACAATGCCTAACCGCAACCCTAACAAAGTTGTGATGATTGCTACGAGGTAGGCGAAAACCAAGTGGCCAGTGCCAATTTGCCAAGTGGAAAAATTCCTACCAGGCCCCTCGGACAACCAAGGCGACCAACCGTAGTCCATAGCAAGGCCATTGCCTAACCTGCAAAATAGGGAGGGAGGGCGGGTGATTGAGGAAGCGAGCCAAAGAGGAAGTTCTCTGGGGGTTGGCTGGCCGGGCTCTGACGTGGCCGGGATCCCATAGGCAACGGGGGACAGAGTCCCCCGCCCCTGGTGGGGAGTGGGTGGCCACGTGGTCCACCGCAACTCCTCCCCACTGGGAAGTGGAGCGGATTTCCCAAGACATATCCTGTATTTGCATGTTACCCCAACACATTCCTCCTATGTTAATCATGTATAACCCTCCCCTTTTCTGATGGAGTGGTGATGTTTAGCGAACTGTCTGCTGGGATAAGATAGGAACTTTTAAAAGTCCTTGTCACCCCGTTCTCGGGGTTCAATTCCTCTCTGAACCTGCTGCGCGATAAACTTTGGTCTCCGCTCTTTGCTCCGGTTGGTGGCTGGACTCCTTCTTTGTTCCGCAGGGACCCACGGGCTCTGAGCAGCCTCCCACCTGGATTTTTCCATAGCAACAGAAACTCGACTAACCCTCTTGAGAGAAGAAAGGTGGCTTTTGCTCCCACTGCAATGTTGTAATCTAAATAAGCACATCTTCCTACAAGTGAATAGTAGCCACCTATCTGGGGGGAAATAAAGTGGTATGCTGAGAGACATGGTTACGGAGGAGAGCAAATCTGTGTTCAACAATCCGAACATCCAGAGAGAAACCAGATGGCAGCTTTGTTTTACTGTGTCCACAGAAATCAATGAAAGCCTGTGGGATGTAAACACAGGAGCAGTCAATGACAACATTCCTAGAGTGTACATGTTAGAACACGGGGAGGGATGTCTGTCCAGCAAGCAGGTAAACTTCCTGGGGACGGACTTCCTCCGCATGTCACCAGAGGTGTGTGTGGCCTCACCTGTGCAGGTAAATGATAAAAGCACAGGGCAGGCAGCCATCTCTCTCTCTTGCCTCTTGCCTCTTGCCTCTCTCATCTTCATCTTTTGAAGAAGCAGGATGCCCTCTTGGCTCTCAGCCAAGAGAGGAGGATAGGACTATCTTCCTATAAGATAGATTCTAAATGTATTTTACCTTTTTAAGCCTGTCTGCCTTCTGGGATCATATTGTGAACAGAACGTGAGTAAACTCTTTTATACTTTTATAAAGACTGTGTCGTGTTTTGTATTTTAAGAGGGATCAAAAGGGGGAAATTACCAGAGTAATTATTATAGAGGTTCAAGCGAACCTGTGCAGACGTTACCGTTGCGAACTTAAAAGGGGGAATGTTATAAACTCTGCTGATATTTTGGGAACTTGTTAGCACAAGTTGGACTAGGATATACTCTCACAATATATCCTCTCCTGCATCCCTGAACATTCCCACAAAGCCAACCAATGGTTTTGCAGTTGCTTTCCATGGACATTTTGCCACCAAGCACAGAATTCCTTGAACCTCGGAAACGCTTCTGATTTCTGCTTGAGCATGAACACATGAATGTACCTGGAAAAAGCATCAATCAATACCATGAAGTACTTTGCTCCACCTAGAGAGGTTGCAAGTGGACCAACAAGGTGTGCGTGGACAGTCTGGTAGGCTTTAGATGCCCACCTGCCAGAAACCTTGCCCTATTGAACTGTGTGTCATCATGATGGCCTTGGCCGGTTGTGAGTTGTGAAGGCCGCTTCCTGCAAGGCCCTTTTCACCTGGCCTGGGGGGCAGGGCCCAGACACCAGCTCTACTAAAGAGGCTCCTGGTGAGACCAGAGGGACATCGCTCGGCCTGACAAGAAACCCAAACTATTGGATTCTTTTGCCCCATCTTTTTGTGCCTGCTAAACAGCCGTGTCATGCTTATGATAATATTTTATTCTCTTGGGAATTCTGCTGTTTAAAATGTGCATTTTATATTTGACTTTACTTAGCAATGTTGGTTTTTTTTGGGGGGGGGAATGCTTAAGTTTTTTGTTTTGTTTTTGTTAATTTTGTGTTAAATATGTATTCTGTAGTTGACTTCCTTTGTAATGTTTTATTTTGAAATCTTTAATATTTCAGTTTTTGGTTAACTATGTTGCTTTAACTGTATACTCTATATTTGACATTCTTCAGATTGTTTTATTTATGTTTTAATATGCTGTAAACTGCTTTGAATTTTTTCTTGAAAATATAAAGTGGTATAGAAATGAAATTAATAATAATAATAATAATAATAACAATAACAATAATGTTCATTGAAATGTTGTGTCCAAAGACTGCAGCCGATGGAGAGATCACCCCTCCCTCAATTTTCTATCAGATTATTTAGATTTGGTAAATAATTCTTATTGCTATTCTTATTGTATTAATTATTATAATTGATTTATGTAGTTCTGACGGTTTAGCTGCCTTGAGCATGAAAATAGAAAGGCTGGATACAAACCTAATCTAATAAAGAGCCCTCTTCCTCCTCCTCCTCCTGAGCCTGGGGCAGGACCGTAGCCTGAGAGAGAGAGGGTTGCACAGTTCCCCGATTATTTTGGAGGAATTCCACACCACACATTTAAAGCTCTTACACCACTTGAAAGAGTCCAGGCTTTCCCTCAAGAATCCTGGGAACTGTAGTTTGCCAAGGGTGCTGAGAGATGTTAGATCTGTAGCAAACAGAGGTTCCCAGGATGTGTTGGGTGAATCTGTGACTCTTAGTGCAATGCTTCTTGAAATGTGTGGTTGTGACCATTGTCCTCATAACAGCACTGGGGTTCGGATTGCAGTGTGTGTGTGTGTTGCAGAATGGTTTAATTAGCTCATTCTCCTCCTAGCACATCGTCTTCATTCAACTCTGGCTGTTGAATGAATGCTTTCTTATAATCATTCCTATGTTTAAGTGGGCTTTGGCCTCCTTCCAGACAGCAGCTTGAAAGGGAAGCAGAGGAAAGCTCAAATGATGACAGAAGGCAGGGGCATCCAACAACCAAGAGTTTTGGTTTGGATGTGACACTTTGAGACTTCCCCAAGCCATCCCGAAGCCCCAATTTCACTCGGCCCCATTTCACTCTGGTCCATCTGAGTATCTCCTTTCCACCTATGCCTCCCCTCCCCCCCAAATATTCACAATTAAGAAATCAGAAAACAACCCCCACCTCTCTTTTGACAGAACTAGATGGAATGATCAGGCATAGCAACTCCTGCAGAGAGGATAAAACCAAAATGTTTCAAAGGGACACATTTATCAAACAAGATATCTGCCCATAGCTCAGTCAGTAGAGTGTGAGACTCTTCATCTCAGGGTCGTGGGTTCGAGCCCCACGTTGGGCAAAATATTCCTGCATTGCAGGGGGGTGGACTAGATGACTCTTGTGGTCCCTTCCAACTCTACAATTCCATGATATCCTGTGAGGAGTAGTCTGAAGTGAAGGCACAAGACAGGAGTTGATCATCATGTGAGCTGCGCACAGGTGGGCTGAAGCGAGCTGCTGACCAGTCCTGTGGAGCCTCCTTTTATTGAGACAAATATGCAAGCTAGGCAGATACATTTTGGGCTGTGACCTTTACACACCTTTGGTCCCGAGATCGTGGGGTGGTACAAAGTTATTTTGGCACCTGTTTCCACCGCGTCATTTTCCCCTTGCACAGTGTATGACAAAGGAGACAAAAGGTCTCGGGGACAAAGGTTACAGACAGAACACCGTAGACTGCTGAGACCGCAAAAGGTCAGACAGAGGAAACGATGTTCCAGACAGCCATGACTTTGTCTGTGAGGGGGAGTATGCTATGCACCCCAGGGTCACGCGTGCAGGCAGACTGTGGCTGCCTGCTGGTGGGGAGTGTGCTCCCTCCGGACCCCACTGCCCACTCCGCGATTATCCCTACAGTAGTCAACTGAGTTTTACTCAGAAGAGATGCGTCAAAATCAACACAGCCACGTAATTTGTGCCCATCAATTTAAATAGGTCTGCTGTGGAAAGGACTGATGTTGACTACAACCCTGATGTTTTCTGATTATTTTATAGAGCGTTTCCCTCAGTACCAAAAAATGGAGGCAGAGACAGTTTACTGAATTTCAAAACCACCGAAGCTTTATTGAATGAACGAATCAATTTATTACAGCCACAAGCCAGAATATGGACTTATACAGAGATAGAGAACATGTAGAAGAAGAAGAAGAGTTTGGATTTGATATCCCGCTTTATCACTACCCTAAGGAGTCTCAAAGCAGCTAACATTCTCCTTTCCCTCCCCCCCCCCCAACAAACACTCTGTGAGGTGAGTGGGGCTGAGAGACTTCAGAGAAGTGTGACTGGCCCAAGGTCACCCAGCAGCTGCATGTGGAGGAGCGGAGACGCGAACCCAGTTCCCCAGATTACGTAACTACCGCTCTTAACCACTACACCACACTAGCTCTCATATATATGTAGGTTAAAATCAAAATCTATAAGCTAGAACACAGTAAAGAATACAGATGTGAAACTATTAAAATGTGTAGTTTAAGACCTTAACCGCTAATTTAAAATATGCATGTCAATGCTTTATTATAATTAAGGCAGGTAAAATAATTATTACTCTTAATAGTATTCATTGCTATGAGGCTTCTTGAAGCAATTCAGAATACAATCAACATTAGCAGAACACTTTCCTTTACAAGGACAATTTAAAAAGCAACAATTTAAAAGCAATAAAAAAGGAATATTGCATAGGAAAGAATTCTAAAACAACAGCAATGATCACAATTAGCAACAAGACACAATGAAACAGCAAGCAAAACTTGCCACTCCATCATCGCTGAGCCTTGAAACTTGTGTCTTAGCCCCATAATCGAAACTGACATCAAGTCTTATGTCATCTGGAAGAGAATGAAGGAGAAGAGAGATGAATTTCTGCCACATTTACTGATTCACCAAATTGACCTGGCCCCCATTCCACCCTATTTACAAGGAGGCTTTATGGATCCTGTCTTTGGTGGCAACGACTCCTTCCAAGCCTGCAGTTTGGCCATCTTTGTGCTGTGGCAGGATTTCACAGCCACATGACCCAGGAGGTCTGCACCAAGCAAGGCTGCTGCAGCTACTGAGTGGGCTCTCCTTAGTCTGGAAAGTGCGACTGAGGGAATCGGCTGGCTCAGGGGGCGTGAGCAGCCCTATTTATCGCTGGCGCGGCCGGGATTTCCCTCTTTTGCCGGACCTGATTTTTCGCCTGGGGGGGGGGGGTTGCGAGTTGATGTGCATCAGCAGGACTCCCCCTACTGGTGGTTAACCCTTCCCGGACTTCAAGCGGACGGGCTGAAGCCGGATAGTCAGTTAGGACCAATGCCTAAGCCAATACCACTGATCACCTGTAACCAACAAAGTTGTGGCCATATTTAGCCCATTAACCTGAAATCATTGTGTCATGTGTCTTTATTTCCACTTTGGGGGGGGGGGGCGGGAACTCGCCACGCAATAGGGCTCTTTTTGTTTTTTTATGCACCCACAGACCCCAAACGGCTCTCCACAGGAACACAGTGGTGCATCTCATGTATGTGGGGGGGGGGGGATTCCAACACTCCCCCCACCCCCACCCCCAGCAAAGCAAAGATAAGGGAAGCATTTCCAGCATTTAAAAGAGCCCTCAGCATAATGCTTTTAGGACAGCAGCCCTGCCTGGAGAGGGAAGGGGGCTGCTAGGAAGGTCGTCAAAGCATCAAGGCATAGATGAGCCAAAGAATGCAATGAAAACTCTCTTAGAGCCAGAGTGACTGACAGGAAGACTGACAGAATGCCTGTCTGTTGCAGTTGATGGCTGAAGAGTTGAGAAACGGAGAAGGGGTAGAATCATAGAATCATAGAGTTGGAAAAGACCACAAGGGCCATCGAGTCCAACCCCCTGCTAAGCAGGAAACACCATCAGAGCACTCCTGACATATGGTTGTCAAGCCTCTGCTTAAAGACCTCCAAAGAAGGAGACTCCACCACACTCCTTGGCAGCAAATTCCACTGTCGAACTCTCTACCCACTGGGTAGAGAGAGGGGGGGTGTATAGTGGCTAGAATTCTGGACTAGGAGGACCTGGGAGATCCGAGTGCAAATCCCCACTCAATCATGAAGTGCACTGTTTGATGTTGGGTCCAGTCACTCTCATCCTAGCCTGCCTAACAGGTTTGTTGTGAGGGGAAAAACAGGGGGAAAGGCAAGCCATAAATGCCACCTTGAACTGCTTGGATGAAAAGTGGGCTATGAATGTAATGAAAAGCATCCCAAAAGAATGATCATGGAAGGTACCCTGGGGATCATCTAGTCCAACCCCCCTGCAATGCAGGAATATGCAGCTGTACCTTATGGGAATCGGACCTGCAACCTTGGTGCTATCTGCAGCTCCCTCTAACCAGCTGAGCTGCAATGAGATTTGAGGGAGAATGGGAAGGCGGGTGGGAAGAGAAGTTAAGCTGTTCAGGAAGGGGTTAAATTCCATGGGGATGCTGGCCGTGTGGGGGACCCCAAGCCCTCGCCCCAGAAGATTACAAAAAAGAAGCAGACGAAATCCTACTTACACATTCACGATGCTGGCCATCTCTTCAGGTGAAATCCCCTCCTGTTTAAAGTCAACTGCTTTAAAATGCTCACACAACACTAACTCTGAACCTTGCCTCTAACCGTATTGCTACTCCTCTCTGTCTAAAATATACAGGAAAATATGTGCACAAAATATACAGATGAAAATGAAATGATAAAGTGAAAGCATTTGTTGAAATACAGTAGAGAACTCACGCCTCCCGAGTTGAGGGAGGCCTTGCTTTGCATGCAGGAGATCCCAGGTTCAGTCCAGGATCTCCACCAGTCAGGGCTGGGACTGTCCCCTGTTTGAAAACCCTGCAGCGCTGCTGCCAGTCAGTGTAGGCAGTGCTAGGCTAGATTGACTCTGTCAAGTGCAACTTCCTATGAATGCTCCTCGTATACGATTTCTCGAAACACAAGCAAGCTACCTTATCAACGAGTTGTGAGAGTTCATTCATGACTTTTAACAAACAGCAGAAACCATTTTATTATTTCTATGTGAGTACAGAAATCCTGAATATGAAAGGAAGGAAACTTCCTGCCTCTGCAATAAAGGCAGCTGCACTGCTAGGTGAGCTGTCCCGATGCCAACTGAAACAGACCCTCCAAAGATTCAAAGGTGAAAAGGGAATTTTGAGCATCTGAGCACAACTGGGCCGTCTTCTGCGTTAACGTGAAGTGCAGGAAGTGATTGCCTTGAGCAGGGGTAGGCAACCGAAGGCCCGGGGGCCGGATGCGGCCCAATCGTCTTCTCAATCCGGCCCACGGACAGTCCGGGAATCAATGTGTTTTTCCATGAGTAGAATGTGTCCTTTCATTTAAAATGCATCTCTGGGTTCTTGGTGGGGCATAGGAATTCGTTCATTTTCTCTCTCCAAAATATAGTCCGGCCCCCCACATGCTGTGAGGGACGCTGGACCAGCCCACGGCTAAAAAAGGTTGCTGACCCCTGGCCTTGAGCCTCCTCAGGACTGGCGCAGGGGCCGTGCATTTCAGGGTGCCAGCCAAGGCCCGTGCCCCAGTATTGATTGCTGATTCTACTGAGTCCATCAGTATATTGTTGTGAAGTGACCTGGCATTTTTAATGAAGTGCAATATAGGCTTGTCTTACATCTTTAACAACAACAACAACACCACCACCACAGTAAATTGCACAGAAGAATTCCATGTTGCCTGTGGGAGCGGCTGGGTAGACCTCTTTGCAGCTGCATGATCCATGCATTTGATCTATAAGCAACTGCTCAATCTTCATAATTGGCTCTGGCTTCGTGTAGGAGATTGAACGCATTCTTCTATTTCTCAGCCCTGTATTCCACCCCCACCCCCCTCCTCCTATACTCGGACGGTGCCGACTACTCATCTCTACGGAGTGAAATGTTTATGAGTCCTGCAGATCTAGTCTCAGACGTCAAACCTCTACCCCAAAGACGGGGGAGCCTGTGACCTTCTAGAGCATACATTTCTTTGGACTGCTATATGCTGAAGTGAACAAATGTTTTGTCTGAAACCCTTGAGAGTTTCTGTGGGCCGCCCTAGAGAACACTGGGCTAGAGGGATCATGGGGATGACTTGTTCCACAACAGCAGATGGCATGCAGAAATTTAAACTGTAGCAAAGGGAGGTAAACTGTCTAGCTAGCTAGCTAGCTATGTCTTGCTGGAAGTGCATGCACTCCTCTTAGCCAAAGCCCCAATAACTGCAAGCGTGGAGCCACACAAACACGCCTGATCTCGACACTGTCTTGGGGGAAACTCCCGATGCTGGAAAATTCACGTGCTCAATTTCTGCACATTGAGACAGGAGCCAAAGAAAGCACACGCAGAGTAGGGGGGCTCATAAAAAAGGTTTCTTTGGGAGGGGGTGGGTTGAGGTTTGCTCCGATGTGAAAGCTAAAGAGCAGGCTTTCACAGAGAAAGGAGCAGAGTAAGGCGGAAACTACTGGGACCCGTGCTTTCCAGGCACGCTAACGGGAGGGATGAGTCCGGCATTGCATTGTTTTGGTCGTATTTCCAGTGACAACTATTTATGACAGAGGTTTACAGAAAATTGATCTAAAACCTCTGCTTGTAAGAGGCTATGGGCATTTGAAGAAGCCCATCATAATCTTTACATGAAATGTATCTTTAGAACACCGGTGGCGTCATGTCCCCATTTGTTGCCTTAGTTTCTCCATCAATGCACCACCCACAATTTGCCATCATATTGGCATCAGGTGTTTTCCAGGCCAGCGAATGTCAGCAACCCCTTCGTCTAAAGCTGCTTCCCCAGTTTCATCCAAAATAGAAAGAAATGCCATTTGGTAGCCCATTGAGAAGCTTTGGGAAGTAATGGAATACATTTCTGAAAGTTATTTATGGATGCACAAGGTCACCACATCTTTGCTTAAGGTGAATGGAAAGGAACATTTCCCCAGGCGGCACACCACTGTCCCCGAATCTCGTCCGCTGCTTGGTCATTTCAACAGATTGTGTGTCTTTGTAAGATTCTGTACATTGCAGAAAGCTTTCCCTTGCCTACAAATGAAGTGCATGATTTTTCAAAAACTTATGAATGCCCCGTGCTTTTACTTCTGGTGTGGTAAAAAATTGCAGAATCTGGCTATCATTTAAAGCAGTGTAAGATGCTGGTTTACGTTTCCCCTCACATTTGGTGACTAGGTAGGGATATGCAGTTTTGTGTTTTGTTTTTTGAAGAGTTCCTAAGGCGTCCTGCTGCTTCCGAGTTTTATTTTGGGGGTTGTTGTTGTTTTTGTTTACAAAAAGGTAATCCAGTTGTAACCTTTTTCTAGGTACAATTCTGTACATTCTGGTACTACCTGTTCACGCATGGTCCCTCCAAATCCCTTTGTTTCTTTTAGCAATGTGTCCTTGTGTGCCTGCTACCTTTGCTTACAGAATTTCTCCTGAGGGGCGCTTTGAACATGTCCCGTAATACATGTGGATAAAAGGAATCGCCTTTGTTAATTTCAAAAGCCATTTTATTTCTTCCATGATTTTCCTCTGTTGTTAATTTATTTTGTAAACGCAAGTGGGGTTTAGTCACCAGAGAGGTGGATTCTGTGGTTTTGCTCAATAGGTCATGGTCATTTCAAGAGCCATAGGGCCTGAGATGGTTCCAGCTCTAACTTACGTGTAAGATTAGGAGTCCAAGAATGTGGAATCAGTACTGCAGAAGGTCAGTTCTGACGTACTTCCCCCCTAAATAGTGGGTGAAGTCCTTTTGGAAAGGACTCAAAGGTTTCAAAGTGTCAAGTTTTGCTGTACTGAAGGACTGTCCATATCTAATCTATTAGAACACTGAACCCTCCTCCCCACTCCAGGAATTTTGCTATCCAAAGTGGGTTTGAATTTGGATAATAAAAGTTTCCAGTCGAGTAGATTTATATATTTTAGGGAAGGTAAGCAACTTAAAATGACCACGGACCCAGTAAAACTCATTACAAAGAGAAGAGAAGCAACATTTAAAAGCAGATACAAATAATGAGGCATTATTCTTTTCTCAAGAAGCCAGCAAAATTTCATCTTTCCTGTTTTATTTTAAGCATGCTTTTTATTCAAGTTTTTAACAAACAACAAGGTGGTAAGCTGCTGAATATAGGCAGACTATCCTTTCTCAAGGGCCATTCCAAATGTGTACAATTGATGGCTCCAAAGTAAGCTGCACCCTGTGAGTCCAGAGGGCAACTGGGGCCATTGTCCCTGTTAGCATTTTGTAAGAAAGGGCACCAAGATTTCATCAAGCTGTCTGCCTTGATGAGACTTGCAGTGAGGATCCCTTTGATAAGCCATCGGCAATGCATAAAGGAGGGCAGGTGGCTTGGTGAGCAGGGAAAGTCTTTCAAAGATTTGGACCAGCGATGTGCCTTTGCTTCGGGCAAAGGGTGATGGTGGATGGATCATAGCTACCTAACTCAGCACTGTCTGTACTGATTGGCAGTGGCTCTACAAGGTTCCAGGCAGGTGATGTTTTCAGTTTCACCTGGAGATGCTGGAGACTGTTCTGGGACCTGCATCACCAGCGAGCTCTGGTCCTCCCTTAAGGAGTTTGGCGGCTCAGTGGTCTGACTCTGTGGAAGGCACCATGCTATTCCCCTTTAAATTAGCCATTTCGACAGAAAACATGAGAACTGGAATTTTGCTCTTGAATTGATTTTTGGATCGCCTGCATGCCAAGCACATACTTCTCCCACCGGGCCAGCACCCTTCCTCAGTGGCTGAGGTCTCATTGCACACAGCCATCCAGCAAGCAAAAAAATGGTATTGTTAGAAGGGCAGAGTGGGGAGCAAGAGATTCAGAGGCCGGTTTTAGACCCACAGTGCTCGGGTTTATTCTGTTGCCTGCTTGACATTGTGCCTCCTTTCCCCCTACCTTTTATTCCTATGAAAGTTTCACAGTGTCGGTGCTTGGGATTCTGGATAATCTATGGTGTTTTTCTTTTCAGTTTTTTTAATTAATTTTCCAAAAAATATTTAAGACAAACAAACAAACAAACAAACATACATACATCCTAATTGTAATTAAACCAATCTTGATAACATTGTTAAGTGACTTCCTCAAATCCCCCTGGTTGAATTTCATTGTATTTCATTTTAACAGTTTTCCAAAATCAATCTTCTCAAAAAAACACACAAAAAAAACCTTGATCACTTCACATCTTTCATTCTTTCTAATCTAGCTTGAAACATCTTAATTCCTATCCTTACATATTTAAATCCTAAGCCTCTCTCATATTTGCAAGCTTTTCCAATTAGGTTATCTTGAAATATTTAGCTAAATAATCTTTGAATTTTGTCCATTCTTCCTGGTACTCCTCCTCCTTCTGGTCGCGGACTCTTCCCGTCAGGTGGGCTAGCCCCGGGATTCTGGAGAATCTATGTGACTAGATGCTTGTAATGTATGCCAGGCAATCTGGCACAAGTGGGTAGGGTTGCCATCCGCCGCCGGGATTTGGCCGTTGGAAACAAGTGTCCATGCGGGAAACGCTTGAATGTCCAAATCCAAAGGTATAGCAATTCTACACGTGGGGAGTAGGGACGCAAGCGCAAATCAGAATAAAGCAAAGGCTGGGAAAGTTCAAACAGAAACACACACACACACACACACACACACACACACACACTATTCCTCAAGATTTGTGTTTAAGACACAGGATCCTAGAATTGTGGAGTTGGAAGGGACACCGAGGACCATCTAGTTCCGTTATTCCCAATCAGGGGTCCGTGGCCCCATCCCTTGCCACCCTCCAACTAATTTTCTCTCATATTGGCATGGCAATAGCATACATTTTATGGGCGGTCTTGTTGTTTTTAGTATACCTAAAATCCTTTGCTTATTACCCCACATTTTGAACCCGCAGCCCTGAGATTAAGGGTGTCACGCTCTACCAACTGAGCCACCCCACTGTAATTATCCCACACCTCCCCTCTTGACGAAGCTGCCTGCAAAGCTGATCTGCCGAGGAAATGTCCTTCTGCAGGCATGGTTTCAATCCAAACAGCAAATACTAGTGGTCAACTCCAAAAGTGCGGTCAAGAAACCCTGCTTGCCAAAGAACAATTGAACGCACCCTTGAAGCTCCTTTGCAGCCATGTCTTTACCTTGACACCACGTATGATGCTAGATGTGGGGCCTGCGGGCCTGTCAAGATTCCCCACCTCTGCTCTATCTAGCCAGGCTGATGTTTTCAAATGGGGGTTAAAGCTGTGAAGCTGTTTGGATGCATGACTGGACTTGACTGTGGGCATTTCATTGTGCTGTGTCCCAGAGCCTTAAGGATGGGGTGGCCTAGGAACCTAAGCCACCAGGTATATAAAAGTGAGGTCCACTCCAGCCAAGAGCGAAAGAAAACCACCAAGCAGCCCTGCTCCCCAACAATGCCCCCCAAAGAGGATACGGATCGTCTCGGGAATGCTGGTGTCCAGGCACTCAATTCTCTCCTGCAGCTCGTCCTGCGTGCCCGGGGTCTGGAAGAGGTCCTCCTGAAGCAGAGTATCACCCATGCGTTCGGAAGGGATGAGGTACATCCTGGATAGCATGCAGAACAATCCAGCCCTGGGGTGCATAATGTGAGGTCGAGGAATGCCACAATGGAGAGAAGCCCATCACCAAGAGAGCTGGCACAAGGGCTGAGAATTGTATCCCGCCTGCTTTCCACAGTAGCATTCCTACTACCCTTCTCCTGATTTGGGGCAATGGGAGAGTGAAATCATTCCCCGCTTCTTCTAGTGGCGAGTCTCGGAGAGCCGCTTTGCTAGGGAGAGACAGACAATGGTTGGGAACACTTGGGTTCTTCTGAGCCGCTCTAAGGAAGACCGTATGCTGGATGCCCCACCCGCTGCCGCTCCACCAAGGTGCCACTATACTCACAGCAGGAGTTTGAGAGCTAGTGTGGTGTAGTGGTTAAGAGTCACGTAATCTGGGGAACCGGGTTCGCGTCTCCGCTCCTCCACATGCAGCTGCTGGGTGACCTTGGGCCAGTCACACTTCCTTGAAGTCTCTCAGCCCCACTCACCTCACAGAGTGTTTGTTGTGGGGAAGGAAGGGAAAGGAGAATGTTAGCCGCTTTGAGACTCCTGAAGGGGAGTGAAAGGCGGGATATCAAATCCAAACTCTTCTTCTTCTTCTTCTTCTTCTTGTAAGAGCGAGTCGGTAGCTAAGATATAAATCAATTGGGATGTTTGGAACCTGCACACCCCAAAACTGGTACTGGATTCCAGCCAACACCCATCCTTTCAATGGTACCGTCCCCCTCAGCTCACCTGGTGGCAGGCATTCTTGAAGAGGTGGTCCACCAAAAGCCAGATCTCCTTGGCCGCTCAGTGGAGTCATCACCATCCTGGGGTACGATATCCAGAAACTGCTTCTCCTGGAGGTCCAATGACAAGCGGGACTGGCATGAGAGCCTGACAGAGTGTGTGCCTGTATGCATTCTTTCCTTGCTCCAGCTGGGTGGACAAGTCTTGCCCTCTGAGGCCACAACTAGGTAGGGCTGGGCGATAGCTGGCTTTCAACACGGTGATATATCACTAGCTAAACATTGCAATACACCAATATATCACGATGTCTGAAATAAGATGGAGCTATGTAGAGGCATTGGCTGGCTTCACGGTTCCCCCCGCATTGTGATTTTTGCTGCCCCCTGCAGGAGGGCAGGGGAAAGCTGAACCGGCAGAGTCCACAGGGGCTGCAGGAATCTCGAGAAGCATTGTCTGGCTTCACGGTTCCCCCCACATGGTGTTTTTTTGCATAGTACACACACACATCATGTTTCGCAATATATTGCCAGGTCAGAAATTATGAAACCAGTCTCACTATCTAGACTTCAAGCTGATTTGAAAATATAGCTATATTGACATATCGCCCGGCCCTAGCCACAGCAAGCATCTCAAGGGGGAAAACAAAAAACAAATTGCTCGCACCCCAAATCCAAGCTCCCCCTCCCCCTATTAATATGCAGCTCGTAATCCTCCCACTCCGGATGTGCAGCTCACCCAAAAGCTTACTGAATATGCAGCTGTGGACATGAGGTTTGGCTAACATTTTATTTAAATTGCTGGAACCTGCCCTGGGACCTTAGGGTGAAGGGCAGGAAATAAGGAACAAAAACAGCAACAGAACATGGATGGGCCTTCATAGGTTGATGGGCTGCAGCCCCAGCCAGCATGATGAGATGATGGGGTCACATGTTCACCACCCCTTGTCTAGAGCACGTTGCAGAGGCAGTGGTAGAAACTGAGCAACAGCTGGAGCCCCAGCCCACGACTTTGTCTGGGCAATGCAGCACACAGCAGCTGGTGAACCATGCCTCCTGCCTCCTTCCCATCTTCCTCTCCAGAAATGTTCAGGGTGGTTAGTTCTATCTCAAGCTACCACATTCAAGAGAAAGAGAAAGAGAAAGAGAGGAGGGGGGAGCAAGAGAGCTTTAGGAGCACAGCAGTGGCAAGCAGCCCATCACTAAAAGGAGTTGGCAAGGATGGAGAATTTGATCCCCTCATCCCCAGGGCAGCTGTTGATTAGGACCCAGTTCAGAGGGTGTTTGCAGGCTTTTCCAATGCTGTCCCCAATATACGCAATTTCATTTAAACGCACGGTACCTCGGAACGCAACCCCCGTGTAAACGGGGCGTTGCCTGTACCTGATTTGAGCCCGCTACAAGAACATCTAGAGGATAGCAAACCAACTGTTACCTTTTCTAGGAAGCTGTCTTCTCCCTGAGATCAGAGGAGGAAGGCAAGAGCAAAAGACAACCAAGGGTGTTAATGGCACAGGCCCTGAGAAGAGAAAGAAACAGCCCGTTGGCTGAACAGTATCTGGGCAGATGGCAGGGAAATGCACACGGTTCAGTGGCCCTGCGAAAGGGCAGGTGGGAGGACCAGAACCTGGGATGACTCAGTCAAGGCAAACAAAGGGCATGAACAGCACACAGGAAGCGGATGCACAGCTACAGAAGCTGAAGCTGAATGCAGCGGAGGACCCCCAGCCCCCACATTGCTGAGTGGAAGAGCAGCTGTTTTTCAAGCAGGCAAGCAGAGTGGGAAGGGTAGACATCCAGCAGATGAACCTGCCAGGTAAATCAACCCCTTTCCCTACCAGGTCAATAAGTCTGGTGACGGGAACTTCGCCAAGCGGCTGCCTCACCCAGCACAAGGCTTCCTTTTTTTTTTTTTAAAGCAATTTATTAAGTTTTACAGTAAAAATAAGCATAATAAACAATGTAACATTGATCTTAACATATTTTCACATTTTCTTTGGACTTCCTCACATCTCCCGCTCCCACTTTCATCGTTATAACGTTTTGTCAGCAATTTATCTTCTTATTTAAACTCTTATATCCCTTCTATATTTCATAATCTTATAATTCTCAGAAGAAGCTAAATTTCTCAGTCTTACTTATTTTCTTAAAAACTTCTAAATTTAGTGGTGCTCAGTTATTTTGATCTAGCATCTTGTTTAGCATTCACTCAAATTACAATACTTTTGTAAATAGTTCTTAAATTTCTTCCAGTCCTCCTCAATCCTCTCTTCTCCCAGGTCACGGATTCTGCCGGTCATTTCAGCCAGTTCCATGTAGTCTATCAGTTGTATCTGCCATTCTTCCAGTGTGGGTAGATCTTGAGTTTTCCAATGTTTTGCGAGAAGTATCCTTGCTGCTGTTGTTGCATACATAAAGAATGTCTGGTCCTTCTTTGCCACCCCTTGGCCGACAATACCCAAAAGGAAAGCCTCTGGTTTCTTAGTGAAGGTATATTTAAATACCTTTTTCAGTTCATTATAAATCATTTCCCAGAACGCCTTCACTTTAGGGCAAGTCCACCAGAGGTGGAAGAACGTTCCCTCACACTCTTTGCATTTCCAACACTTATTATCAGACAGGTGGTAAATTTTGGCAAGTTTGACTGGGGTCATATACCATCTATAAATCATTTTCATTACATTTTCTTTCAGAGCGTTACATGCAGTAAATTTCAATCCATTGCTCCACAACCTCTCCCAGTCCTCAAACATGATATTATGCCCAATGTCCTGTGCCCACCTTATCATAGCCGATTTAACCGTTTCATCTTGTGTATTCCATTTCAACAGCAAGTTATACATCCTAGAAAGTACCTTAATCTTTGGTTCTAACAATTCTGTTTCTAATTTCGATTTCTCCCCCTGGAACCCTAGTTTCTTATCATTTTTAAAAACTTCTTTAATCTGAGCGTAATGTAACCAATCTCGCACTTTGTCTTTCATTTTCTCCAAACTCTGCAATTTCCAATTGTCTCCATCTTTTTCTAGTATTTCCCAATATTTTGGCCATTTAGCCTCCATATTGGGTCTTTTTCGGGCCTTGGCTTCCAAAGGTGAAAGCCACCTTGGTGTTTTATTTTCCAGCAAGTCTTTATATTTTGTCCAGACATTAAACAATGATTTTCTGACAATATGGTTCTTAAAGGCCTTATTTGCTTTAACCTTGTCATACCATAAATATGCATGCCATCCAAAAGCATTGTTAAACCCTTCCAGATCCAACACATCAGTGTCCTCAAGAAGTAGCCAGTCTTTTAGCCAGCAGAACGCTGCGGCTTCATAATACAACTTTAAGTCTGGCAGGGCAAAGCCCCCTCTTTGTTTTGCATCAGTTAATATCTTAAACTTAATTCTGGGCTTTTTGCCCTGCCAGACAAACTTAGAAATGTCTCTCTGCCACTTCTGAAAGCACCCCGTTTTGTCCAAGACCTGAAGTGTTTGAAATAAAAACAACATCCTTGGCAATACATTCATCTTGATAGCAGCAATTCGGCCTAACAAAGAAAGTTTCAATTTTGACCAACTATCTAGGTCTCTCTTAATTTCTGTCCAACATTTTTCATAATTGTCCTTAAATAGACTTAGATTTTTTGCTGTTATGTTTACCCCTAGGTATTTTACTTTTTTAACCACATTAAGTTCCGTCTCATTCTGAAACCTTTCTGACTCTGTATCAGTCAAATTTTTCCCCAAAACCTTAGTTTTCTGTTTATTTAGTTTAAATCCAGCCACCCGACCAAAATCATTAATCAGTTGTAATACTCTTTTCGTACTGGGCTCTGGCTTCTGCAGGGTCAAAACCAGGTCATCTGCAAAAGCTTTTAATTTATATTGTTTCTGACCGACCTGAATTCCTTCCACCAACCGATCCTCTCTAATCATGTTTAATAGCACTTCCAGAACCGAAATAAATAACAAAGGGGAAATAGGGCAACCTTGTCGTGTCCCTTTTTCAATTTTAAACTCTTCTGTAACCACATTATTAACTATCAGTTTAGCTTTCTGTTCTGAATATATCGCCCCGATCCCATTCTCAAAACCCCGTCCCACTCCCATCTCTTTTAAATTTCCCATCATAAATTTCCAGGAGATATTGTCAAAGGCCTTCTCCGCGTCTATAAAAATTAAGACTGCTTTTGTATTTATGTCTGTTTGCAAAAGTTCCAAAATATCAATAATGTTCCTTGTATTAGCAAACAGATGTCTTCCTGGGAGAAAGCCGGCCTGGTCCTTATGAATTACTTCATTTAAAACTTTTTTAAATCTAGTTGCGAGAATGTCTGCAAATATTTTGTAATCCACATTTAAAAGAGAGATGGGACGGTAGTTCTTAAGTTGCGTCTTTTCAGCTTCCGACTTTGGTATTAATGTGATAAACGCTTCCTTCCACGACTCCGGTGCCCTCTTCCCCTCCATAATTTCATTGCTGACCTCCATCAAAGGTTGTATCAAATAGTCTTTTAATGTCTTATAGTACTTGGAGGTCAGCCCATCTGGTCCTGGAGATTTGCCAAGTTGCATGTTCTGGATAGCTTGTTCGATCTCCTGTCGTGTTATTTTAGAATTCAGGATTGTCCTATTTTCTTGTGACAATTTAGATAGTCCGTTTTTTACCAAAAATTGTTTAATCTCAGCATCATCTTGCGGCCCTTGGGTGTATAATTTTTTGAAATATCTCTGGAAACACTTTCTAATGTCCACTGGATTCTGGATGTTTTTTCCATCAACCTCTAAATTTGTAACAGTATTTAATCTTTGTCTTCTCTTCAACTGCCAAGCTAGCAGTTTTCCACATTTATTCGCCGACTCAAACGTTTTTTGTTTCATTAATTTAACCTTCCATTCAATTTCCTGATTTACCAATTTAGAATATTGTGTTTGATAAAGTTTAATTTCTCTCAGAGTTGGCTGTGACTTCGGATTCACTCTTAATTTCTTCTCTAATTCTTTTATTTTTTCCAAGATCTTATCTTTTTTCTCATTTTGTGTTCTTTTCTTTACTGCATTCTGTTGTATCAAGAATCCCCTCATTACCACCCAGCACAAGGCTTCCAAGGAGGTCCCGAAGCAGCTTGGTAGGTAGCTCCCCCTGATGGTGAGGAAATAGTCCTTGCCACGGTCAAGGTGAAGGACAAAGATAGCCTCAATCTTCTCTTCCTTGCTGACGTACACATCCAGGGAAATGTCCACCGTCTCACCTAAAACGGGAGGAGGTCAGGTAGATACACTCTTTGGCACAGCCACGTTGGCTTGTCTGTAAATTAAAAGTGAAGACGGTGAAGAATTGAACAGAAGGACACAATGTGAGCCTGCTGGATCAGGCCAATGGCCCATCTAGTACAGCCTCCTGTTCTCACAGGTGTATGGGGGAAACCTTAACTTCAAGAATTAGGAGAAGAAGCGACTCAGTTCCCACCCCCACCTCACTTTCCTCTCTAGTCCTCCAAAGCAGCAGCTGCACAGAAGATGGTGACAGGATACTGGGGGGTGAGAGAAAGTGATCCTAACAAAAGAATATAAAAAGGGAAAGGATTTTTGCGCCCCCGATGTAACTTTCTTTTTTAGTTTACATTTCATTGAGTTTTTAAAAGTTTGGCTAGTTCTATATGTTCCCCAAGATATTTTTGTGCCTCCACAACATAAAAATACGCTTTTTTTTTTTTTTTTAAGTAATTTTTGGACGGACTGCTCTCACTGGTTCCCTGCGATGCCAAAAGGTGTTTGGGGACCCTCCAGCATTGTTTGGCTTCAATTCATTTGTGTGTGTGTGTTTGTTTAAAGCTGGTCACACACACTTTTACACTTTGGGCTCAGCTGCTTTGACGTGTGGCCCTTGGAGCATGGGGCAATGCAGCCCACAAATGTTAAGCCTCCCCTGCTCTACCAAACTCCCAAGGTTTGAGGGAGGAGGGTTGGGAAGAGGAGGGGAAAAGGGGGGATGAAAAGGAAACCAAGGCCTTCCCTAGATGAGCCTTGGGGTCCCTTTCCAACTCTACAGTTCCCTGATTCCAGAGAGAGACGCGCTGGGCTCCAAGTATCCCTCGCAGGGCTCAGCGCAAAGCCATGGCTTCCAGTACTGGCTGTCACTGAGCTTGGGGATAAAGGAGAAGTGGAGGGTGACCTGCCCGTTGTTTGTGATCTGGAACTTCTCCTTCTGCAGCTACCGGAACTTCACATTCTCAAATGGAAACTGCAGAGCAAAAGGGGGGGGGGGGAGGAAAGAGAGTGCTTGCCTTCAGCAGAGGCAAGGAAACGTGCTCCGGGGGAAGTTTGTCCTTGGCCCCGGGCTCTCATTTAGGGGACTGCACATGCAACAGGTCCACGTGGGGCTCTCCAGATCTTGCTGCACTTGCCACTGGCCATGTTGGCTGGGGATGATGGGAGTTGTAGTCCAGCATCTGGAGGGCACCACGCTGGCTACCCCTCGAGTCTTTGCCTGCGAGGAAGAGGCTGCCGCTCAGTGGAAGGGCATCTGCCTTGCATGCAAAGGTCCCAGGTTCTATCCCCAGCATCTCCAGGTAGGGCTGGGAGAGATCCCCCGGAAATCCTGGGGAACCGCTTAAGACTGAGCTAGATGGGCCAAGGGCTTCTTCCCCCCCTGATCTTTGTGCAGCAAACCCTCTTTAAGGGGTTGGAGAGGATCCTATTCGTCTTTACCTCCCTCCAGGGAGGGAAGGAATTCGTTCTCCATCCTGTCCATCAACTGAACAATATCCTCAAACACTTTCCGGTACCGTCGGTCATCCACAACCTTCACCTATGGGGGGGGGGACAGAGCACATTTGTTGGGGCTATGGACTAAAAGAGGGGGTATGAGCTAAGAGCAGAAAGGCCTGATGCACCCCCCTGTTCCCAGCCCTGAAAGAGGCAAGTACTGTAACTCTGAGAGCTTCCCTAGGGATGGCAGCGGCTGTGACTTCCAGAGCCAATGGGCTGAAGCCAAATGCTCCAAGCCAAGTACCACAGAAGCTCCATTGCATGAATGGAGCCAACGGTTAAGGTATACAGTTCAGCCCATGTGGTCTGCCATGCCGGCAGGAGCAGCGTGTACTCAGAACAGTGGAGAATGGAAGCCTAGGGATTTAACAGAGCCAAAACCTGCCCACTCCTTGCACCGGAAGTCATTGGCCAAGGAGGAGCTCTGTGGAAAGGGGCCTGGTTGGATAAGATATAAGGATCTATTAGAAAATAAAACTCCAAGGTGGCTGTCACCAATGGAAGTGAAAGCCTTGAAAAAGCTCAATATGGAGGTCAAATGGCCGAAATATTGGGAAATTTTGGAACAAGATGGAGATAGACTGAAATTGCAGAGTTTTGAAAAACTAAAAAACAAAGTACGAGACTGGCTTCATTATTTTCAGATAATGGAGGCATTTAAATTGGACAAGAAAATTGGCTTCCAGGTGGAAAAATCCAAATTAGAAACAGAACTGTTAGAACCCAAAACTAAGAATTTGTCAAGAATGTATAACTTGCTGCTGAAATGGAACACTCAGGATGAAACGGTAAAATCTGTTATGATTAAATGGGCACAAGACGTTGGACACAACATTATGTTCGCTGACTGGGAACAGTTATGGACCACAGGTATGAAATTTACGGCATGTAATGCCCTAAGAGAGAATATTATGAAAATGATGTACAGGTGGTACATAACTCCAGTCAAGCTTGCAAAAATCTATCATTTGCCCGATAATAAATGTTGGAAATGTAAAGAAACTG
This sequence comes from Podarcis pityusensis, assembly GCF_964106645.2. Classification (NCBI taxonomy): domain Eukaryota; kingdom Metazoa; phylum Chordata; class Lepidosauria; order Squamata; family Lacertidae; genus Podarcis; species Podarcis pityusensis. The sequence continues at coordinate 35,109,853 of NC_138045.1, read as the reverse complement.
AAGGTACATTTTTTCACCTTTGGTGGACGTGCCCAAAGATTAAGGCTTTCTGGGAAATGATATATAATGAATTAAAAAAGGTATCTAAATATACCTTCCTCAAGAAACCAGAGGCCTTTCTCCTGGGCATAGTCGGCCAAACGGTGTTAAAAAAGGAGAGAACTTTCTTTATGTACGCAACAACAGCAGCAAGAATACTCATCGCAAAGTATTGGAAGACACAAGAGCTTCCCACACTGGAGGAATGGCAGATGAAACTGATGGACTATATGGAACTGGCGGAAATGACTGGCAGAATCCGGGACCAGGGAGAAGAGTCGGTGGAGGAAGATTGGAAGAAATTCAAAGACTATCTGCAGAAACATTGCAAAATTAAAGAATGTTAGAGTGATGTTGGATTGAAAATAAGTGGCTTCCAGCTGTACAGGATTTAAAGTTATATATAGATTAAGATTAAGGATTAGGATTAAAAAAGTTAAAGGAAATGGAAATTTGGTTTTTAAGAGGTAAAATTTAATGTTATATTATATTAAGATTAAAGATTGGGATTAAAAAAGAGGGAAAGAAATTGCTGGACAAACAATTTGAAATGGAATACAAAAGAGGGAGGTACGAGGAGGTCCAGAAAATAAGTAAATTTAAAAATGGAGATGAAAAGGTGGTATTGTTTTTAATTGTTTTCTTTTTTGTCTTTTGTTTTTTGTATTTTTTGGATTATGTATTGTGTATTTTTGAATTGTGTATTTCTTTTTTCTTTTTAATTTTTTATTGATGTGTTCTTTTTATTGGAAACCTTAATAAATATCATTAAAAAAAAAGAAAAAGGAAAGGGGCCTGGTTGTTGGTCAGGGCCTGCCCAGATTCGAGGAGGTGCCACATAGCAGGCAACTAAAACCCCCGAATAGACGATAGCCCTGGCCAGGGCAGGTGTTACCCCTGTGAGGAAGAGGGAGCTGACGGGCTTGTGGTCGCTCCTTTTCAATTCCATGTGGCTTCGGTAGCTGAGCTGATTCACGCTGCCTCCTCTCCAGAGGATTGGCTCACACCATGCTGGCACACGGCACTTCCCACTGCAAGGAGACAGGAGAGACACCAGGACTGTTGGACTGGCTGAGGCAACACACAAGGCTCACGCAGTCAAACTTTGGCTTCACACACGGCGTGTGATCTTTTTTTTTTTTTTTTTTTAAAGAATATTTATTCCAGTTTTAAAGTTACAAAAAATATAAAAAAAAACAAACCACACACATCTTACAAAAAACAGACAGTAAAAAAGAAATAAAAAAAACCAAAAAATCACAGTAAAAAATAACAAAAATCAAATTAGACCTTTACAACCTTTTTCCCTTTTGCTTATTTCCATGACTTCCTCTCACCTCCCTGCTTTGTATTCTAGTTTAAATCGTATCTCCAGCAAATCCTTCTAACCTTCTTTTCTTTTACTTATTTTAACATTCGAAAGTATTTAATTCTCCTCTATCCTCATTTTACACTTCATATTTACTTATTCCATTGTACCATGTCTGCCAATACGGTCTAATATTCTTTTCCAACCTTTTTCTAACATTCTTTTATATTACAGTGTTTCTGAAGATATATTTTAAATTTTTTCCAGTCTTCTTCCATCAACCCTTCTTCCTGATCTCGGATTCTGCCGGTCATCTCAGCCAGTTCCATATAGTCCATCACTTTCATCTGCCATTCTTCTCGGGTAGGCAATTCTTGTGTCTTCCAATATTTCCCAATAAGTATTCTTGCCGCTGCTGTCGCATACATAAAAAAATTCCTATCTTCCCTTCGCACCAATTGGCCGACCATGATCCAAAAGACCCTTTCTGGCACCTGATATGCTGCCCAAAGGAGCCTGCCGTTTTCCGGCTTCGTCACTACATGTTCCGCCTGTCCTTTTGATTTCCCCATTACCACAGCAAGAGCAATGAAAGTAGCAGGCCTAGGTGGCTTCTGACAGTTGTCAAGAACCACAAGAACATGCCAAATCCTGGATGGTGAGGCTCAATGGCTACTAGCCATAATGGCCACCGCACATACTCCACCAAGAGAAGCAGTATGGCTTGGAGGAGGGGAGCGTGCTGTTGCACTCAGGTCCTGTTTGTGGGCTCCCCGAGAGGCATCTCATTGGCCAATGTGAGAACAGGATGCTGGGCCAGATGGACCAATAGCCTGATCCAGCAGGGCTGCTCTCATGCTCTTATGCCCTGGCAGACTCATCTTGAGAGAGCACCAAGTCTAATTCCCAGACTTCCTTGACACAAAGAGGAGTCTCATTCAGCCTGCTGCACCTTTCAAGGAACTGCAACACCGCTTATACACACCACGAAACAGAGGATGCTGGTTATCAGGACAAATGTGGGGAAAAGGAGCCAAAACATTTGCAGAGCAGGGATGGCTTGAGGAAGACAACATATCACAGCCTTGCATTTCACAACTCGCCTAGCAGCCTTTGGCAACCCGGAATTCCATGCAAGCAAAGTGAGCAGGTGAAGGAGAGCTGGATCTCTCTCTTCCTCCGTGGCTTGGTGTCCATTCTGACTGCGGAGGAAAGGAAGTCCGTCCAGCCCTCAACTCTAGCCCTCCTCCAACAGCTTGCTTAGCAGAAAGCCATGTTTAAAATATATTTTTACTAGCCTGCTCAGGAGGATGGAAAGGCAGGACACTACTAGCATCTCGGCAGACTAGGAAAAACAAACAAGCCTTGCAGAAGAATGATTGAGAGGACTTACTTACAAAGGCTCAACTATCAAGCAGGATCTGTTTTAGAGTTGAATTTGTACGTCGGGATGAACTTGATCTCTCCCTCTGTGAAATCAGCAAAAGCTGTCTTTTGGGTACGCTGAATGTTTAGCTAAAGCCAAAAAGAAATCGCTAATCAGCAGAGAAGCAAAAGACCCCCTGTTGCCTGACCATGGAGTCTATTAACAGCCACTGTTGTGCTGGAAGACCAAGGTGAAGTACTAGTAGGTTAAAGGTAAAGGTAAAGGGACCCCTGGTTGGACAGTGTTCTCGAAGCTACAAACATGAGTCTGACCAAACTGCGGGAGGCAGTGGAAGACAGGAGTGCCTGGCGTGCTCTGGTCCATGGGGTCACGAAGAGGCGGACACGACTAAACGACTAAACAACAACAACAACAAAGGGACCCCTGACCATTAGGTCCAGTCGTGACCGACTCTGGGGTTGCCGCACTCATCTCGCTTTATTGGCCAAGGGAGCCGGCGTACAGCTTCCGGGTCATGTGGCCAGCATGACTAAGCCGCTTCTGGCAAACCAGAGCAGCACACAGAAACGGCGTTTACCTTCCCGCCGGAGCGGTACCTATTGATCTACTTGCACTTAGACGTGCTTTCGAACTGCTAGGTTGGCAGGAGCAGGGACCGAGCAACGGGAGCTCAGCCCGTTGCGGGGATTCGAACCGCCGACCTTCTGATCGTCAAGCCCTAGGCTCTGTGGTTTAACCCACAGCGCCACCCGCGTCCCTACTAGTAGGTTAGCCAAGTGCAAAAAAAGGGGTATACCTGCTGAAATCCTATCTTATACACACTTATTAAAGGTACAGGATGCTTGTGCATTTTTGCCCCATGTCATCTTAAATTACTTTGCTGCATCACACGACAGGAAAATCCTCTAACTCAGGAGCAGCAGACACGTGGCCCTCACAATGCTGCAGAACTACAATTCCCATCATCCCTGATTACTGGCCATGATGGCTGGAGCCAACAGGAACTGCAGCTCAGTAACATCTGGCAGACCACAGGTTAGCCATACCTACAATATGCAACGTTATATGTACCAATAATCCATACAAACTGTTAACCACCACCAGAATACACCCCCGACAATATGAGCAACTGCAAAACCATCCTTTTGCATCCTACGTTGGCTCCCAGCACGTTTCTGAGCACAATTCTGAGTGTTGGCACCAACCTTTAAAGCCCTAAATGGCCTCAGCCCTGAAAGAGTGTCTCCATCCCCATTGTTCAGCCCAGGCATCAGGGTCCAGCACCGAGGGCCTTCTGGCGGTTTCCTCACTGTGAGAAGCGAAGTTACAGGGAACCAGGCAGAGGGCCTTCTGAGTAGTGGCACCTGCCCTGTGGGACACCCTCCCGTCAGATGTCAAGGAGATAAGTAACTATACAGCCTTTAGGGAAGTTTTTAATGTTTTATGATGGTTTTGCATATGTTGGAAGTCTGAGGCTGCCCCCCTTGCCTTCCTTGCAGCATCCTTCTCAAAGGGCTAAGGCATGACTACGCTCACAGAGTTTAAATCCACCATAAGGTGCAGCAATCAGGCCTCTGTTTCAACACAAAATACCAATGATCCTTATGCCAAGTGGGAGAAAGGTCGTCAACATGATGAACACACAAACCTTGGAGAGAAAAATGTAAAAGAAAAAGCACCAGCAATTTAAATGGACTTAATGGAAGTATCTGCTGATAAGAACATGTGAGCAACGCAGATTTTCCAGACAGATGCAAAACCTAGAGCAGGAAACCTTAGACCTTTAGATATTGCTGGACAGCAGCTATGCTGGGGCTGATGGGAGTCCAACAACATCTGGAGCGTGTGCTGAGCTAGGAAAGCCCTCTAACTGGGAAATTGCAGAGCAGTCCTACTTATTCCAAGGCAACCCTCCAACTTAATTGGGACTTGCTTCTAATTCAGGTTGCACAAACCTGCAACCTTAAAAAGCATTTGTAGAAGTCGCAGTCATCCTATGTTCTTTGCTCCTAACTGCCTGAAAGTGGTTTCTCTAGCCTAGGCTGGGGTATCCCAGACAAAGGAAATAAACAGGGCAATATCCTAAACCACCACATATAACACAAAGATGTCTCTCACCTGGTCGTAGGTCAGAAGTCTCTGAAGCTCATTTTTAGTGATCAGATGACAATGCTGGAAAAAAGCAAAGCAACCACAGCTACAGGCTAGCTCACGGGGTCGGGGGGCGGGGGGCAGTCTGCTGCCACTTCCTGCAATATGTAGTAAGACTGATAACTAGGATTGGGCAGTATGATCATATGAGGCTCGTGCTCTGTGAACTAGACTGGCTCTTGAACTGCTTCCAGGCCCAATTCAGAGCATCCCATTTGGCCTTTCAAGTGTTTCAAGGTTTGGGAAAAGGGTACCAGAAGAAGGCCCACTTATGTTTGCACTGCCTCTCCACTGACTAGAATCCCTTTCCCAGGGAACTCCTGCTCTTTCAAGCATGGCAGGGCCTTTTCAGTCATGGCACCCGACCTTTCAGAATAATCTCCCAAAGAGGTTCACCTGGCCCCTGCTTTGATGTCCTTTCAGCAAAGACTTTTAGAATTTCCCCTGGTTCGTTAATTCATGGGCAGGGCGCTTGTGGCCCTCCAAACCCTGCTGTAGTACACAGACACAGGAACATAGGAAGCTACCTTATATTGAGGCAGACCATTGACCCATCAAGCTCAGGACGGACTACATGGACTGGCAGCAGCTTTCAGGCAGAGATCATGCCCAGCCCGATCTGCACACACTGGTGACTGAGCCGGGAACCTTCTCCATGCAAAATGGCCGCTCTGCTTTCACGTTACTGCCCATAACAAACTGCAACTCCCACCCCGATCACTGGAGAAGTTGCCCACATTTGCTATAATCTAATCTAATACATCTCTGCCACTCGGCTTATGTTGCTCTCTTTAGATCCGCTGCTATTAAGGTACTGTTTAAATGCTTTAAATTATCTTGAGGTGCATTTCTGATTATTATTTTAAATTAGCCACTCTGGGGAAGAAATCCCCACAATAAACAGAAATTAATGAATGAAGCCCAGCACTCGCTTCCACAGATGTTTAGCATCTGCCTGCCCTGAATGAAGCAGGAGCCTACAGTGCTGGGCACTTCTGGCTGCTCTAGTAGAAACCTTAGTGGTGCAGCTGCAGCAGCAGGGATCGCCAACACTGCACCCTCCTGGTGTTGCTGAAGTGGAACTCTCATGAGCCCGTCAGCAAGGCCAATTCTTAGCAATTATGGGAATTTTGGTCAATCAACATTTGGAGAGCACAATGCTGCCCGCCATAAAGAAGGCTGATCACTGAAGAATGGATGCTTTTGAATTCTGGTGCTGGAGGAGACTCTTGAGAGTCCCATGGACTGCAAGAAGATCAAACCTCTCCATTCGGAAGGAAATCAGCCCTGAGTGCTCACTGGAAGGACAGATCCTGAAGCTGAGGCTCCAAGACTTTGGCCACCTCAGGAGAAGAGAAGACTCCCTGGAAAAGACTCTGTTGTTGGGAAAGATGGAGGGCACAAGGAGAAGGGGACGACAGAGGACGAGGTGGTGGGACAGTGTTCTCGAAGCTACCAGCATGAGTTTGAGCAAAGTGCGGGAGGCAGTGGAAGACAGGAGGGCCTGGCGTGCTCTGGTCCAGGGGGTCACGCAGAGGTGGACACGACTAAACGACTAAACAACAACAAATGCTGCCTACCCTGAGCTACACACAGGCAGGAAAGTTACAGAAACATGACTCAATTTGCTTCTCCAGATAGCGGAGACCAACAAGTTACATCAGCCAAGGCTCTCTCCCTCCAAGCCCTCGAAACGCACTCGTGTTTCATGATTGTCAGCTGCGGCAGACCCTGGTCAGGGGGCAGGAAGCTCATCTGGGCACAGATATCCTTGTAATCCTGGTTTCGGCGCCCGAAGTCTTCCACGTGGGCAGCAAGGTGGGAATTGACAACGCAGAAGCTGGTATTGTTGCAGACAAGCCTCACGGCCACACACCCCTTGTTACCCTGCAGGGGCGGAGCAAAGATGCCTGTTAGTGAGCAAGCAGGAAAGAGGGGGGAACTGGTTGGCAGAGATTAGAAAAATAGATAGACAGACAGAAAGATAGACGTAGGGAATTCCGCTGTCAGGGTCTACTCCCCATCTTCCCCATGATGCCTGTGCCCACTGTCTCCCTCATCACTTCCTTGATGCGGCTGAGCTGGTCCTTCCTGACAAAGATGAGCACCAGCTGCACCTAGAAGATGCAAGGTACTGGGATGTCTACCAGCTCTGTTCATTGCTTGCTGTCCTGGAGTGGCAGGTGGCACCAACTGGGGATCCCCCAAGGGAAGAAGGCTCAGAGCCAGGGAACTGGTGGGGGGACTGTGGGATGTAAACACAGGAGCAGTCAATGACAACATTCCTAGAGTGTACATGTTAGAACATGGGGAGGGATGTCAGTCCAGCAAGCAGGTAAACTTCCTGGGACGGACTTCCTCCGCATGTGACCAGAGGTGGGTGTGGCCTCACCTGTGCAGGTAATGGTAAAAGCACAGGGCAGGCAGCCTCTCTCTCTCTCTCTCTCTCTCTCTCTCTCTCTCTCTCTGCCATCTTCCTTCGATGAGGAAACATCCAAGGATGCCCTCTTGGCTCTCAGCCAAGAGAGGATGGGACTATCTTACTACAAGATAGATTCTGAGTGTATTTTACCTTTTTAAGCTGTCTGCCTTCTGGGATCATATTCTGAACAGAACGTGAGTAAACTCTTTTATACTTTTATAAAGACTGTGTTGTGTCTTGTATTTTAAGAGGGAACAAAAGGGGAAATTACCAGAGTAATTATTATAGAGGTTCTAGCGAACCTGTGCAAGCGTTACCGTTGCGAACTTAATGGGGAATGTCTATAAACTCTGCTGATATTTTGGGAACTTGTTAGCACAAGTTGGATTAGGATATAATCCCACAATATATCCTCTCCTGCACCCCAGAACATTCCCACAAAGGGTTATGGGCCCAGTATTGCATATTGCTGCGTATTTTTGAAGGATTGCGTTGGATTGTGATTTTGAGTTGAGTAGTATTTTTCTGAGTTAACTTCCTGGTAAGCACATGGTCCTTTGTTCCATTGTGCAGTGGGGATTAAACAACCCCCCCCCCCCTTCCCTCAGAGTTCACAGTGACCCAAGGCAGTGAAGAACTGTTTTGTATTTTGAGATTTTTGAGATTTTGATTTTCAAATTTTGAGAAATTTTGAAATTTTGAAGAATTTTCAAATTTTGGATTTTAAGATGGCTAGAGCAGCTTTTGATAGTGATACAAAGCTAGGAATGCCTGTGCTGAATGAACACAATTTCATACACTGGAAGCAGCGCTTGATAGCATGTTTAGATTATAAGCACATTTTGGAAGCTTTAAAGCCTCAGCCTACAGGGACAACTGAGAGAGATTTAGCCAAGATAAGTGCTTGGAAACGCATGAACAGCGAAGCTAGACACATAATTTTGAGTGGACTTCGTGATGAGCAGCTATCATTAATAAATAGTACAGATGATGCATCTCAAATCTTAAGAGATATTGAGCGCGTGTATGGAGAATCTAGCATAAACTGCTTCAGAAACTTGGTGTGTAAATTAACCAGAGTGAGGATGAATTCAAAAGAGGGATTCACAGAGCACATCAACAAGTTTACTGAGATTATTCAAAGAATTGATCTGACTCCCAAAGCTTTTGATGAAGATACAAAGATAGCATTTTTGTTATCATCACTTGGACCACGCTTTAGCGCATTTGAAAGTTTGATGGACCATAGACAAGGTCTGACTTTTAAAGACTTGATTGGTTATTTAAAAGAAGAATGTAGAGGTAGAGCTGAATCTCCAGTGAGAAATGCTAGAAGCATGGACAGCAGTTATGCATCTAGGCAATTTACAAAGTCGAAAGAGATGCCTAAGAAAGTGATTTGTTTCAATTGTAACAAAGAAGGACACATTGCAAAGAATTGCAAAGCTCCTAAAACAAAGAAACCCTACCGCTTTCAGCCAAAAGGGGAAAAGAAGGGGAAATGTGAATGCACATGGTTACTGCAAGAAAGGAACTTAGCTGTCCAGAATCGTGAAAATAAACGTAATAAATGGATTTTAGATTCAGGTGCCAGTTCGCATTTTTCATATAAAAAGGACTATTTTAATGAGATAAATGAGAGAAATGATGAAGAAGGATTTGAAATTGAGATTGCAGATGGCAACATTGTTAAAGCAAAAGGTGCAGGTTCCATGAGTCTGAAATGCAATATAAACAATGAATGCATTGAGAACACAATCTCTAGAGTTTTGTACGTACCAGAGCTGAGCTGCAATTTAATCAGCGTGTCCACTTTGGACAAGAAAGGTTTCCAGATCACATTTGGAAATGGCGAATGCAAGGTGACTAAAAATGGCAAAGTGGTTGCTCAAGCAAAGCTAATAAATGGTGTATATGAGCTTGATCTTTCAGAGAACCAGTCTGCAAAAGTGGCACATTCCAGCCAGAAGAATGAAGCAGATCTGGACCTATGGCACAGAAGGCTTGGACATAGAGACACCAACGTCATTCTGGATCTACAGAAAAGAGAACTTGTAAGAGGTTTGCAGGTAAAGCAGAGCAACAAAGCTCCAGCAAAGTGCGTAAGCTGTGTTACTGAGAAGGCTGTAAAACCTTCATTTCCACGTTGTGCAGAACAAAGAAGCAACAAAGTGCTTGACATAGTGCACACTGACATATGTGGACCTATGAATGTTCCCTCACTGGGAAAGAATAGATATATTTTAATATTTCTGGATGACTTTTCAAGATTTTGTGTTGTATATTTCCTCAAAGAGAAGAGTGAGATAGTGGACAAGCTCCAGGAGTACATTGCCATGGTCAAGAATAAATTCCAGAGAGCTCCAGCTGTGTTAATGAGCGACAATGGAGGTGAGTACTGCTCAAATGAAATGCAGGCTCTCCTGGCCAAGGAAGGAATTGCACACGTAACCACAATTCCTTACACACCACAGCAGAATGCCATAGCTGAGAGAAAGTTTAGATCCATTATGGATATGACAAGGTGCATGCTAAAGGATGCATGTTTGCCACAGAAGCTGTGGGTCGAAGGAGTGTACACCTCGGTCTATTTGCAGAATAGACTGCCAACAAAAGGAGCAGAGCGCACACCATTTGAACTTTGGCATGGGAAAGCTCCCAATCTGTCGCACATACGTGTGTTTGGAAGTCCGTGTTACTTCCACGTGCCCAAGGAACACAGACACAAGCTTGACTCCAGGGCAAAAGCAGGTATCCTTGTGGGATATGCCTCTGGAGGCAAAGGATACAGAATTATGGACTTACAAACTGGTAAGACAAATGCATACCATGCGGTTTATTTTGATGAATATGGAAAAGTAGACACTAAGAACACTGTTGTGGACTCTTCCGATGAGTCAGAAAGGACTCAAGAGTTTGTATATTTCCCTTTTGAGACCCCACAAAGTAATAATCTGCCTTCGAGTGTTACAGCGCCCCCCTACAGGCGACGCACCAGAAGACGCAGAGGACCAGAACCCTGGCGGCACCAGAGATGAAGAGGAGGACTCAGATGGGGACATGCCTGCGTTGGAGGAGGATGAGGAAGCTGATGCGGTCGCAGAACCAGAGGTCAGGCGCTCATCCAGAACCAACAGAGGTGTCCCACCATTACGGCTGTCCTACTTTGCAGGGTCGGCGTTTCCACAGGAACCTTCCACTTGGGAAGAGATACAGGAGGTGCCAGCTGCAGAAGCCAGTCTCTGGAGGAAGGCCGCGCAGGAGGAGATGGATGCACTGCATCAGAACAAGACCTGGACACTCACTGAGCTGCCTCCCGGTAAGAAGGCCATTGGCAGTAAATGGGTTTTCAAGGTTAAGAAGGGGTCAGAAGGAGAAGTGCAGCGCTACAAAGCTAGACTTGTAGCACAGGGATTTTCACAGCGTTTTGGTGAAGACTATGATGAAGTTTTTGCACCAACCGTGAGGTACAGCAGCATAAGAATGCTTTTAAGCATTGCAGCCTCCAAGAAAATGAGGGTGAAACACATAGACATTGCTACCGCTTTTCTACATGGGCAGATTTCTGAGGAAATTTATATGAAACAGCCCAAAGGTTTTGTGAAACCACATGAGGCACATTTAGTGTGCAAACTCCAGAAGGACTTTATGGACTTAAACAGGCTGCTAGAGCCTGGAACCAGAAGTTGCATAAAATGCTGACGCAACTGACGTTACAGGAGCCAGAATCTAGTACTAAAAGGGTTTTAGAACTGATTCAAGAATTTGGTCAAGTGGCAGGATTTAAATTGAACAAGTCAAAAACTAAGGTTTTAGAGAAAAATTTAACACCGATTGAAAGAGAGAGGTTTCAGAATGAGACAGGTTTAACAGTGGTTAAGAAAGTTAAATACCTGGGGATTAACATGACAGCAAAAAATGGGAACTTATTTAAAGATAACTATGAAAAATGTTGGTCTGAGGTGAAAAAAGATTTAGAAATTTGGTCAAATTTGAAGCTTTCACTGCTGGGCCGTATTGCTGCGATAAAGATGAATGTATTGCCAAGAATGTTGTTTTTGTTTCAAACTTTGCAAATCGTGGACAAAATGGATTGTTTCAAGAGGTGGCAGAAAGATATTTCTAAATTTGTCTGGCAGGGCAAGAAGCCCAGAATAAAATTTAAAATACTAACGGATGCAAAGGAAAGAGGTGGATTTGCCCTGCCAGACCTTAAATTTTACTATGAATCAGCAGCTTTTTGCTGGTTGAAAGAATGGCTACTTCTTGAAAACACTGACATTTTGGACTTGGAAGGTTTTAACAATGTATTTGGATGGCATGCATATTTGTGGTACGATAAGGTCAAGGCACATAAAGCATTTAGAAACCACATTGTCAGGAAAGCGCTATTTAATGTTTGGATAAGATATAAGGATTTGCTAGAAAACAAAACCCCAAGGTGGCTGTCACCAATGGAAGCGAAAGCCTTGAAAAAGGTCAATATGGAGGTCAAATGGCCGAAATATTGGGAAATTTTGGAACAAGACGGAGATAGACTGAAATTGCAGAGTTTTGAGAAACTAAAAAACAAAGTGCGAGACTGGCTTCATTATTATCAGATAATGGAGGCATTTAAATTGGACAGGAAAATTGGCTTCCAGGTGGAAAGATCCAAATTAGAAACAGAACTGTTAGAACCCAAAACTAAGAATTTGTCAAGAATGTATAACTTGCTGCTGAAATGGAATACTCAGGATGAAACGGTAAAATCGGCTATGATTAAATGGGCACAGGACATTGGACACAACATTATGTTCGCTGACTGGGAACAGTTGTGGACCACAGGTATGAAATTTACGGCATGTAATGCCTTAAGGGAGAATATTATGAAAATGATATACAGGTGGTACATAACCCCAGTCAAGCTTGCAAAAATTTATCACTTGCCCGATAAATGGGTTGGTGAGAAAAGGGCCTGTCAGCTTGCTGGAGGACAATCAAAGTTGCCTGAAGCTGACGCAGAGTGAGAAGTTCCTGGCCAGAACAAAACACATTGGGGTTAAATACCACTACATACGCCAGATGATCCAGGATGGACTTGTGGAACTATCCTACTGCAGCACCCAAGAGATGACTGCTGACATCCTGACAAAACCCCTACCAAGAGAGAGTTTCCAGAATCTACGTGTCAAGCTGGGACTCTGGGTGGTTGAATAAAGTTGTTTATGTTTTGTATATGTTGTATTGCCTGAGAAGGGGTATGTGGGATGTAAACACAGGAGCAGTCAATGACAACATTCCTAGAGTGTACATGTTAGAACATGGGGAGGGATGTCAGTCCAGCAAGCAGGTAAACTTCCTGGGACGGACGCCCTCCGCATGTGACCAGAGGTGGGTGTGGCCTCACCTGTGCAGGTAATGGTAAAAGCACAGGGCAGGCAGTCTCTCTCTCTCTCTCTCTCTCTCTCTCTCTCTCTCTCTCTCTCTGCCATCTTCCTTCGATGAGGAAACATCCAAGGATGCCCTCTTGGCTCTCAGCCAAGAGAGGACGGGACCATTTTACTACAAGATAGATTCTGAGTGTATTTTACCTTTTTAAGCGGTCTGCCTTCTGGGATCATATTCTGAACAGAACGTGAGTAAACTCTTTTATACTTTTATAAAGACTGTGTTGTGTCTTGTATTTTAAGAGGGAACAAAAGGGGAAATCACCAGAGTAATTATTATAGAGGTTCTAGCGAACCTGTGCAAGCGTTACCGTTGCGAACTTAAAGGGGAATGTCTATAAACTCTGCTGATATTTTGGGAACTTGTTAGCACAAGTTGGATTAAGATATAATCCCACAATATATCCTCTCCTGCACCCCAGAACATTCCCACAGGGACGACGACGCTGAGCCGTCAGAGGGAGAAGAGGGAGCAGACTGTGAGCAAGAGGAGGCGTTGGAAACTGAAGAGGCAGGAGGGCAGGAAGATTCTGTGGCAAACAGCAGTCCAGAATCCGAGGCAGAAGTGGAGGCTGGAGGCGGGGGTCAAGAGGCAGAGATCAGGCAGGCTGCTGAAGAAGCCAGGGGGTCTCCCCATCCTGCTGCGATCAGCTCCCCTCCCTGCTGGTCTCCCAGAACACAGAGAAATTAAGAGCATGGAGCAAAGACAGGCAAGGTGTCAGTCTCAGGTTGCTTGGGAAGGACCAGGGGGAGGAGGAGACTTCAGAGAGTGGTGGGAGGGTAGCAACCTTCAGCCTTCACAACTACCTCACTGGGGCAAGACCTGTTGGGAAAGGTTTCTGTGATCACGAGGCCTGCACAGTTTGGGTTTCTTTGAATAAAGAATGTTGGCTTCTTTTGAATAAAACACCACTGACACCAGGTGTTTTTTCTTGCTGACCTCCTCCTCCTCCTCCTCCTCCTCCTCCTCCTCCTCCCTCCAGCTCCTGACAGCTGTCTGGCTGCTGAAGAAATGGGTGGGGTTGGACTTACTTTCTTGTACTTGGATTTGGAACGCAAAGCCTTTTCCACAGCTGTCAGCCACTCTTGCTCCTTTGTCGAGTCCAAGTAGAAGAAAGCCTCTGTGCTCAGGTCCAGCTCCTGGAACCGAATGCCCAAGTGCCAAAGAGAAGGATGTGGAACTGCAGGAATAGGACTCCAATCGGAACAGACGGGCTGGTTAAATATGCAAAGACAACAGGAGTGTGCAAGGGCAGGCAAGATCAGGACCAAGAACAAACAAGTAATACCAGCCACTTCTTCCTCAGCTTAGCTATTCTGGGCTCCAAAGGAGCTTTGCTAATGAAAGAAAAAAAGCTTTTTCCTTGTATTTTTTAAGATGTGTCAGCCAGCCTGATATCTAAGCACTATCCCAGTAGCCACAGGCAACCAGAAATTCTTCGAAGGCAAGTGAGTTGGTTGATCTCTCCATTCTTCCTTCACCTGGCAACCTGGTTTCCAGGCTGGCTTTCCGGGAGCAGAAAACCACTTCTCAGATCTGCTGTGCCAAGCTGGTTTGCTAGAAGATTACCCTTGTCCTCTTTGCAAATCTCCTAAATGGCTAGCCTTCTGTGTTTCCATGCTGGCCATGAAGGAATGGGCATTCCCGACTCTGAAAACAGCACAGAAATACAGCCTGTCTAGTAAAGGGGTAAAAAGAGCAAGCTAAACAGCCTCTGTAAAACAGTAGCATCTGAAGCTGCTAACCACATACTGATAAACATATCATAAAAGCAGACATGAAAAACAAATGGCCACTGGGTACTACTAACAGTGGGACACGGGTGGCGCTGTGGGTTAAACCACAGAGCCTAGGACTTGCAGATCAGAAGGTCGGTGGTTCGAATCCCCACGACGGGGTGAGCTCCCGTTGCTCGGTCCCTGCTCCTGCCACCCTAGCAGTTCGAAAGCACGTCCAAGTGCAAGTAGATCAATAGGTGCCGCTCCGGCGGGAAGGTAAACGGCGTTTCCGTGCGCAGCTCTGGTTCGCCAGAAGCGGCTTAGTCATGCTGGCCACATGACCCGGAAGCTGCACGCCGGCTCCCTCGGCCAATAAAGTGAGATGAGCGCCGCAACCCCAGAGTCGGCCACGACTGGACCTAATGGTCAGGGGTACCTTTACCTTTACCTTGCTACTAACAGTACGAGGAAATAACCAAAGCAAAAACTTTGTTTGAAGTAGTAAGCTTAGCATTATAAGGATGACCCACACCAAGTGTTGGGGGGGGGGTCACACCTCCCTGTCCTCCAGCACAGCTTTTAGGAGGAGTTCCAAAGGTTTTGCTTCAGTTTTGGATTAACTGCATCTTGTCACAATGTCTGAAGCTGCACAAACTGCTTCATTTGAACCATGGCTCATTGAAACAAGCCAACTTCCAATCGTGGGTTTACAAAGCTGGTAAAATTAACCACCATAGGATCTGGACACACCAAACTGTGGTTAATTTAAAATCCAAGTGGAAGCTTCCCAATAGGCTTGGGGTGGGGGAGAGGTGTGCAAACCTGGAGGAGAGGCTGCCGTCCTGCTCATAAAATGAAGCCACGGTTCAGTATGTGGCACCAAGGAAAATTGCCCACCACAACTAATACTTTCCATTACCCACCCATGTGGCCTGAGTGAACAGGACAGACTTTGCCTGGCACCCAACAATAAAGCTGTCATGTAGATGTCGCTTTCTCCAGCCCCAACTCTGATACAGGTTCCACTGGTCTTTGCACTTTTGCATGATCTGACCTGAAATTCTGGGTGTTGACATATTTCTTCTCTCTCTTGGCGAGGACGTGCTTGATGAGTCCCTCTCTCTGTCCGGACTGCGGATGTGTGGAAGGCACAAAGAGCTGGCGCATAGTGTGGGTCATTGGGGTTGCTTCTTGCTCATGCTCTCCTTGTCACGGATACGCCTCAGGGAGATGAGAACAGAACTCAAGTAGTACATAAAAGCAAGGAGGCGGGAGGGCACAGTACACCTCTAAGGCAACTTACAGCCTGCTTGGTGGCAGCGGTGGGGGTGGAGGCTCCCGGCGGGCACTCATTTGCTGATTCTGCAGGTTTCTTTCCTTCTCCATGAAGTTATCCTCGAATCCCAGAATTCCGGAGAGAGGAAAAGACTTCTGAGGTTAGAGAGGCTTCAGAACCGTTTGGGGAGGTTTCGGGAAAGGAACTTAGAAAATACTTAACTGCAGGAAAATGTTCCTGCCTCCCCACAGCACCACATTTGCCGGACAATTGCCTCTCAGCTTATGCACGTTTAGGAAGGATTGTGGAGGCAACAGGTCCTCCCCTCAAGGCCTTTTCCTCTAAAGGAGGTAGACTGGTCTTCTCCAATCCTCTGGCCACTGCTGAGTTTTCCAAACTTGCTGGCATATTGCGTGTAGCACCTTAACAGCATCATCTTTAACAAAATTTAATAGTTCAGCTGGAATATCATCACTTCCACTGGCCTTGTTATTAGCAGTGCTTTCTAAGGCCCATTTGACTTTGCTCTCCAGGATGTCAGGCTCAAGGTCAGCAACCACACTACCTGGGGTGTATGAGACATCCATATCTTTCTGGTATAATTCCTCTGTGTATACTTGCCACCTCTTCTTGATGTCTTCTGCTTCTGTTAGGTTCTTTCCACCTTTGTCCTTTATTATGGTAATCGTTGTATGAAATGTTCCTTTCATAGCTCCAGTTTTCTTGAACAGATCTCTGGTTCTTCCCATTCTGTTGTTTTCCTCTATTTCTTTGCATTGCTCGTTTAAGAAGGCCCTCTTGTCTCTCCTTGCTATTTTTTGGAAATCTGCATTCAATTTCCTGTATCTTTCACTATCTCCCTCGCATTTTGCTTGCCTTCTCCAAGTCCACCTGTCAGGGGTTCAGGGACAGAGGCACAGGGTAGGCAGGAGATGGAGAGAGATGGGGATGAATCCCAGGACAGCGATGAAGAGGGTGACAATGACTCAAGAGATTCCATGAGTCTTTCCAGCGAATCAGAGGATTCCCAGAAGGGGGCGCCGGTGGTCAAGGCCAGGGGAGCCCCAGGGGGGACGTGTCAGGAGCAGGGGGCCAGCGGGGGATCCCAAAGTGGCAGCTGGGCGTCAGGACCAGCCTCCCCGCCAGAGTGCAGCGAAGGGGGTGGAGGTTTCAGTGTATCAGGGGAAGCGGCTCCGGCAGCAGAGAAAGGAGGGAGGTCGGAGTAAGCCACCCTCCCAGAAGGGGAGGGGAGTAGTGAAGGGAGTAGTGTAGCTGTTAAAAGGAAGGTTAGAGGTTGGGCGCGCGCGCCAAGTTCAAATGTAGAGGCGCGCGGAAGTACAGGGAGCCCGGAGGAGGGGCCAGGTCCCAAAGCCCGCAGGAGGGGGCAAGAGCAGTCTGATTCCGCGTCAGAGGAATCCAGGAGGGGCGAAACCCCAGCGGGGAGAAAGACCCTGCGGAAAAGGAAAGAGAGAAAGAGGTGGAGCAGCGCAAGCCTCTTAAACTGGTGCAGGGGAGGGACGGATTCAGAGGGGACTTCAGCGGTCTAAGCCTAGCAGACGTAGGGCTGCGCGCCTCGGATGTGAAGCAAACAATGAACTGCAATAAACACTTTTGTATATAAGAAGAGATAGGCGTTGGTCTTTTGTGAGCTGAGACTTGAGGCAGCCCTGACAGTAAGTCCCCTCTCACAAACCGCAAAAAAATTTTTTTGCAAAGCTCACGAAGTTTGGCAAACATGACTACTGAGGAGCAGATAACGACCCTGCAAAACGCAGTTGCTGAACTCTCCGTTGCAGTACGGGTCTCTCAGAAGACGGTTGCCGAAGCAGAAGCGCGATGCCAGGATCTGCAAGCCAGGTGGGATCAGGCATGCAAAGAGGGGTTCCCGGGGTCCAGATCAGAGGGAATCGGACTCGGACGGAGGGGGGGCAATTTAGTAGCCCACTTCGATGGGAACCTGAAGCATTATCCCAATTTCAGAGCAGACGTCGTATACGCGCTGCATTTGCTTCGAAAAGACTTCAAAGATGAGGAGGAGAAAGTAGGCTTTATTGTGTCCCATTTGCATGGGGAAGCTAGAACCTGGTTACGCAATTTGTGGCGCGAAGATGGTCTTGCCCGCAGGGACTCTGACGAATTTATCAAAGCCATGGACGCTTGCTTCCAATCTACCGTTGACGTTGATGTGGCGCGCCAGGAGATGCATGGATTGCGGCAGGGCAAGGCTACAGTGCGTCAGTACCATTCTCGCTTTTTTGCATTGCTGAATGTGCTGGGCTGGGAAAAGGACTCCCTGGCAGTGAGAGACTTGTTCTGGGAGGGGCTTCATGGCTCAGTAAAAGATGAGCTGGCTAGGGGAGACAGACAAACCCTAGCAGACGTCGTGCAGAGGGCACTCACGATAGGGGTGCGCCACGAAGAACGCCCTTGGCACAGTGAGGAGGGGCGTCACGTCCGCCCACCAGCTAGAGTGCCTCCTTTTCTTCCCAGGGACCTGGGACGTACAAATCCCTCGCCTATGCTGAAGGGAGGGGAGGAACCAATGGAGCTGGGTGGTGCAAAGGCTCAGACAGCTGCCGGAGCCTCAGCGTCCGGAGCAGTCAAGGCGAAGCCTCCTAGAGGGACCAGGAAGTGTTACATCTGTGACAGTGCACAGCACATGGCTAAAGAGTGTCCCCAGAGGCTTCAGAAGCACACTGCAGCCTTAGCAACAGTAACAGGGGAAGCGTTCCAAGGAGAACAGTTTCAGGGAAACGAGAATGCCTGGCTGGAAGCAGAGATGCTGGGGCTCCGCCAGGCAAGTCAGTGAAGCAGTCCCCAGCGCTTTTGCAGCCTACAGACCCCTTACCACCCAAGCCAGTGGTGCAGCTCACTGCTACTCTCCAGCTACCTAATGGACTCACCCTGGAAGTCCCCATTACGATTGACTCAGGGAGCAACGCAGACTTCGTGGGGATGCAGTTCATCAAGCAGCATCGCATAGCGCTACTACCAGCCACGCTGCCTCTGAACGTCGTCACGGTAGATGGCAGGAAGTTGCTGGGTGGGCAAGTGGTACAACAGACACCACCCATGCTGCTGAAAATTGGGAATCATCGCGAGGTCATCAGTTTCAATGTCACCCAACTGTCAGACACGCCTATAGTGTTAGGCATGAGTTGGCTGGATAGACACAGCCCATCATTAGCGTGGTACCAGCGGCAGCTCACCTTTGGCTCGTCCTACTGCGCACAACATTGCATCCAGACCGGCCAGGAGGAGGAGGGCCAGGAGGAAGGGCAACAGTTGCATCTAGGCATGGTGCAGGCAGTGCCCCACAAGTACAAGGGGTTTTTGGAGGTCTTCTGCGAAAAGGAAGCTGACCAATTACCACCCCACCGGCCCTACGACTGTGCAATTGACCTCTTACCAGGGGCGACGCTACCGACTGCGAAGCTGTATTCCATGTCTGAAGATGAGATGCAGGAACTCAGGGAGTTCATAGATCACAATTTGAAGCGGGGATTCATCCGAGAATCCAAGGCAGTGGGGGGCAGTCCTGTGTTTTTCGTGAAGAAGAAAGACACGCCCCAAAAACGGCTCATTGTGGACTATAGGGCCATAAACTCGATGACAAAGCCCAAGGCCTTCCCCATGCCCAAGATTGACGACCTGCTCGCGACGGTGAGGAAGGGGAGGATCTTCACCAAGTTGGATCTACGCGGAGCATACAATCTAATACGCATGAGGGAAGGTGACGAGTGGAAGACGGCCATGTTCACGCCGCTGGGCACCTATGAATACAGAGTTATGCCGTTTGGTCTCCAAAATGGCTCCCACTGTTTCCAAGCATTCATGCACCACGTGCTAGCAGGACTCCTCTACAAGAAGTGCGTATGCTTCCTCGACGACATTCTGATCTTCTCAGAATCGCAGGAGACTCATGAGAGAGACGTAAAGGAGGTCCTGCAGAGGCTACGGGAGCACAGACTCTACGCCAAACTGGAGAAGTGCCAGTTCGACGTGACGGAGGTGGATTTCCTGGGCTACCGGCTGTCCGACAAGGGACTAGCCATGGACAGCGCCAAAGTCCGCGCGGTGTTGGACTGGAATAGCCCGCGCAATCGGAAGGAGGTCCAGAGGTTTGTCGGCTTCGCCAACTTTTACCGCAAGTTCATCAGGGGTTTCGCGAAAGAGACGGCAGCTATCACGGACACCCTCAGTTCCAAGAAGAAAAAGTTCACCTGGACAGACCAGGCGGAGCAGTCCTTCAGGAGACTTAAGAGTCTCTTCGCGTCCGAAGACCAGCTGCTACACGTGAATCCTGGCAGGCCCATGCGGGTTGAGACTGACGCATCTGACAGAGCAGTGGGGGCCGTCCTCTTGCAGGAAGATCCGCAAGGGAACTGGAGGCCCTGCCCTTTCTATTCCCGGAAGCTCAGCAAGTCGGAACAGAACTACACCATCTGGGACAGGGAGTTGTTGGCCATCCACGCGGCTTTCAAGGCGTGGCGGCACTTCCTCATCGGAGCCAAGCACACCGTGCAGGTCCGCACGGACCACAAGAACCTAGAGTATTGGCGCACGGCGAAGCTCCAGAGCCAGAGGCACATGAGATGGGCGGAGTTCTTTGCGGATTTCGATTTCCGGATAGAGTATATCCCGGGAGACAACAACGTCATAGCGGATGCGCTCTCCAGGAAACCGCAGTATCTCGAGGAAGCGGCACCAGTGGCAGCCAGGCACATTTTCGCACCGCAAGCGTGGGCGTGCGCTTCCGCCGCCGTGGACCTGGACGCGGTACGACGCGCGCTACAGACGGATCCGTTCGCACAATCCAAGATGGAGGAGGTGCGAAGAGGGACAGCAAAGGACGGCGAATTCCAGATACGCGACGGCCTGCTGACCTGCAAAGGTGCTCTCTACGTGCCGGGAGACGATCTCCGCGCGAAGGTTTTACAGCAGTTACACGACGCACCCAGCGCGGGTCACTTCGGCAAAGAAAAGACGGCGGACTTAGTAGCCAGAGACTTTTGGTGGCCCCAGATGCGGGGAGAGGTCGCGGATTACGTCGCCAGGTGTGACACTTGTCAGAGGTCCAAGCCAGTGCACAAGAAGCCAGCGCGATTGCTGGAACCGCTGGAGACGCCACTACAGCCGTGGGAAAGGGTGGCGCTGGACTTTGTTACTGATCTGCCCAGTTCGCGGGGCAAGACGGCGGTGCTTGTGGTTGTAGATCTGTTCACCAAGATGGCGCACTTCATTCCTTGCACGAAGGTGGCAACAGCGGAACAGACCGCCAAGCTGTTCATAGACCACGTGTTCCGGGTGCACGGCTTACCACGGTCCATCCTGTCCGACCGGGGTCGCCAATTCATTTCCAGTTTCTGGCAGAAGCTCCTGGGCATCCTGAATGTCAAGATCAACTTAGCGTCGGCGAGACACCCGCAAACCAACGGCCAAGCGGAGAGGGTCAACGCCATCATGCAGCAGTACCTGCGATGTTACGCCAATCAAAAGCCTGCAACTTGGGTGGACTACTTACCGATGGCCGAGTTTGCCTACAACAACACGAAGCACGCGTCAACGGGGGTGACACCGTTCTTCGCCAACAATGGGCGACATCCCAGAACCTTCCCGGCGTTGGAGACAACGACGCAGGGGGAGTCGCAGGGAGCTGAGCATTTAGCAGCAGAATTGCAGGAGGTCCACGAGGAGCTACGACGGCACTTGGAACTAGCTAAACACGCCTACAAAGTGCAGGCAGACAGGCACAGGAGGGCAGGAGAAGACATCCAGGTGGGGGACTGGGTATGGTTAGCAGCCCAGGCGGTGCCGGCCAAGTCGTTAGCTAAGAAGAAGCTAGGACACAAACAGCTAGGGCCATAACAAGTTGAGGGCAGGATCAATCCCGTAGCTTTTCGGTTGACCCTCCCAGAAGATTCCCGAATGCACCCGGTCTTTCATAGGTCGGTGCTTACACCCTACAAGGCCCCACACAGATTTCAGGAGCCAGGGACGGCACCAGACCCACGTAGAAAGTCACCAGGGGGGGGGGAAGTCACCGAGGACCCCGACACTCAACGAGGTCACGGAAATTCTGGACTCGAGATGGGGGGGAGGAGGGAGTGGAATACCTCCTCGCCAGGGAAGGTACCCCGGCCAGCGCCAACAGTTGGGTGCCAGATTATGCTCTGGAGGAACCTCTTCTTAAAGACGAGTTCCATGCACTCTTCCCACACAGGCCCATGCCAGAGGAGTATTTGACTGGCTTTTTACGCCCACACTTTCAGGCAGCACCTTCCGGGGGTTCTCCTCCGCAGAGGAGACCACGCCAGAATCGAGCCCTCCAAGGGGATCGTGCTCGGGGGTGGACACGGACCGCTCTTATTGGTGGGACAATCAACCAGAAGTGGGGTGGCGAAGGGGGCCTTGGCAAGCAGCATCGCCTGAAGTAACAGGGGGAGGGAAGGGTTTGGATGTGTTGGGGGAGGACCCCGGTTTCGAGCACTCATACACTGAACTGGAAGCAGAGGAGATCGACGTCGACGAACTGTATCCAGCATCTACCCCCGCTACAACGGAGCTCCCGGAACCTGCGCCCGAGCAGCGGGAGGGGGGAAGGGGGGGCTTCGAGGGGGGGATGGATGTCAGGGGTTCAGGGACAGAGGCACAGGGTAGGCAGGAGATGGAGAGCGATGGGGATGAATCCCAGGACAGCGAGGAAGAGGATGACAATGACTCAAGAGATTCCATGAGTCTTTCCAGCGAATCAGAGGATTCCCAGAAGGGGGCGCCGGTGGTCAAGGCCAGGGGAGCCCCAGGGGGGACGTGTCAGGAGCAGGGGGCCAGCGGGGGATCCCAAAGTGGCAGCTGGGCGTCAGGACCAGCCTCCCCGCCAGAGTGCAGCGAAGGGGGTGGAGGTTTCAGTGTATCAGGGGAAGCGGCTCCGGCAGCAGAGAAAGGAGGGAGGTCGGAGGAAGCCACCCTCCCGGAAGGGGAGGGGAGTAGTGAAGGGAGTAGTGTAGCTGTTAAAAGGAAGGTTAGAGGTTGGGCGCGCACGCCAAGTTCAAATGTAGGGGCGCGCGGAAGTACAGGGAGCCCGGAGGAGGGGCCAGGTCCCAAAGCCCGCAGGAGGGGGCAAGAGCAGTCTGATTCCGCGTCAGAGGAATCCAGGAGGGGCAAAACCCCAGCGGGGAGAAAGACCCTGCGGAAAAGGAAAGAGAGAAAGAGGTGGAGCAGCGCAAGCCTCTTAAACTGGTGCAGGGGAGGGACGGATTCAGAGGGGACTTCAGCGGTCTAAGCCTAGCAGACGTAGGGCTGCGCGCCTCGGATGTGAAGCAAACAATGAACTGCAATAAACACTTTTGTATATAAGAAGAGATAGGCGTTGGTCTTTTGTGAGCTGAGACTTGAGGCAGCCCTGACACCACCTTTCCTTTTGAAGCAAAATGTCCTTGAAATGGGGGAGAAATGCCCTGCATGAAGTCTTGGGTTTGCAATTTGGGAGAGGGAAGACTGTCTGCGGCGCTGGGGAGCGGGCAGGCTGGCGAGGCCCCCTAGATCTAGAGGCCCTAGGCTTCTGCCTACTTAGCCTATACATAAATCCGGCCCTGCCTATGTCACAGTGAGCACAGGCCCATCGATCACATGCAAGGCATTCTGCGTGTTGGGAAGGAGCCTCCTGTTCTGGGCCAGGTGGAAGAGTGACACCAGCAGAAGACTGGGTGGTGGCTTCGAAGCTGATCCCGGGGAGCACGTGAGGAGTCAAGGCTTCCCGCATGAAGGCCTCGCTTCCCCTAGAAGTCCCTGCCTCCTGGTCTGTGTTCGCTTTCTTCTTCAGGTACAGCGCCAGCATGTTCTGGATGGTGCACCTGCTTTCGGGGGAGAGCTTGTCGAACTGGTCCACACTAGAATAGCCATGAGACGGGTGAGACTCCTGCAAGGCGTCCCCAAAGTCAGGGGAACATAAGCGCATTTGAAGAGCCTTGCTGGGTCAGGCCAAGGCCCATTCAGTCCGACATCCTGTTGGCATGTAGTTGGTCCACCACAATTGCAAGATTATTGCATCCTTCAGGAATGGTGTGTCCAGCTCCATCTGAGGCATCATCCAGGCACGCTGTGGAGCTGCCTGGATGAGAGATGGGCATCTTCGGCCAGTCAGGGGTGAAGAGCTGGCAAGATCCCCTGTACTGAGCAGAAAAGCAAACTCTTTGGCCTCCGAGATCTCTCCCAACTCTCAGCAGCCCTCACTGTGAGCCGTACTAGAGGAATTTTGTCCTGCTTTTGCTGAGCTACAACACAGGAGCGCACCCCCAGCTGGCCATGATGTGGTAACCCTGGCGAAGCATTGCAGAGCAACTGAGAAAGCAGAATGATGTTTGCGTGGACAGTCCATTAGAAAGCTGCACTATTATTGCATCGAGAGCACTTTGCAGAATACGGCCCCCCTCCAGGCAAAAACATCCGTCTGGAGGCACAGTAGCTTTCATTTTGGAGGTTGTGGTTTTACATCTTCCTATTTATTTATTTATTTATTTATTTGTTCGAAATTATTTATTTATTTCATAAAACTTATACACTACCAGATGGTAAGAAACATCAAAGCCGTTTACAGAAAGATAAAACCATAAAATCAGGAAAAACCTACAGTACATTAAACGCTGAAGAAGTGAATACCAGAATAGATCAGAACTCACTCCCAAGGTAAGGGGAAGAGACATGGCTAAGATGGCAGGACAGCTTACTCTATGGTGTTAACCCCTTCATGCACTAATTAGACTGAAGCATGTTGGTTATATGAGACTGGTTATCCCGCACAACATATACTCAGAGTCGCAAAGTGATTTCATGCTCTTTATTCAGCTCATAGTGGTGAGGAGGAATGAATAAATGTCCCCTCACAGTATCTGCTTTATATACATTATTTACACAATGGGCTGCACATGATTGGCTAATTCTGGAATTCTACTGTAAGCCAATCAGGTTGTGGATTCACTTCTATCTGGAGCAGGATTGGGTGGTTCCTGCCAACCAATCATACTGCTGCATTGTTCTAGGACCAATCAGACTGCTGCATTCTGAATCCTATTGTTCTAGGACCAATCAGACTGCTGCCTTTTGGATCCTATTGTTCTAGGACCAATCAGACTGCTACAGTTTGGATCCTATTCAACTCAGTACATAACACCCCTCCCCTCTAAGTTCCAGTCCTGCCCGGGAGGTCGCATTCATAGTCCTCAAGGTATGCCGGCGGCCTACGTGTGCGTTGTGGCCTGGGGTGTTCCCTGGTCCGGGCTCCGGGTTCTGGCTCGTGTTCCAAGGATGCTGGCTGTGATGCGGCTGTTTGGTCTGGTGCAACCGGCTCGCTCAGTCGTGGTTCTGGTTCCGGTGTCCTTTCGGCCTCACGGGTCCTCTCTGTATTTACTGATTCTGCCTCTCCTGCTGGCCCCTCCTGCTCTATGGGCCTCACTGCCCCGCTGTTCCCTTGGGACTCCTCTGACCTGTCCTCCTCCTGGTTTTCTCCCGGGAATCGTCGCCGTATCTGGTCGCAGTGGCGGCGCCAGCATTGCCCCCCATCCGTTAGCACCTCGTACGACACGGGGCCAGTGACCCTGGTGATTGTGGCGGGTACCCATGCTGGGCCTGCCCCAAAATTCTTTGCGTACACTGGGTCCTGGGCCTCGAAGGTCCGGGGGTTCCTGCCTTCCCCCACCACTACCTCATCCTGAGCTCTATCGGGGTGAAGGCGGTCCAATCTGATTGCAAGGCGCCGACCCATTAGTAGTTCAGCGGGGCTCCGGCCAGTCGTTGAGCTGGGGGTGCTGTGCTGTGCTAGAAGGAATGTGGCAAGGCGGTACTCCCAGTCCCCTTGCGTCATGCGGCGAAGGGTGTCCTTGGTGGTCCGCACCATGCGTTCTGCTTGGCCATTGGTGGCAGGGTGGAACGGCGCCGAACGGATGTGGCGGATGGCGTTCTGCGCTGTGAAGGTTTGGAATTCTCCTGACGTAAATGCAGTCCCGTTGTCTGAGACGAGAGTGTCAGGGAGCCCGTGGGTTGCAAACAGCCTGCGTAGTACCCGGATGGCTGCGGACGTGGAAGTGGACGGTACCAGTGCGACTTCCAGCCATTTGGTGTAGGAGTCCACCACTATGAAGAATGTTTTCCCCTGAAAGGGGCCAGCGAAATCCACATGCAGGCGTGACCATGGTGCTCGGGCGGACTCCCAGGACTGGACTGGGGCCCTTGGGGGATCTGGGCGGGATTCTTGGCAGGCCTGGCAGTGTTTGACCCAGGCCTCTATCTCTCCATCGATCCCCGGCCACCACACATAACTCCTGGCAAGGGCCTTCATTCTTACTACCCCTGGATGTGTCTCGTGTAGGGCTGTGAGGACCCTTTTGCAGAGGGGCTGGGGAACAACGACTCTGCTTCCCCATAACAGGCACCCCTTGTGGGCCGACAGTTCATGTTTGCGGGTTGTGTAGCCGGCGAATTCTGGCCCGGGGCTGCTGCTGGGCCATCCCCTCCACACCCAGTCCAGGACCCGGGAGATGACCCTATCTTTCTTGGAATGGTGTGCAACTTCTTGTGCCTGAATGGGGCGGTCGGGAAGCAGCTCCAGGCTCATAACCTCTTGTGCAGGTGCTGGGTCAGGGCCTGTTTCCGGTAGTGGTAGCCTGCTGAGGGCGTCCGCATGGCCCATCGCCTTCCCAGGTCGGTGAATCAGTGCATACTGGTAGCTGGCAAGGAAAATTGACCACCTGAGGACGCGAGGAGACAGCACTTGGGGGGTCTGCTTTTCGGGGGCAAACAAGCCAAGCAACGGCTTGTGGTCAGTCACCACGGTGAAGGGCCGCCCGTACAAGAAATCATGGAATTTTTTTACTCCCTTTACGATTGCCAGACCCTCCTTGTCGATTTGCGAGTAGTTCCGCTCGGTTGTGTTGAGTGTCTGGGAAAAGTACGCCACCGGTACCTCTCTTCCATCCGGGAGTTGGTGCCCCAGGACAGCTCCAATGCCATAGGGTGAGGCGTCGCATGCTAGCACCACCGGCAGCCTCTCGTCGAAGTGTGCCAAGACCGAGTTTGAGACAAGCAAGTCCTTGACTGCCTGGAATGCGGCCTCCTGGCGCTGGCCCCACACCCAAGGGGCCCGCTTGTCCAGGAGTCTGTGTAGGGGCTCCGCTACCGCCGCCTTGTGGGGAAGGAAGGAATGGTAAAAGTTCAATAGTCCCAAGAAGGCCTGAAGTTCAGTCTTGCTCTTGGGCGCTGGGGCATCACAAATGGCCCGTACCTTGTCCCCAGTCGGGTGGACCCCTTCTGCGTCCACCATAAATCCCAGAAAGTCCACCTGAGGCACTCCTAGTAGACATTTTTCCCGCTTCACCTTGAGACCCGCCGTCTGGAAACGGTGCAGAACGGTGCGGAGGCGGTCCTCAAACTCCTCTGGTGTGGGGCCGGCAATCAACACATCATCGAAGAAGGGGGTGACGCCAGGAATCCCTTTAAGGAGAGAGTCCATTATATTCTGGAATATGCCTGGTGCCACGCTGACACCGAATTGCAGCCGCTTTACCCTGAACGCTCCTCTGTGCGTCACAATCGTCTGTGCCTCTGCTGTGGCCTCATCTACTGGCAGCTGTTGATATGCTTGGGCCAAGTCCAGCTTGCCAAAAATTTTCGACCCAGCCAGGGTGGCAAGGACATGGCTGACCACTGGCACTGGGTATGCGTGGGCCGTGAGGGCCTTGTTTATGGTACATTTGTAGTCTGCGCAGATGCGGACCGAACCATTAGGCTTGACGGGTGTGACGATTGGGGTTTCCCAGGGAGCATTAGGCACCGGCTCCAGCACTCCTTGCTCTACGAGTCGGTCCAATTCCTCGTCTATACGGGGTTTCAAGGCGAACGGGACCCGGCGGGCCTTGAGCCTGACCGGTCGTACTGCGGGGTCAAGCTGTAGCGCAATGGGGGGGCCCGTATACTGTCCCAATTTCCCATCGAAAACCCCTGGAAATTCCTTGCATATGGCGTCCACGTCCACTTGTAAGCTAGTGTGGTTCACCCCGGTGACAGCTAGCCCCAGTGGTCCAAACCATGCCAATCCCAGTAAGCTAATGTAGGGGCCCTTGACCACAAGCAAGTCCAGTTGCCGCGTCCGCCCTCGGTATTGCACCCTGAAGGTCCCCACCCCCATTGTGGGGACCTTACGTTTCTGGAAGTCCCGGAGGGTGAATGGGGCCGGCCTGAGTTTGGGACCCCCAGTGGGACACAGTTTCCTTAAGGTCCTTGCCGAGATTATGGATAGAGTTGAACCCGTGTCAAGCTCCATGCGGCATGGGGCCCCCTCTATCTGTACCTCTACATAAATTTTCTCTACGTTGGGGTGGGGCAACTGGTATACCTGGAAGTCCGTGAGCTCCGTCGAGTTGCCTTGGTGCGTTGGGCCCCGGGACCTGGGGCTCTTGGATTGGTCATCTGATGCCTGGTGTCGGGTGGGCCGAGCCCGACACACCCGGGCGATGTGTCCCGATTTTCTGCACTGCCTGCACTCTGCGTTGCGGAAACGGCAGGTCCTCCTCTCGTGACTCTCCCCGCAGCTTGCGCAGTTCCCTCCTTCTCGTCGAGGCAGCTGTGGTCTGTGCGCTGCTTGAGTGCGCTGCTGTACTCGGTGCACCTCCTCCCTGTCGGATCCTGAGTCGTCGGTGAGGTCTTCATGGTGGACCCTCGGTTGGGATGGCAGGCTCGGCCGTGCCTCTTGGGTCGACCTCTCGGCAGCTTCTGTTGCCAGGGCCTCCTCCAGAGCGACCTGGAACGTTAGGTCCTTCTTAGCGTAGAGGCGCCGTTGCAGCTTCTCATCCTTCAGGCCACCGACGAGGCGG
This sequence comes from Podarcis pityusensis, assembly GCF_964106645.2. Classification (NCBI taxonomy): domain Eukaryota; kingdom Metazoa; phylum Chordata; class Lepidosauria; order Squamata; family Lacertidae; genus Podarcis; species Podarcis pityusensis. The sequence continues at coordinate 35,081,258 of NC_138045.1, read as the reverse complement.
TCACGAAGCATGTTCTCCAGCTCTGAGAAGTTGCAGAACCGGGCGGCTTGGCGGAGAGAGGTCACAAACCCAGTTATGGTTTCCCCAGGGGCTTGCCGCTTTGCGTAGAAGGCATTTCGACGAGCCACCACTGAGGGCTGCGGCGAAAAGTGCCCCTTCAGCTGTTCCATTATTGTTTTGTATGGAACAGTAGCGACGTCTTCAGGCGCAAGGAGAGCCCGGGCGATTTCAAACGTCTCCTCTCCGCAGACGCTGAAGAATATCGCCCTCTTCTTGGCGTCTTCTTCGTCGGTGACCCCTTTGGCTTCTAGGAGGAAGGTGAAACGGGAGGCGTACGCTTCCCAGTCTCCAGATGCTGGGTTGAATGGCGAGAAGCTGCTGTTGGCTGCCATTCTGAGTTCCTTGTGCCCCGGAGCTGAAGCCTGGATACACGGTGCGAGGCAGCGGTGCGGCAGTTGGCGGTGCTGCGGTGCTGTGTGTGGCAGTCAGCTCAGCGGGATCCCATCCTCGTCGCCAGTGAAATATACTCAGAGTCGCAAAGTGATTTCATGCTCTTTATTCAGCTCATAGTGGTGAGGAGGAATGAATAAATGTCCCCTCACAGTATCTGCTTTATATACATTATTTACACAATGGGCTGCACATGATTGGCTAATTCTGGAATTCTACTGTAAGCCAATCAGGTTGTGGATTCACTTCTATCTGGAGCAGGATTGGGTGGTTCCTGCCAACCAATCATACTGCTGCATTGTTCTAGGACCAATCAGACTGCTGCATTCTGAATCCTATTGTTCTAGGACCAATCAGACTGCTGCCTTTTGGATCCTATTGTTCTAGGACCAATCAGACTGCTACAGTTTGGATCCTATTCAACTCAGTACATAACACCCTCCAACTGAAAACCCATTTCCTGGACAATATCAACATTGTGTTTTGTGCCTGTGAACTGCACAGTGAATATTTTTATTAGAAAAGAAAACAGCCTGGTGTTCCAGCTTCTCAAAGTTGTTTTATTCAGTGCGCTGCTACAGCTTGTCACACCCAAATCCTCCAAAGGAATCTGCCAAAGTGCTTTTCCAGGCAAAAGGGGGCAGAGGGAGAGAAACCAAGAACCTCAAATTCACTAGACCAGGGATGGGGAATTGTGTGGCCCTCTAGATGTTGTTGGATTCCATCACCCCTGACCCTCGGCCATGCTGGCTGAGGCAGAAGGCCATTGGATCTGGCAATATCTGGGAGCCCACAAGATTCCCAGCCTCCGCCCTAGACAAACAACCAAGCACTCAGCTGTGAGGCACGCCTCTTACCAGAGGGAGGGTCACTCCAGAGGCAGCTGTGGCATGAGGGTGCTGGATCATGCCTTTGTGGGCACATCTGAGGATTAAAGAGGACCCCCTAGGAAGCATGCTTGGAGATCTTCCTTACCACGTGGCTCTCTGGCAAAAACACAACAGTACTAACAGCCATATGGAACCACACCTCAAAGGTGGATCAAACTTCCCAGATCCTGTAGCCTACATCAGGAGGAAGACTGGGGCAGAGGGGCCTAGAGTGGGAGTCAGAGCTGCTCTTAGGGCTGCATGTCTGAAGCATGGGCAGAAATCTTTGGGTGTGAGGTTGCATGGGGCTGTCTCCTTGTGTTTTGGTGATGCCAAGCCGCCAGCCAGCCAGAGGCAGGCAACCAACTGGCTCCAGGGGCAAGCTCCTTTGCAAAGCCAGTCTAACTTCACCAAATCCAATGACAGAGTGACCATTCGGCCCGTGTTCTGCTTCGCTGTGAAATTGCGTGTGTTCCTCAACCCAGAGAACCTCTTTTTCAACGTCAAGCTGGTCTAAGGAAGAAAAGCATAAGAGTTAGTCTTGAATCCCCACACACATGTGCTGGGAGATGCCTGCACACCGCACATGTAAAGCACATCTCCCACCCACACCCAAAAAGTCCTGGGAACAATGGTTTGTTAAGGGTGCTGGGAATCGTAGCACTGTGAAAGGAAAACTAAGGTTCTTAGGATTCTTTGGAGGGGGTGGAATGTTGAATACACAGCAGCCACATGGACGGACGGACGGACACACACACACACACACACACACACACCAGCATAGCTTCAACTTTTAGCACAAAAAGTCTTCAGCCAGATGTCATGCAACCCTTTGGCAGGGGCAACTTATCATTTTATTGATTTTCCATAACAAACAATTAAAAAGGCGGACAATCTTGCAAAGGAGTGTTGCTATTTAAACTGCTGGTGTGACGTAGGAACCCGAACAAAGAAAAGGAACAAACTACTCAGAGTCTGCTTCCAATTGCCCTTGTTCTCCACCTCCCTCTATCCTAATCAGCCGCAAACAAGAGTTCAGATTTGAAAGCCTTGTTATCACCTCATTCCCTTCAATTAGCCAGCTGCTCTGGCAGATGACATCAGTTCCTTCCCGCTCCCAATATTCCTGCTCCTAACCTGGTTAGCCATAGCCCGGAAGCTGAATCTCAGGGGAGCGCCTTTGGGCTGGGAAGGGCTCATCTTTTCTGGGCCTCTTCTCCCCATCAGGAAGGGGTGCTTGGCTCCTGGCCTGTGAAATGCGCTCAAAATTTAAAGGTGCCTTCTTTCCAGGGAGCCAAGGAAGAAGGGTGGAATTTGTTATACCCCAAAACCTTCCCACGTCAGAGATGCAGGAGTTGCGTCACCTCCAACTTCCTCAGGAATGAAGCAGCTACGAAAAATGAAAAATCCCACCTGGGAACGGTTTCTGAGAGAGCAACAGCAGAAGACCCAGACTCTGGCAAGATGAGCATTTGCCCAGTGGATTCTGGCCGGTCCGTGAGGGCAGACAGGGGATGGCTGCGGTGGCCGCCAGCCCCTTCCCACTCCATCTCAGATACAGAACGCATTGGCTCTGCCACTCCTTGGCTCTGGCGCCACCTACTGTTGGCCTCCTTGCATTCCACCCTACCAGTCCCAATGAGCACCATCCACCCCTGAATTGGTCCAGAGGCACAGAGCAGGAGTTAGGTGATCTTGCGCCCCGGCAAAACCGTCCAGATTGCGCCCCCAGCCACGGAAGTTAGCTCTTCTTTCCTCCGCTCCTCCAACCCCCCCCCCCACCACCTATTCAATTCACCCTGGAACTACAAGTATCGAAAAGTACAATGTTAGAGGTTTCCCCCCACCCCATAGCAATATAATTGGATTCAGCTAGCTGGTCAGTCTACTTTCGGTTTCACTCCTGGCTCCTGGCAGATAGCAGAGGAAGCGAACCAATAGTCACGTTCATCTGTACTGGCTCAGTATGCCCTATTCTGACAGATGCTGCCTTTCATAGTCACGCCCAAGAGCCTTTCCGCTCCAGAGATCTGGGGCTGAACCCGGGATCTGCACGCCAAGGCTGGAGTGCCAGCTGGCCACGTTGGGCGCCTGCCTGGAGAGTGGAAGCCGGGGGTTCAAGGGACATCGTGCTGCTCCTGGCAACCCCCACCCAACCCGACGTCCTCCTCCGCCTGAATCCCGCTTCCCCCGGGACGCACTTCCCATCCTGGAGCGGCTGGGGTGGGAGCGCTCCCCACCCCCCTTTCCAGACTTCTCCTCGTTCTTCTTCTTCATGCCTCGGGTGTTTTCCTGAGTGTATCTTCAGAACAACCCTCTGTGAGGGAGGCTAAGCTGGCCCAAGCTAGCTCAGCCAAGTTGCCAAGGCCAGCATTTAAGACCACGCACCCTTTCCCCTCAGATGATAAAGCCGGGATGAGTCATGCTAGCAGCCCGTGGCCTTGATGGGCTTTGAGGCAGCCCAGCCCCCTTCTCTGCAAGCAGGCTGCCTCCGGGGAGGACCAGCACTTTTCTGACGGGACAGAAGCGCACGACTTCCCCCTCCCACTTGCCGCCCGCCCCAGACTTTCTCCGGCGGCTCAGTTTAGCGGCTCATCCCAGGTGGGAATTCGGGTGGCGCTGCTTGCAGAAGGAGAAGTGGCTGGCGCTAGCGGACACTCCCATTGTTCTTCTCAGGTAGGACTTGCGGGATCCAGACGAACGTTTTACCAAAAAGTATGGCTTGACTACTGATTTCCCATTTAAAGGAAGGCAAAACGACCGAAGTTTGGCGGACAGGTGAAAAAAACCATGAATTACATTTATAGTTCTGTGAGATGCAAAGGAAAGCTTGCTTTTTAAACTTGCATTTTACAGCTTGTTGCTTGGTGCGGTTAACGGAATGGGGATATTGAGAAAGAAGAGACTTGGAATTAGAAGGTTAGGATTTAAGGTAAGGTTACCAGATTTTTTTTCAAAGAATCCGGGGGCACTTTTTTTCCCCCAAAAGAGAAACAAATGTTATTTTTTAAAAAATCATTTTTTTAAAAAAATAAGAAGTAATACCTTCTCTTCTGGGTCTCCTCTGTCATGTGGCCTTCCTCTGGGCCCCAGCCTGATCTCTTGGAGTGCTATCTGCCATGAAGTAGGCTCAGGTCGGGCCTGGGCTCGGCCCTGTGTCCTTGCCCTCCTGGTGCTCTCCTACCTCTCTTCCTCAGCGGCCGCAAGGTTGGGGCTCCCCTCTTTTTTCTCCTTCCTCTTTCTCTCTCTTCCTTCTCCTTCTCCCTGGGTTGGCTCCGGGGTTTTTACTGGCCCTGGAGTGCCGCTGGGCAGTCGGCCACGTGGCCGGGTGCTCTCGCTCCCGCCTCGATTTGGGTCCGGGGTGTGTGTGTCAGCGGTTCCCCCAGTTGACGCGCCGGGCATCCCTGGTTCCCCCTCGGCAGTGGCAGCGCAGGCGGCAGTCTCAGCAGCCCGGAGCCAGCCTGGTAGTGCACTTGGCTCTGGCTGGCTTCAGGAGCTGCTCATTGCCGTGGCACCCGCCATTTTGCCTCGCCGGAAGTCCCCATATGGTGCGTCTTGTGCCGTTGAACCAATCACGCAACATTCCTTCCCTACTAATAAATCTACAACACTTAACATATAAATCTGGGGGCCTTATATGAAATCCGGGGACATTCCGGGGACGGATTTTGTTGGGGACAGATTTGTAAATCCGGGGACTGTCCCCGGGAGACAGGGACATCTGGCAATCATTCCGTAATAGGGCTTCTCCTGCCTTTGCCAGTATGTCAGCCTTCTCAGCCTCCTTAAAGAGGGCGTTCAGAAGCACTTGTACGTCTGGCCATATGGGATTGTGAGTGGAGAAGGTGGCGCAGTCTGGATGAGTCCCTCTGTCTTGCTCTTTGGTCACTGTGACCGAGCACCATTTGGGGCCGATCAGGATCTATGGGGAAGGGGATCCACCCAGAAGTTGTGGAGGGAACGGGAAGAGAAGCTTGGTCAAGAGACTGGCTTATGTCAGAAGGAGGCCTGACTGCATCCTTGGCGAAGCCCAGGGCAGGGCAGGAAGGCAGCATTGCCCAGCGGGAAGGCATTTGGAGGCAAATCATCAGCAAGGAGCAGAAAATCCCCTCCCCTTCCCTCAAGAAGACTGAAGAATCTCTAGTCGGCACTCAGGTGAGTTCAGCATCCCAGGTCTCTGGGGTGTTCCTGTCCATTACAAAGCTGACTCGAGGCTCCGTCAACTGAGCCCCTACACTCCTTGCGTACATGAAAGGGGCACAGAAAGGATGGGAGGCAGCCTTTTCCTGGAGCCGTCTTACCTGCAGCAGTTCACTCGCTGGCTGCTGACCCTTTTCCTCCATCACCTGGATGATCCTCTCAAGAGAGGAGAGTTTCCTGCAGAGTCTGGCCAGCTGCTCACCCCTTCTCCCTGCAATCTCCTTCTCCACCTCTTCCACATGATTCAGCAGACACTTTTCTTCTTCTTCCTCCAGGAACTGGTGCAGTTGTCTCAACTACTCCACAGTCTTCAGCCTCTCCGGTTCTGAGGAGGTCGGAGTGAGGAAGATGGTCAGCCTTTGCTTTCCTTGTCCAGGTCTGCTTGATAGGCCAGAATTTCCCCTCTCTCTTTCCTCCGAATCGCCAGGCGGCGACAAAGAGGAGATGAATATTCTACTGGCTTCTTGGGTCCAGTGGCCTTGCTATAATAGGAAAGTAATTGACTGGAGGAAAGAAAAGTACAGAGGTTTTCAACCTTTTGGGGTCCACGGCTCCCTGGACCAACTCCCTTCTTTCTGTGGCACCCCTGGGGGGCTCAGGAGACCAGTTAGGTCCCCCCTTGCTTGCCTCCCCTCCCCCTTTCTCGAACAGCCTCCCTTGCGGAGTGCTCTCTCAGCCTCGTCTCTTCTCCCCTCTCCTTAGGAGTCCTCCTCTTGGTCTCTGAGCTGCCCCCGCTGCCCCCCAGGGGCCTGGGACTTGCCTGTCCATTCCCAACAGCAAGGGCCCCTCGCCAGTTGGCTTGCTTCCTCTGAGGCCGCCTCAGCTCCTGGCAACCCACACCCCCTGGCCAGCCCCAGAGGCACCATTCTCTGGGGGAGAACAGCTGGGCAAGCCTTGGGGAGGCAGAGATGGCATCCGAGGAGGGAGGGAAGGAAAGAGGGACAGAGGCCAGTGTCTCCCGCGGCACCCCTGACCATCATTCAAGGCACCCCAGCTGCCACAGCACACTGCTTGAAAACCACTGCAGAACTGGGATGGGAAAGGTTTCTAGTCCAACTAACTGGTCTGGAGAAGAGGAAAGGCAGCCATGCTTGCTCCTTTGTCTTCTCCGAGGAGACTTCCAGCCTGACTTCTCATCTTGAGGCCCCAGGGAGAAGTGGGAAGAGGAGGAGGAGGAGGAGGAGGAAGCATCCCCAGAAGAAGTGTGGTCCCCACCAGTAGGTGCTTCCACCTCCCATTCCTAAATCTGCTTCCAACAGATACTTGGAGGGGGGCATCCTGCACCATCTGGTCAATTCCTGGTGTTAGGAGAATTAGAAGGTCTAAGATATAAACACATACATAAATACCGAAAGTAGTTATCATCACAAAAGAATATGCAGGTAAACCCATGAACAGCCAGGTAAACCCATCAACAGGTTTCCTGCCAGACAGGAGTCTGTTGTAGGCCACCCCTTCTGTGATGTATGTATGATGTATGGAGGGGTGGCCTTGGGCTCCAGGGTGGGCAATTTCAAATGTCTATAGAAGGACTTGGTTCGGGGTCTCCTCCTCTCCCCTGCGTGCGGGGGGGGGGTGAGCACCCTGTTGCAACAGGTAATAAAGATCTGGCTTACTAGCTGCTTTGCTTCTCAGTATTCTCTGGTTGGCCTCTGTTATTTTCTCCTACCGATAGAGAAGCTACCAAAGGACTCTATATGGGCTCTGAGGTACCCCAGAAGGGAAAAGGAGCCGTTTTTTCCTTATAACACTGGCCCCCAGTCCCCACCCCCTTGCAGCTGACCCCTTGCTGCTCTCTGCTTGGCAGGGTATTGAGGAGACATCCTGCTAGCCAAAGGAGACATGTGCAATTCACATTTGTAGTGTTCTAAATATGTACAAAGCAACCTTGCTGGGGGATGTGGATGAGGTTAACCCTTTCTCTCCCTGCCATGGTCCCATGAAGCTGCTGTATTTCAAGGGAAGATCCCTTGGCCCCCCTGGCAGAGAGAAAGACTTTGACTCCCTCCTCCCAGCCATCCCAGCAGCCCTCAGGCTTCCCCTTGGCTGCTTCTAAGGTAATAAACAACCACCAATGAATACCATGCCTACTCTGGATCTGAGAATTAAGAAGATCACCTGCCAAGAAGAATACACAGCTATTTCTCCCCCTCAAGGTACCTTGTATTCCTCGACAGCCTCTGCCAGAGGAATCACCTCGTGGTGTTAGTGCTACTTGGATCTGCCCCAAACCACACAGATGGGGGCTTCATCCTCCTTGCAAAAGAGTTTCAGGGGCTCCTGGTGCTTCTCACAGACTCCTCCTTTCCCTCTGGAAGACTGAGAGTCTTGGCTACTTCGACAAAGGTAGCCAATTGACGATTGCGGACGAAGCTCCTTCTCTGGACTCCAACTCGGCCTTGAGGACAGGAAGCCAGCCTCCTTTTTGCCCCGCTGCACTGGATCAGGCCGGACCGGCAGAAGTTGTGCCCACACTCTGGGATGGTCCCTGTGTCATAAGAGAGTCAGGGTCAGAGAGGGGAATGAAGGAGAAGGACCCTACCAATATCAAATAGATCGTATTCTGCCTTCACACCCTACAAGAAGGTCAACGGTGCCTTGGGGAATGGATCCTTTTTTGCTGTATCAAATTGTATCCTTTTTGCTGTATCTTTCTCATTGACTTTAAGAATGGATCTGAATGTAGTTTTCGACTCAAATGTATTTCCCCTCAAAATGCTGTACTTTTCTAAATGTATCCAAATGTATCCAAATGGGTTTTTGTATTTCCCCCCAAACTCATCGCCTAGAGAATGTTCCCTAAATGTAACAATCACTTGTTCCAAATGTATTTGATTCAAATGTATTCAAGTGTATACTTTTATGGGGAAACGTAGCTAGGAAAATGTGGAGTTATATATATATATTGCTTATACTGCCTTTGAACGGTCAACGTTCCACCCTCTATCCTTTCAGGAGCTGCCAAAAACACTCTCCACACCACACTGCCATCTACTGGGTCTACAAATGATACCATGAATACACACAAATACAAGCTCTAAAATAAATTAGTTTTATTTTCCCATAAGTATGCAAACATAAGACTATCACACCCAAATTGATAGCTATGCAGAACAGGATCCCCCCCCCCCATCGGATAGCTGCCTGCGTGGCTGTCTTTGAGGGGGGTGGAGGGAGGAACGGGCGGGATCGACATCGGATAGCTGCCTGCCTGCCTGCCTGCCTGCCTGCCTGAACATGCCGTGCACCCGGGGGGCGCTGCGACCGGCACCCATTGGGAAGGAACAAGACAGGAAAAGGAAGGAAATGGGAGAGGTATTTTTAAGGCCCCACTTTTCACATGGTGTCCTGTTGTGTGGTCGGAAAGTACTCTTTATTGTTTGATTTGGGTTAATGTCAGAATAAAAGCGAGTTCCTTCAAAATAACACATTCCTTTTTATCTTACCAATTTCTCATATTGTAAGAAGTGGAAGAAGAAACCATAGAGAGCATTCATATTTTCCTTCTGATCAATGAAGTCAAACGTTACAATTATCCATTTTAGAATGAGCACCTATAGGGAGAAGACAGATCTCAGTAAGCCAAAGCAAGGCCAAGACAACAAACCCCTTCTGGAATATGGTCAGCGTGTACAACATCTAGCTGAATCATCACCAGGATAACTAAGTCAGACTGGGGGAAATATCATTCTTCAGAACCAAGACATCATTACCATGCTTTCCAAGTTACCTGAAAGTCACTAGAACACTTGCGAGCACAGAGCCAAGACACAGCTGAAAGAAGAGCAAAAGACGGAGTTTGGCCTCATTAGGTCCCCCTACCATGAACTCCTTAGGTGGGCCACCCTGCGCCCGCCTCGGCATCGCACCTCGCTATTCTGCAACTCGAGATAACACTGAACTGCTCTGCAGGGTTGTTGTAAGGATTGCAAGTCAAGGCATCCGAACTGCCTTTGAACATTGAAAAGCCCCTAGTCAATGCTTTGAACTACTGTCGCTTTAAAAAGGAAACTCTGATTAGTAAGAGTTTGGGGAATTAAAAATTGGTTTGTCCTGGGGGCGCTGAAGCTGTGTTCTGGCTTGAAAACCCAGTGAGACCACTGGGCCATCTAGTTCTGTATGGTCTGCCACAGCCAGCAGCTGCTCTCCAGGATTTCAGAGCTCTCTTTCCCATGAATGGGTTGAAACTGCCGCTTTTTGCATCATGTGCCTCTCCCAGAGCCATTTCCTGTATAGCGTTCTACATCCCATGTAGTCCTGCTTCTTCCAGCTCAGTTCAGTTCATTCTGCAACTGTGCAAGTTAGGCCGCATCTGCTTTATGCATTCAAAGCACCATCATGCCCCTTGACATGCTAACAGTTGCATCTTTGTATTCAATCCCTTCAGCACCTTGGACAGCAGTCTCTCAAGGCTCAGCCACAGGTACCTGGTGCCCCATGCTTCCTAGGCCCAGGTCCGTGCTTTAAAGGCACTGTGTCCGAGTGTTTTGTTGTCCCAGGGCTTTCTAATTTTCAGCATCCCTTTCCAGGGCAGCTTTATTTATTTCATGTCTTTAAGGAGTCCTCTGTGCGTGGCAAAGGCTTGTTGCTGGGACAATAGGAGGCTGCCTTATACTGAGTCCCACTATGGCTCTATCTAGCTCAGTCTTGTCCACAATGGATGGCAAAAACTCTCCAGGGTTTCAGACAGAGGACATTCTAGCTGGAGATACAACAGATTGAACCGGAGAGCTTCTGCATGTAAGCAGCTGCTTTACCACTAAGCTATGGCCCTTCTCCCATTGCTTCTGCCCTGAATGAACTGCAAGCCTGTCCTCCAGTCCTCCCAAAACTCTCTTTTGTGGCTACACTCTGCAGGAGGTCATTGGTTGCAGAAGTTGAGCTGTCTGCACAAGTGACTGAATCCGTGAGAAGGCTGATCTGTAATGAAATGCTGACTTTCAGGCATCTCTTGAAGACCTTTTCTGTGCCAACAGCTCTGTGCTATCATTTAAACATTTCTTGAGCACCCAGACATTTGATTTCTTTGGACTGATTTTAATGTCCACCCTCCACCCGCTTTTGTACATTGCCGTATTTTATGACATGCCCTAGCTTCTGAGAAGCCTTTCGCTCAAACCAGTTAGACATGACATGAATTAGTCGTTTTATCCACCCGGCATGTATGGAACGGACCCTGACGAATCAAATGACAAGGCATAATTAATCCCTCAGCTGAACTGAACAGGGAGCAGCAGCTGGGGTAGAACATGCAAACAAGAAATTATTAGTTCAAGGTACAGAAGCCCCAGAACACCCCAGCCACATGGAGTTAAGAATAGCAATTCCAGATTAAAGGGCTTGCATCTGAGACATTTGTTCCTTCCTTTTTGCCAAGACAGGTGATGTTCCTATGAATACATTGGAAATTTTGAAAGGACCGTGGGCATTTCCCCTCCGCAGCTGAAGATCCAGAGCTATCTGAAGAGGGGAAAATACCAGGTCTTGCTCAGCTGGAGATGTCTTATTTCCTTTTTAGATATAAGCTAATGAGAATTTTAGGCTGCCGGGGGTGGGGCAAAATCTGAGGATGGGAAAAATGATATCACTGGCAGTCACATGGGAGGCTGCTGAAAATGCACATGGAGAAACAATGGGTCCTTGTACTGAGGGGACTGTCTGACCTGCAGGAGGAAGCCAGTTGTTGAAAGGGAACATGGATCTGAGAAGGAGCTTAGAGGGAGATTTCAACATCCAGCTGGAGCCATCAATGGCAGTTCGTCACTAGTTCGGAGTTGGGGACTCTTTTTCAGTCTTAAGGGCCATATTCTCCTCTGGGAAACCTTCCAGGGGCCGTGTGCCTGTGGTGGAAGGGGCCACAGGTGAAAGTGGGTGGAGTGATGAATGTAAACTTTGGTTTCCTAAGGGAGGCTGGTTTCTACACACATTCAACTCTCCACTCTCTGTCCTTCATGACTCAAGGTTGCGAGGGGAGGGGTAGTACCTCTGGTGGGGGGCACATTGTGCTCCTTCTGGGGTAGTTTGTCCACCTTTGGTCACTACAGCTCTCACCTGCGGCTCTTAGAAACTGTCAGCCTGCAGCAGCAGCCACACCCCAGGAATGGCTTCAACTGGCAGGCTAACCAGGTGAGGGGAGTTGATGGGTCTCAAACCCTCAGTGAGTTAGGGGCTTCCCCTGCATGCAAAGCTAGTGTCGGGTACTGGCTAGAGGAGGAGGAATGGTGGGAGGCTACAGCCAGGGAACCCACCAGGGAAGCATCAAAGTGGGAAGGCTCCAAGCCAGGAGACTGCTGGTGGGATGCAGGAGACAGGTCAGAAGAAGAAGAAGAAGAAGAAGGGGGAGCAGATGGCTTGGAGGCTAAACAAGCAACAGGTTTAAGTGAGACTGAGGCAGCTGAGTAGGAGGAGGAGGTGGTGGCAACTGAGGCTGCAACAGATCCCCAGGCACATGCCATGTCCACTGTTCCCTGCTCCCCTCCTCCTCTGTCCCCAGGAACAAGGGAGGCATTACATGGAGCAGAACAAAAGGCACAGAGAGCCCCTCCACGACTGTTGGGAAGTCAGCCGACTGAGGAGGAGCCTTAGGATAGGGATGCCATATTTCTAAAAGTAGAAAGCAAGACACCCCGAAAGCTGTGGAGCTATTTTTAGGAAGACCCCCAAATTGTTGAGCTTCTTAAAGGAAGACCCAGAAGCTGTTGATGTCTGATAGCCCTACCTTAGGAGGAGGCTAAGATCCTCCGTTCTGGCAACTGGGGCTAGTCCTGCCTGTGGAGTTTCTCTGTCGGGTTTCGTCTCCCTGAAGAAAGAGTCCACCTTACTGCTCATCTCTGAGTTTTGATGCTGAACTGCAGCTGAATCAGCCCTGACAGCCAGGCTCCGGACAATTGAGCAGATGAGACCACTAGGGGGTCCAACAGTCAAGAAGGTGGTTTCTGCCCGTGCTGTAGAGGGAAGTGACGAGCAGTGGGGCTCATCCACCTGGGAAGGTAGCTCATTTAAGAGAAGGAAGTCCCTGATCCTAAACCTGATTGATCCATTTAGCCCAGTATTGCCCACTTCCAGCCTGAGTGGCAGAAGCTCTCCAAGGTCTTGGGCAGAGAAAGGCTCCTACCTACATTGAGCTTCTAACTGCAGGTGCTAGGGACTGCACCTGGGACCTTCTGCATGCAATGCAGGTGCTGAGACACTGAGGCTATGGCGCCTCCACAAAACCTTCAGGTATGGGCAGGAGGCACTACTCGGCATCATTATATCCCACCCTTCCTCCCAAAGGAGTCCAGGGCAGCAAAGACACAACAGTTAAACAACCAAAACATCCAAAAACAGTTCCTACACAGAAGCAGACTAAGAAAAATCTTTCCTTAGAAGGCTTCTTGAAAGAGGAAGAGGAAGTAGGCATTGAAAAGATAGCAGAGAAGGGACCCCCGATAAGATGGTACCTGCAGGAAAATGTCACTACTCCTCTTTTGTCTCTTCCTTCTGAAGGATCCCGGTGAACAAGCAAAAAGCCCTTGGATAAACACACACACACACACACACACACACACACACACACACACACGAGGACAAGACAAGACAAGACAGGGCTGTGCACCACAAACCATCCCAAAATAAGCCTCCATTCTGTGGGATGTAAAACACAGGAGCAGTCAATGACAACATTCCTAGTGTAGTAAAGCCGCTCGCCCCCAACTGCCCCTCCATCACCTGTCTTTGCTCTCCGGCCAGACCAGGTTTCTTGCGCAGGTTGGCGAGGGTTTACTTTTCACAAACACAGGCCGAAATAACACCGGTAGGGCTGCCACCACTCCCTTTGTTTCAGGGGGACCCAGAGTCACAACCCAGGGAGAAGGGTGTGTCTCATTTACCTGGCAATTCCCCCCCTCTACAAGCTGAATCCACAGGCTTGCAGACAGAAATTCTCCCGGTAGAGCGTAACTAAGCGGAAGGCTAGGATTTAGCTATTCCCTCGGAAAAGGCACAAATACCAACAGGTTCTTCTTTAAAAGTTTATTTTAAAAGAATAACACAAAACATGTTGAAAATCAACAGGCACTTCTTTTGAATCTTACAAACAAGAAAATAAAAACGCTGTATAATCTAACTGGCTTTACATACTCACAACAATACTCAGTTAGGGTAGTCAAAGTCTTTTCAAGCATCTGCGTACTGAAGATGTATGAAGATTTCCATCTCAAAAGACGAAACGACGGCTATAGATGGATGTTACAGCCGGGCATCTTTGCAAGTTGCAGAGCAATGGCAGAGAGCAATTCACAAACAATTCCTTGATCCTTTTATCTACAATTCTTACTTTGCGTCGTAACTTGTTAGCCAATCAGAAAGTCCTAATTGATCAATTTACCCTTTTGCAGCTGGGTCAGTTTTTTGGTTCGAGCCCTAATCAGAGAATCTTCCTCCCATCTGTGGAAATTAACCAGATCCCCAATTCTCAGCAGTTGGAAAACAAATAACCTCCGGGAGGGGGAAAGAGATTCACACTCCCAAACCCAGGTGTCAAGCCTTTCATTAAATCAAGGATTCCTTTCCTCCCATAAACCTCTCACACCAAAGAGACGGAAAGTCTGGAGTTTAAAGATACACAGCTCCCTTTCCCAGGGTCCTTATGGCTGATAAAATACCCACAAGGCCACATTCTTCCACTTGACCAAGGAATGATTTTCTAACAGTTATAACTTCACTACACCTAGAGTGTACATGTTAGAACATGGGGAGGGATGTCTGTCCAGCAAGCAGGTAAACTTCCTGGGACGGACTTCCTCCGCATGTGACCAGAGGTGGGTGTGGCCTCACCTGTGCAGGTAAATGATAAAAGCACAGGGCAGGCAGCCACCTCTCTCTCTTGCCTCTTGCCTCTCTCATCTTCATCTTTTGAAGAAGCAGGATGCCCTCTTGGCTCTCAGCCAAGAGAGGAGGAAAGGACTATCTTCCTATAAGATAGATTCTGAATGTATGTTACCTTTTTAAGCGTGTCTGCCTTCTGGGATCATATTGTGAACAGAACGTGAGTAAACTCTTTTATACTTTTATAAAGACTGTGTCGTGTCTTGTATTTTAAGAGGGATCAAAAGGGGGAAATTACCAGAGTAATTATTATAGAGGTCCTAGTGAAGCTGTACAGACGTTACCGTTGCGAACTTAAAAGGGGGAATGTTATAAACTCTGCTGATATTTTGGGAACTTGTTAGCACAAGTTGGATTAGGATATAATCTCACAATATATCCTCTCCTGCACCCCAGAACATTCCCACACATCCCCCATCAATCAATATTGGGCTAAAAGCTATAGGACACAAAGCTACGTGCACCTAAAAACTGGTCTTGCCTAGTCCCTCAGCCTTGTGAGCATTCCACTTTCTCTACACTATGCGTGTACCCCTGACCGTGTCCTCCCTTACTCATTTCCCCCCTAAACTAGAAAGCCCCAAATGTTTTAGCTTCTCATCTGGGAGTTGCTCCAGCCCCTTGATAATTTTGGTTGCCCTCTGCTGAACATTCCTGCCCCCCCCCCCCCCCAAGCTCTACCTTCAACTGCAAACGTGGCAGACAATGCCTTCCCTGCAGTTGTACTGCCAAAAAAGTGCATTTTTACTTTGAAGGACAGGAAATTCTCCTGCAGGCCATCTGTGCTAAAGAGAGGGTGCAGATATAAGTCTCCTTGTTTTGGACCACCCAATTGCATAAAAATAAGACAAGATTAAAAGTGTTGAGTTTTCCCCACCCCATGGAAAAGGAGCAAATGAAAAATCCTCTCCTGAGCTGTGGCTGTGACTTCCTGAGCATGAGAGATGAAAAGGGCCTGTATGGATTTGGCAAAGTCAGCATTCACAGTTCGAGAATCACACTTGGCTCATGACCAAGGGTGTCCAAAAATAGCAAAAGCCAAACTTTTGGCTCAGAGTTGAAATGCTGACGTTCCTCTTCTCTATGGCCTGCTGGTCAGCGGTGTTGGTTTCTGCTTTCCTTCACTGTGCAGCGAAAGGGCTTGTCACGAGACAGGTGTTTACATTCCACAGTCTGTACTGTTGGAGTTTCTCACGGGAAAGGGAGACTGGATGTGACGTACACTGGTTTCCTGTTTTTCACTGTACTTTGCAGTTTCACTTTGTGATTCTCTCCGAGCTGTCGAGGAGAGAGGATGCATTTCTGCTCCAGCAGAGGCAAGATGTCTTTCTGTAATATACCAGCTTTGAACTATAAATAAAGCAACCAAGAGTATGCAGCACGTACTCCTCATCCTTCCGCTGGGCACGGGACTCTGCTTTAAACTAACACGTGGTTATGGGCTCCAGAAGTCGAATCGGAGTGCCGGCAAAGGATCGGAATGCAGAGGGACAGATCGGAACGGAATCTGCTCTGCGCGTAAAAGTGATTGATGAGGTATGTGCTACTGCTCCGGGCAGCCTGCCAGCTTCTAGTTAATGGCTTTATGGCTGGACTTTGAACTTTCAAAGCCGTTTTGCCGGGAATAGGCAAAAGGCTCCCAGGCACAAGTTACTATGCTGGGGAAATCGAAAGTAACTTTTAAGTGCGCTTTTGGAATAAGGCAGCTGCAGCAGTGACGCAGCAAGATTTAAAGCAGCATATATGACGCTGAAGGCTAATGCCAGAGTCATGATGGCCCTTCAGGATGCTTGTGGGATTCCTAAGCTCAGCAAGAAAAATTACGCGGACTGGGTTCTGTATGCAGAGGCAATTCTGCGGAAAGAGGGTTTGTTTGAGGTGATTACAGAAACCCCCCCAGTTCCAGTTACAGATGCATGGGAAGCTAAGGATTCCAAAGCAAGGGGAACTCTTACATTGATAGTATCCCCAGAAGAGCTCTGTCTATTGCGTGATAAGACCTCAGCCAGAGAAATTTGGGACGCTTTGAGAGAGGCTCACTTAAGGACAGAAGCTGGATCCACTATGTTTTACTTTAACAAGCTGCATAATATGGCTCTTGCTGAAGGTGGAGATGTGCGTTTACATCTGATGGAGATGCAAAATCTGAGACATGAGCTGCAACAGAGAGGACTCAACTTTCCAGAGGCTGTGTATTCTTTCATGATACTACAATCTTTGGGTTCAGGTTGGGAGTCTGTTGCAACCCAGATTGCTGTGCAGCCAACCGCTCAGCTAACAGTGGACTATGTAACTGCCGTGATTTTAAATGAAGCAGATCGCCGGGGTGCTAGCTGCATGGGCAAGGGGGAGTCTTCACAGACGTCATCCCATAGTGCAGTGGAACCACCAGATGGCGCCAAAGCTTTGAAGGCAGTGAAATGCTACTCGTGTGGACGTCTAGGCCATATGAAGAGGGAATGCAGATATCCCAGGGCCAAGACAGAGCAGCGCAGCGAAAGCTCATCGCGCGGAAAAGGCCGAGGCAAAGGCAAAGGTCCGGTGTCTAGGACAACGCAGCACAAGGCTATGGTTTCACGCTTCACTCCAAAGGTTGCAGAGGTCCAGAAGACGTCTAGATCTTTCTTCGTTGTTGATTCAGCGGCAACCCACCACATGTGCAATGATAAGAGACTGTTTGTGTCTTTTACACCGCAGGAAGGTGCGATTCACCAGGCGGATGACCACACTATTCCCAGTAAAGGCTACGGAACTGTTGTTCTTCACAGTTTGGACTTATCGATACAGAATGTGCTTTACGTGCCAGACGCCAAACATAATCTGCTCAGCGTTGGACAGCTGAATGAGCGGAACATTGACGTTTCCTTCAAGAACAAGAAGTGCATCATCACAAAGAAAAATGATTATGTATTGCATGCTGAATATGTTGATCGTTTGTTTGTTTTGTATTATGATGATGTTGTGCAGGATGACACTTGTTGCATTGCAGGTTCTAACAAAAGTTTGCATGCAGAATGTATTCACGATTTTCATAGAAAATTTGGTCATTTGCATTTTGAGGCAGTATCTAAAATGCCTGCCTTGGTTGAAGGTATGACTATTAAACCCTGCAGGTACCACATGAAGTGCAAAGCATGCGCAGCAAACAAGGTGAAAATGGCTGCGAAAGGTAAGGTGTCTAGTAGGCAAGCTACAGAACCATACCAGGTTGTTCATGCTGATTTAGTTGGACCACTAGCGCCCTCTTTGGGTGGAAATAGGTACTTCATGGTTCTCGTTGATGCATTTTCCAGATATATTTTTGTGTACAATCTCAAGCAGAAATCAGAGGCTTTTCCTAGGTTCAAGGAATTCTGTGCTTGGTTGGAAAATGTGCACGGTAAGAAGATAAAGACTCTTTTCACTGATCGCGGGGGGGGAATTCACTTCTCAGCAGTTTGAAGCTTTTCTGACTGAGAAAGGAATTCAACACGATTTGTCTAGTCCTCGCTCGCCATGGCAGAATGGACTTGCGGAACGGGCAAATCAGACATTGCTTCAAGGGTTAAAAACCTTGCTGCATGATGCCAATCTTCCAGAGAGTTATTGGGCCGAATCTCTCTCGTGTTTTGTTTACAGTTACAATCGCAGGTTATCTTCAGCGATTGGTTGTACCCCCTATGAGAAGATGTTTGGCAAGAAGCCATACATCAAACACATGAAGATTTTTGGTTCTGACATGTGGGTTCGCTCACCACAAAACTCCAAGTTAGACAAGCGTGGATTGCATGGTATCTTTCTAGGTTATCAGAAAGGGTCTTACAGAATAATGATGACTGACTCTAAGACAATTAAGCTCACGAGAAGTGTTGAGTACAATGCAAAGTGGGGGGAGAATGTGGGAATTTTCCAATGTTATCCTGATGACGGTGATGAGACTGAGGATAGTCAAAAGCAACCACAACAACCCACACCCACTGATGAAGGTTCTGAGTCTGAATCTGAAACTGAATCGGGTGATTCAGAGGATTTCAAGAGTGCGAAAGCCTCTATGCGACCCTCTGAAAGCTCTGATCAAGAATTGGAGGAACCATTGTTCACAATAGGTCGTTTTTCTCCTAAGAAGGAAGAGGAGAGTGTTGAAGACTTAAGGCTAATTCGTAGGTCACAGAGAGCCACAAAAGGCAGACCTCCAAAGAGATTTGCTGATGAGTTTGCTACGATAGCAGTAACAGCTGTTAAAAGCTCCAAGAAGGTATTTGAACCTTCAAGTTTCCAAGACATCCAGGGTTTGGATTCAAAGGAAGCTGAGCCATGGTTAAATGCCATGAAGGCTGAGCTTGATTCCTTAGAAAGGAACAAAACATGGGAGCTAGTTCCAGTAGTTCCAGGAATGAAACTGCTTGGAAGCAAATGGGTCTTCAAAGCGAAGACAGATCAAAATGGCAAGATAGTCAGACACAAAGCCAGATTGGTAGCCAGAGGTTTTGCACAGGTACCAGGTGAAGACTATCACGAGACCTACTCACCGACAGTGAGATATGAAAGCATTAGGCTTATGCTCAAGCTAGCTGCAGAGGAAAATCTACACATTAGTCACCATGATATTAACACAGCTTTTCTGTACGGATCTCTAGATGAATCACTTTATATGCTTCCACCTGATGGCGTACAGGTAAAACAGGGATTTGTTTGTGCTCTGAAGAAATCCCTTTATGGTCTCAAACAAAGTGCACGGTGTTGGCACACAAAACTCACTGAAGTATTGTTTTCTCTAGGTTTTCAGCAAGGAAAAGCTGATCCATGTGTATTTGTCAAAGAGGAGGGGCAAAAGAAACTGTACTGTTTGTTTTATGTTGATGATTTATTATTCTTTTGGAAAGATGTCGCAATGTACAATAACGCCCTAGCTCAACTGAAAGAGCACTTTGACATGAAAGATCTTGGTGAGGTAAACAACTACCTATCTCTGGAAATAGAGAGAGATCAAGATGGTAACATTCTAGTACACCAGTCACGGAAAATTGCTGATGTGTTAAGCAAACTAAATCTGATGGATGCTAACCCTGTAGACACACCGATGACAACAGGTTATCAGGTAGATGACACTGAAGAAGCATTTTCTGACACTACACTGTACAGAAGTGTGCTAGGCAAGCTAAACTTCATTGCCAGATGTTCAAGACCAGACATTGCTGTTAGCTGTAATTTGCTAAGCAGACAAGTCAACAATCCTAGTGTCAAGGATTGGAAAGCTCTGAAACGCATAGCGCAGTATTTGAAAGGCACTATGCATTACAGACTGAGATTTAACAATCAGAAGTCTGGTGGTCTTGAGATATTTGCAGATGCAAGTTTTGGAAGTGACACTACAGACAGGAAAAGTACGTCTGGAGTTTGCTACATGTACAATCAAGGTCTGTTTGATTGGTCATGCAAGAAGCAAACAACAGTTAGTTTAAGTACTTGTGAAGCCGAACTGAATGCACTATCGTATTCACTTAAGGATTGTGAATGGTTAATACAATTGTGCAAAGATATGAAAATTCCTGTCAAATGTCCAATCCAGGTTTACCAGGACAACAAAGCATGTTTGGCTTTGCTGAAGTCTGAAGGTTGTAAGCAAAGCACGAAGCACTTGCAATTAAAGTTGCAGCATGCTAGGGAATGTATTCAGAAGGGACTCGTAACGGTGTCCTATATGCCAGGTAATGAAATTCCTGCTGATGTATTGTCCAAGATTGTATCAAGGGATCAACACTGTACCTATGTGCAGAAGTTGGGTTTGTACTGATATTGTACAAACACGCTGCCCAGTGATGTTCACAGAAAGGGGGAGGATGTTGGTTTCTGCTTTCCTTCACTGTGCAGCGAAAGGGCTTGTCACGAGACAGGTGTTTACATTCCACAGTCTGTACTGTTGGAGTTTCTCACGGGAAAGGGAGACTGGATGTGACGTACACTGGTTTCCTGTTTTTCACTGTACTTTGCAGTTTCACTTTGTGATTCTCTCCGAGCTGTCGAGGAGAGAGGATGCATTTCTGCTCCAGCAGAGGCAAGATGTCTTTCTGTAATATACCAGCTTTGAACTATAAATAAAGCAACCAAGAGTATGCAGCACGTACTCCTCATCCTTCCGCTGGGCACGGGACTCTGCTTTAAACTAACAAGCGGATGCCTTGACCAAGACCTGGTTGTCTAACTTTAGACCTTTCGCCTACACCTGCTGTTCTGGGCTATGAAACAACAGCAGCAATTCAGCCCTTGGCTCACTGCAAATCATGTGTGCAAACACAGAACCTGGCTTTGGGCTGCTTTGCCTCTGACTTACTTTGCAACATCCTCTCCCTCCAGAGGAATCTTGCTTTGAACAAAAGTAACCCACAGTGGAAGATCAACTTCACTTTACTTGACTAGACCCAGTGGCGTAGTGGGCTGCGGGGCACAGGGGCAGTTGCCCCAGGCACAAAATTGTTAGAGGTGCACAATTTCAGCACCTGGTGCTGCCTCAATACAGCTGCACGCTTCCATCACTGAGGTCCGATGACAACGGCTTGTCCATGCGATCAGGTAAGTGACCTCTCCAGACAATGGGGTGGCTCTTCTTTTCTTATCTCTGTGGCTGTGATCCCCTGGGTGATGTGGATGCCATTAGGCAGTCGAATGCGCATGCATACTCCGTCTGTTTCCCTCCCTCCTACCCCCTCCTCCACGTGGGAACTGGCAAGCCATACTATGTCTCTGACGAGGCAGAGCTCTGGCACCCTCCTACCTTGGTGGAGTCTACCTCTTTTTATCTGCAGAAAAACTCATGACAGGAGTCATTACAGGAGATCTTGGACTCTGTATCAGACCCTGATGGCAAAGGTGGTTCTGTTAGACTATGAACCACCTGAAAGAGTCTCCTGGTACTGTTTTCACCAACAGATCCAGCAACAATGGTCCTCCTCACCGTCGCTATCGCCACTTGGTAGGCTCGGCGTTGAGCTCTAACCCGTGTTTGGTCTCATTTGAAGTGGGTTTTTCACCACCAGCACTTTAGCTGTCTCAGTAATTGTTTCATCACCCTCAGCCCCAGGGGTAGAGCCACAGGGTCATCCCAGTGCCATGCCATTGGAGAGGGTGCTTTTTAAAGTTTGTGGAGCAGCACCCTCTTATTCCCCACCACCAAATGTGCTTTCCATGTGTTTGGCCGCCGTCTGTCGGGTCTCCCCAGATGAATTTGCTATTAGAAAGAGGCATGTGAAGCCATAATCCTGGAAAGAGATTCTGGAGAGAAGCACTCGACCCAATTTTAGCGTTTGACTCTGTGAGAGGCGCCCAGTGCTTGGTCTTACTAGCTGCAGCTCAACTTTAACTATGTTTACAGCAGAGGAGCAAGTCCTGGAGGGCTGGCTTCCTATTCTGCCTCTATGGGTGAGTTGGCATTGATGAGGAAAATTCCGGGGTGTGAGGCTACTATATTTTTTCATAATATAGTCCGGCCCGCCACATGCTCTTGTGGGATGTGAAACACAAGAGCAGTCAAGTACAACATTCCTAGAGTGCACATGTTTACACATGGGGAGGAATGTTTGTCCAGCCAGCAGGTAAACTTCCTGTTTCCTTCTGGGCTGGAACAAACTTCCTCTACATGTGACTAAAGGTGGGTGTGGCCTCACCTGTGCAGGTAACGACAAAAGCACAGGGCAGGGCAGCCATCTCTCTCTCTCTTTCACCACATGCATCGAAGAAGCAACATCTGCTTAGCCAAAGATGCCCTCTTGGCCTCCAGCCAAGAGAGGACAAAGGGACTGTCTTCTTATGGAATAGTTTTCAAGTGTATGTTACTTTTCTAAGCTAAGTCTGCCTTCTGGGATCCGATTGTGAACAGAATGTGAGCAAACTCTTTTTATACTTTTATAGAAGACTGTGTCATGTCTTCTCTTTTATGAGGGAATAAGGGGGAAATACCAGAACAGTTATTATAGAGGCTTTAGCGAGCCTGAGCAAACGCATCCGCTGCCAATTTTAGAAGAGGGGAATGTTACTCTGCTAAATTGTGGAACTTGTTAACCCAAGTTGGATAAGGATATAATCAGACAATATATCCTCTCCTGCATCCCTGAACATTCCCACAGGTCTGAGGGACGGTGGACAGGCCATAGGCAAACATGTCCAGACGTCTCACTCAGTACAAGCTTAACACAGGCAAACATGTCCAGGCACCTCTTAAGTAAAGCTAAAGGTAAAGGGAGCCCTGACCATTAGGTCCAGTTGTGACCGACTCGGGGTTGCAGCGCTCATCTCACCTTATTGGCCCCCGAGGGAGCCGCCATAAAGCTTCTGGGTCATGTGGCCAGCAGGACTAAGCCGCTTCTGGCGAACCAGAGCTGCGCACGGAAACGCCGTTTACCTTCCCGCCAGAGCGGCACCTATTGATCTACTTGCACTTGGACGTGCTTTCAAACTGCTAGGTTGGCAGGAGCAGGGACCGAGCAACGGGAGCTCAGCCCGTCAACCTTCTGATCGGCAAGCCCTAGGCTCTGTGGTTTAGACCGCAGCGCCACCCGCGTCCCTCCTGCGCATCCATACCCTGGGGCAAGTCTGGGGATGGGCTCTTGGTTTCTTTGGCCAAGGAACTGCTCAGTAATTGTCACCTTTGGGCACTTCCCTGGGTGGGGGGGGGGGGGTGTACACGTGTCCTCACGCTTGAGGGATTATGGCGGGAGATAGAGGGGGAAAGAGTCCTTTCCTTAAGGGCAAGAATGGCGTTGGAATGGAGGAAATTGATGCAGGGGGTGGATTTTCTGAAGTGAGGGGCTTTTCCTAAGCCGGCAGTCCATAAGGGAAGTGGCTTGACAGATTTCTTGCAACAAAGGATCACTTTTGGCAATAGAAACCAGTTAATGGGCTTTTGATGGACTGAGTCCATTGTTCTCTCAGCCGGTGGCCACTCAGGAGCTCAGTCAAGCTGGCGAAGCTCCGCTGCTCCGCAGAACTGAAACAGGCAGCGGCACAAGAAAGATTCTGTCCACTAGAGGCCGCTATCCGCTAAGCGCTATTGGCTAGCTGTCCAAATCCGATGCTTTTGATTGGGCTATACGCAGCAGTATGTAAATACAGAGTTCATGCCCAAGTCCCCGTTCATATTGATGCGGTTTCATACCAGAAAGAGGGAAGCAGGGTCTTTCATTAATAAAAAAAGATGTGGTGCTTGGTGCGACAGGGGAAGGAAAGGGCTTTCTCGAGCTCATTGTCTCGCGCCCTAGGTATGTGGAGGGGTTTCTGGGGAAGGCGAGATCCCTAGCGAATTTCCCCCTCGGAAATTCCGTATAGCATATTCTTAAAAAAGGGGGGAAAGGAAAAAGGAGGGGGGGAGAGAAAAGACTGAAAGGGAAGAAAGGTTTCCTCTGTTCCCCTCCACTCTTCCAAAAGAATTCCGAGCTGAGGTGCAGAGCTCTTTCCTCCCTTGTGACCTCCCCACCCTCCTCCTCCTCCCTTCCACATAACTGGCTGTGTCACCTTGCCTGCCAATCATACCTCCCTTTGAACTGAAGCAGAGTTCCATCCCTGTTTGTGCCAGTTCTGGAGTCTAAAAGCCGAGGACCTAAATCAGCCAAAGGAAAATGACACCCTTCCTACCCACCCAAAAATGCAACTTTCATTGGTCTGTTTGCTACTGGACGTGGGTTTGTTTTTTTCTTTTGGTTTAAGAAGCGAAGCAATAGCTCATTTGCTTGCGAGTGTGGGAGTCTGCAATTCTTGGTGTTCCAGGGCTTTTTGCAAGTTGGAGTTGCCTCCAGTCCACCCCGGATGTAAGAACAGTCCTTCTGGATTAGACCAATGGATGATCTAGTCCAGCACCTTGTTCCCCATAGTTGCCCAGCAGAGGCTCACAACAAGCCCATAAGCAGGACCTGAGTGCAATGGCCCTCTCCCACTCATATTCCCAAGCAGGGCCGGACCTCTGATGAGCCAGAGTGAGGCAGCTGCCTCAGGCGGCCGATGCTGAGGTGAGGGGGTTGAGCTGGGAGTGGCCTGTGGCCTGTGGCCTGTCCTGTACCCCTACGTTAGCTGACTGCTCTCAAGTGCAGGGAAAGCTCCTGTCCTTTCCAAAGTACTTGGAAGAAGATTCAACAGTCAATCCAATTGGCTTCGGTACAGGAAAGATTTTGGGGTGTTTTACTGTTTTGGATGTTTCAATTTGCTGGGAGCGCCCAGAATGGCTGGGGCAACCCAGTCCGATGGACAGCATAGAAATCTCAACATTGAATTTGTCTGATTTCCTTTCAGAGCCATTCAAGTTGGTACTTTTCAGCACCTATGGGTGTAGTGGCATCTGGACCATGGACCTCTCAGCTGGTGACTTGTGGGAGTCAGTCTGCAGCTCACCACACCTCAGCCAGTGGGATGTATCACCAGAGATTACAGAACCCCAGCCGAGTCTTCAGAGATGTCCTGCTCTCAGCAGAGCAGCTTCTTCCAGAGCAGTGGCGGAGCAGGGTGGGGGCGGTCCGCACTGGGTGTCATCCTGCGGGCGGGGGGGGGGGAACGACATTCACTGTAGGCTTGGGAAGCTGGGGGTCGTGGGTGGGCGCTCCCGGCTGGAGGAGGCAGGCAGGGGAGAGGACGGGAAGGAGGCAGGTGAGCAAAGAACAGAGGGGGGCAGGAAGGGGAGAGGAAGGAAGCGGGATCGGTGGGTGCGCCTTTCATTCTGCCTGGAAGAGCAGCGCCTACAGCTGGACTACCAAGTGGATTGAAAGGGTCACTTTGGGGGCAGCGCTGCAAATGCAGAAGGGACCTTGGCCGGTTTCTAAACAGGGAAAGTGAGTTTCCCTCTGACAAACGCTTTCTGCCTCCCCTCTGCAAAGCTCCACATGTTTCCGCCCCACCCTGTCCTCAGCCAACCCCCCACTTAGAAGCCACTCTTGGGTTATTGACTTCTGTGTGCTTGTGTATCTGTGTCTCCCGTGTGGGGTTCCTCTCTGCGTAAAGTCTTCAAGCTGTGCCTGTGTGCGCCTGACAAATCGGCCCCATTGCCTTTCCCTCGTCAAAATTTATCTTTCCCCCCACCTCCAGTCTCCGTTGTTGTGGGTCCTGGCTGAGAGGAAAAACAGAAGACGGGGGGCCATCGGTCAGGGATAGTCTACTTGAGATTCCTGCATTGCCCCAGGGGGTTGGCTTGATGACCCTCAGGGGTCCCTTCCAGCTCCACTCTTCTCTGGCGCAGGCTTGTGCAGAGTTTTAGGTACAAGTTGGGTGCAAGGGGTGCAGCCCATCTTATGCACCGCCGGCTCGGGAAGAAGTCCCACTGATCATGATGAGACTCGCAGGCGAGTAGATTGCTGCTGTGCAGGCCTGCTGTTGAAATCAATGTTTTCCTTTTCAGAGCATGGTGAAATCCCCATGACTAAAACCTCCCCTTCCGTAGTTTCTGTCAGGAGTTCAGCCTACACTCGAGTAGCACCCTGGCAGAGACACGTGCCCGACTGGCATGTTCCCTTCCTCCTGGTCGATCGTTTGGGAGCTTCATAAGCTTTCTTCAGCCCGAACATCACAGCGACCGATGCCAAGCGACACCGGCAGACTTAGGGATCCGCAGAGTTTGTGCATCATGCGTGACAGACCTCAGCAACTCAGCATTTTGGCTAATCGACTTGATTTACATATCAACACACACACGGAGCACTGCAACATGGCTCCCTCTCTCTCTAGCATCAGACAGCAAAGAGAAAAAGAACAAAGGACAATAGTCCCACTTCACGGAACACAGGAACACAAACATCCTGTCGCCGTCACTTCCCACTCTGTGGAGTCAAAACATAGACAACAATCCCATGACTGCAATCATGGAGCTGGAATTCTAACAGTTTGAAGCGCTACCACAGGTTCCGCAGAATATCTGTACTGCGTGGTTTAGTGTGGCAGCACCTGCCCTTTGGAACTCCCCGCCTCTTGCAACAAAGCACTTGCCTTTGCTAGACGCTTTTCAGGCACCTGCTAAAAGCATTCTTGTTTAGGCAAGCATACCTAGAAGCTTAGGAAGTTGAAGAAATTTTCATCTCTTTTAATATTTTAGCTTTTGTATGTTTTAAAGTAGGATTGTTGATTTTTCTTGATTTTACTGCTGTGGTGGTTTTTTTGTTTTGGTAAACCACTTTGCAGGCTTTTTAAAATAAATTTTATTAAATAAAGAAGCAATACATAGAACTTAGAATAGAAATATATAGGAAAATATATATCCCCCCCCCCCATTTTCTTTATTTTCCCTTCTCCTGCTGCTGCTGCTGCTGCTCCTCCTCCTCGTGTTCCTCACCTGAAGGAAAAGCCAAAGAACCACCATTAACATTGGTGCCTGGTATGTGCAACCATATGCTGTATTTTTATTCTTTTTGGCAAGAAAATGGGCACACAAGGAGGCAGCAAACCTTTGTGCCCTTCAGAGGCACATGCGCAGTCTGCTACTGGTCTCTGGTCTCCTGCGCATGGGGTGGGCGTGGGGGGGAGGCCACCCCTTCCACGCAGCGAAGGCGACCCTGGCATGGCTACCAGCTGCCCACAAAGGCGCAGTGAACTGGGCTCCAGACTGTGGTGGGACTCCCCTAAGCCCCAGCCAACATGACCAGCGCTCATCATGGATGATGGGACTTGAAACCCATTGGGAGGGAGGGCCATGTGAAGGCAGGATTCGCAAAAATACCTCTGGCTTGCGGCTCCTGGAGTGTTGCTGGCAACGCCTGGAGTTTCTCTTCAAGCTCCTGGAGCTTCACACGGAATACTTGAGCTTCCTTAAATACTGTTTCAGCTGCATGCCACACCTTAGCCAAAATCGCTGCTATCACTGAGAAAAAGAAGGGAGCATCTGTGCATGTCATTCCGGTCAAGTTGCACCAAAGTGGGACTTGTTCATCTGAGCTCCACAGGCTGGTTCTTTTAATTGTTTGACTGGGGTTGTTTGTTGGTTTTTCTTTAATTTGGGGCAAGGCCTTTATATGTGCCCTTTCAATCCCCAAGAGCCAGCACTGTAAATCAGTTTTAAGGGAGTCTTACAACCACAGCTGCCGCCACCCCCCACCCCCCAACATCATCAGCAGTTACACATACAGGTTTTTAAAACTTATTTAATATCTTTTTAAAAAAGTTAACCTTGTAATTCCTAAATCATTTTAAACACGTTGAAATACTTTCTAAAATTCTGCTTTTTAACATTTATGTAAATGATGTAATAAAGGAACCCAAATGGCCAGATATTTCCCTGTTTCAGTTTTATCCCATAATGTATCCATTTTGCTACATGCCAACGATACGGTGTTGTTAGCACAAACGCAAGTGGGTATGAGGCGATTTCTAAAGAACTTTGGGAGACTGTGTCGTAACAAAGATTTGAATACAAATTATTCCAAGACAAAAGCCGTAGTATTGGGGGTACAGCCCAGGAAGCAGAAATGGCTCCTAAATGGACAAGCCATTGAACAAGCCAGGCATTTCAACTTCAGTGGTACCTCTGGTTGCGAACGGGATCCGTTCCGGAGCCCCGTTCGCATCATGAGCAGAACGCAACCCGCGTCTGCACGTGTGTGGGTCGCGATTTGCCGCTTCTGCGCATGCGCGTGACGTCATTCTGAGTGTCTGCACATGCGCGAGCAGCGAAACCTGGAAGTAACCCGTTCTGTTACTTCCGGGTCGCCGCAGGACGCAACCTGAAAAGGCGAAACCTGAACCGAGCGGAACAAGAGGTATGACTGTATTTGAGGATTTGCTTCTCTGATAGGAGTACTGGGTCTCATCAGATGACAGCCTCGGCCTTGAAGGCATCAAGATCTGCACAAGCAATCCTTAGCTTTACCAGAACTGAAGGCGGCAATGGGATTGCCCCTGCTCCGAGAAGATATACAGTGGAACCTCGGAAGTCAAACGGAATCCATTCCAGAAGTCCGTTTGACTTCCTAAACGTTCGGAAACCAAGGCGCGGCTTCCGATTGGCTGCGGGAGCTTCCTGCACTCAATCCGAAGCCGCGGAAGCCCCGTCGGACATTTGGGCTCCAAAGAACATTCACAAACCGGAACACTCACTTCCGGGTTTGTGCCGTTTGGGAGCCAAAACATTCGCGTCGCAAGGCGTTTGGGATCCAAGGTACGACTGTATTGGTAAGGCGCCCCCACAGGTAACATGGGGGGGGGGGAGAATGATAGGAGGGGATCGGGAGAGACAGGGAAGCCCGGAGGGAACGCCCCACCTAGCCCATCTCCGACCCCTAGCCAATATCACCAGCGGCTGGAGCAAAAGAGCAGAGGAACCGCGCACCGGGGACCGGCTGGGGGAAAGAAGAACGCGGCGTGGATCCTCCCCTGCCAGTGCAGGGGGGCACAGCAAAAACCATGCTTTATTTTATTTAGTTTATTTTCAGTCCATTTCTTATCAGTATTTTAAAGCCCTATGAACCCAGGTAGGTGGCCTGAACGATTGGAGCCCATTTCCTGGAACCGCCACCTCAGCCCTGATCTAGGGACCCGACACCAAGCCCTGGGGGTCCCACAGGAGAATTCAAACTGCCCCTTTTTCTTGTTCCCTTCTCTCTCTCTCTCTCTCTCTCTCTCTCTCTCTCTCCTCCTTCTTCTTTAGTTATATAAACAACCCTCCCATTTTTATTAATACATTATTACTCATTATTCATCCATTTCTATTCACGTCTTACTCATTTACTCATTTTCATTATGATTACTCATTTTTCTCTTTTTTTAAAAAAAAGTTTTTAAAAATTTCTCATTAAAGAATTCTATATATATATCTACTTTTCCATCCCCACTCCCCCCTTTTTCTATTTACTTATTACAATGTTTTTTTTCTTTTCCTTCTCTTTTCTGAACAAACAAACAAACAATTTTCAGTAGGATTTTTTGTGTTTTCTTTTTCTTTCTTTCTTCTTTTTCTCTCTATCTCTCTTCTCTCTTCCTTATCTTTTCTTTTCCATCATGTCTTTTGTCTGACACTGTAACTTGAACCACCACAGCGACTTCTGATTTTTAAATAGAATTCCATTAGCCTTTACATTTTTAACTTTTGACTCTTATCTGCAAACTCCCAACCCCACCACCCCACCTTAACACTGGGAGGGCCATGTCCCCGGAATTTGTGAAGACAGGATTCTCAAAAATACCTCTTGCTTGCGGCTCCTGGAGTATTGCTGGCAACGGCTGGAGTTTTTCTACAGGCTCCTGGACCTTCATACGCAATGCTTGATCATCCTTAAGTACTGTATCCGCCCCCGTCTTAGGGCTATTGGGTGCCTTCTTCAGTATTTCAACATCCTGGAGAGGACAGACACTTCCTGCTAGACATTTACTCCAGACATTTACACAAGGCACAGAGGCACTGGTTGAAGAAGTTGGGAATGAGCAGACAGTGCTATTGCTGAGAAGGAGCTCCACCCCAGGGTGCTAAAAGCTCTTTCCCTAGCCTGCAGGTGCCAGAAGGCCAAGCGCTGGTGTTGCAGTGGTGGTACTTCAGAGGAGTAGGAGAAGAGGCTGCTCTGGATTCTGGGTATATAAATGGCCTTGCCTGAAGCTGTGGATTGTGCTCTGCATTAGCAGAGAGGCTCTACTTAGTTGCAAATGAAGCACATTTCAGTTTGTAGCAGGAACCCCCCACCCCAATCATTCAGTTTGTACAAACTTCACACACTCACACTCACACACTACATATGCCACACTTCTGTTATAAATTCATAGAAAAATCAACCATACATCGGATTTGCACTGTTCCATTTTTATTTTACTCCATATGACAAGGACTATCAAAGGGGGGTGGCTTGGTTCTGGTCAGCCATAATCTCTTCACCATCCCAGCACATCCACAAGAGCCCTGCCCAGTTGCTATGCCAACCCTGATGGTCCTAGACAGAAGACAATCAAGATCACAAAGAACTTGCATATGGGAGTGGATTCAGCATGGACTGAAACAAAGGACAATGATCAGATCTTCCCTCTGGGGGCAGGAAACTGCCAACTCCCCTTTGTCTCCTGGAAGTGACTCATGGGCAGGGGGGAAGGAGGAACCAGCCAGGTGACAGGACACTCAGGTTACCACCTCAACCCCTCCTTTCTGTAATGTATGCATGATGTCAACCCCTCCTTTCTGTAATGTATGCATGATGTTTCTGGGGGTGGGCTTGACCTAGAGGATGGGAATTTCAAAAGTTTTTATAAGGTCTTGCACACCATCTTTCTGGGTCTTTTCCTCTCTCCTGCAAGTGAGGGGAACACCCTGTTGCAACAGTTCAATAAAGGCCAAGCCTACAGGCTGCTGTTTTGCTCCAAGTTATCCTGGTTGGTGTCTTTGTTTTTGTCCAAGGGAGCCCTCGGATTTTTCCGGTAACAAGTTATTATAATAACCGGTGTTTCCATGCATGCTTGTTCAGGAACTCTGAACTAGACAGCCGCTGTTTTAAACTGGCCCTTTTTCTGGCAGGTTAAACGATTAAAGTTGACTTGATTAACTTCATCAACCAACTACCCTTCTAAGCAACCAGAGCAATTACAAATAAAAGGCTCTCCAACTGTGCACTATCCCTATCTGCAAGCAAGCTCTACCACAAAGTGGGGGGGGGACAGGGGATCCCCTCTGCTGTGCTTTGCCTCAATGCCCCAAAGAGAAGCCGTCCAGCTGGAGAAAAGGGGGGAGGGGTGTACGCCACAGGAACAGCCAAGAACGCTGTTTTTTGCTCAGCAATGAGGCGTTAAAGCAGACAGACCTTCCTCTGGGTCTGCTCTCTCGGGTCGGGCTCTCCCTCTCCTCAGCGGCGGCGGCTGTAGCAAGGTCGGGGCACCCCCCCAGCCAGCGGATTGGCTGGCTGGAATGTCCCCGGATTTAATTAATGTCCCTGGATGTAGTCGGGACCTCCGATGCTGCTTGCTGCCATGGCGTCAGCCATGTTGCAGCGCTGGAAGTCCCCAGGCGTAAATCCGGGGACATTCCGGGGACAAATTGCTGAATCCGGGGACTCTCCCTGGCAACCGGGGACGCCTGGTAAGCCTCCTTCTGGCCTTACCTTAGCAGCAAGTGCAGCTTGTCCTGGATCACCGTGGATCCCTTCAGCTGCCATCAAGCTCCCAGGTGTGGATCTGTTGTCCTGACCTGATTTTTAAATAGAATTCCATTAGTCTTTACATTTTAAACTTTTGACTCTTATCTGCAAACTCGCAGCCCCACCTCCCCACCTTAACACTGGGAGGGCCATGTCCCCGGAATTTGTGAAGACAGGATTCTCAAAAATACCTCTGGCTTGCGGCTCCTGGAGTGTTGCTGGCAACGCCTGGAGTTTCTCTTCAAGCTCCCAGAGCTTCACAAGGAATGTTTGAGTTTCCTTAAATACTGTTTCAGCTCCTTGCCACACCCCAGCCAAAAGAGCTGCTATCACTGAGAAAAAGAAGGGAGCATCTGTGCATGTCATTCCGGTCAAGTTGCACCAAAGTGGGACTTGTTCATCTGAGCTCCACAGGCTGGTTCTTCTAATTGTTTGACTGGGGTTGTTTGTTGGTTTTTCTTTAATTTGGGGCCAGCACTGTAAATCAGTTTTAAGGGAGTCTTACAACCACAGCTGCCGCCACCCCCAACCCCCCAACATCATCAGCAGTTACACATACAGGTTTTTAAAACTTATTTAATATCTTTTTAAAAAAGTTAACCTTGTAATTCCTAAATCATTTTAAACACGTTGAAATACTTTCTAAAATTCTGCTTTTTAACATTTATGTAAATGATGTAATAAAGGAACCCAAATGGCCAGATATTTCCCTGTTTCAGTTTTATCCCATAATGTATCCATTTTGCTACATGCCAACGATACGGTGTTGTTAGCACAAACGCAAGTGGGTATGAGGCGATTACTAAAGAACTTTGGGAGACTGTGTCGTAACAAAGATTTGAATACAAATTATTCCAAGACAAAAGCCGTAGTATTGGGGGTACAGCCCAGGAAGCGGAAATGGCTCCTAAATGGAGAAGCCATTGAACAAGCCAGGCATTTCAACTTCAGTGGTACCTCTGGTTGCGAACGGGATCCGTTCCGGAGCCCCGTTCCCATCATGAGCAGAACGCAACCCGCGTCTGCACGTGTGTGGGTCGCGATTTGCCGCTTCTGCGCATGCGCGTGACGTCATTCTGAGCGTCTGCACATGCGCGAGCAGCGGAACCTGGAAGTAACCCGTTCCGTTACTTCCGGGTCGCCGCAGGACGCAACCTGAAAAGGCGTAACCTGAACCGAGCGGAACAAGAGGTATGACTGTATTTGAGGATTTGCTTCTCTGATAGGAGTACTGGGTCTCATCAGATGACAGCCTCGGCCTTGAAGGCATCAAGATCTGCACAAGCAATCCTTAGCTTTACCAGAACTGAAGGCGGCAATGGGATTGCCCCTGCTCCGAGAAGATATACAGTGGAACCTCGGAAGTCAAACGGAATCCATTCCAGAAGTCCATTTGACTTCCTAAACATTCGGAAACCAAGGCGCGGCTTCCGATTGGCTGCGGGAGCTTCCTGCACTCAATCCGAAGCCGCGGAAGCCCCATCGGACATTTGGGCTCCAAAGAACATTCACAAACCGGAACACTCACTTCCGGGTTTGTGCCGTTTGGGAGCCAAAACATTCGCGTCGCAAGGCGTTTGGGATCCAAGGTACGACTGTATTGGTAAGGCGCCCCCACAGGTAACATGGGGGGGGGGAGGAGAATGATAGGAGGGGATCGGGAGAGACAGGGAAGCCCGGAGGGAACGCCCCACCTAGCCCATCTCCGACCCCAAGCCAATATCACCAGCGGCTGGAGCAAAAGAGCAGAGGAACCGCGCACCGGGGACCGGCTGGGGGAAAGAAGAACGCGGCGTGGACCCCCCCCTGCCAGTGCAGGGGGGCACAGCAAAAACCATGCTTTATGTTATTTAGTTTATTTTCAGTCCATTTCTTATCCGTATTTTAAAGCCCTATGAACCCAGGTAGGTGGCCTGAACCATTGGAGCCCATTTCCTGGAACCGCCACCTCAGCCCTGATCTAGGGACCCGACACCAAGCCCTGGGGGTCCCACAGGAGAATTCAAACTGCCCCTTTTTCTTGTTCCCTTCTCTCTCTCTCTCTCTCTCTCTCCTCCTCCTCCTTCTTCTTTAGGTATATAAACAACCCTCCCATTTTTATTAATACATTATTATTCATTATTCATCCATTTTTATTCACTTCTTACTCATTTACTCATTTTCATTATTATTACTCATTTTTCTCTTTTTTAAAAAAAGGTTTTTTTAATTTCTCATTAAAGAATTCTATATATATATCTACTTTTCCATCCCCACCCCCCCCCCTTTCTCAAATTACCTCTTGCTTGCGGCTCCTGGAGTATTGCAGGGAATGGCTGGAGGTTTTCTACAGGCTCCTGGACCTTCATACGCAATGCTTGATCATCCTTAAGTACTGTTTCCGCCCCCGTCTTAGGGCTATTGGGCGCCTTCTTCAGTATTTCAACATCCTGGAGAGGACAGACACTTCCTGCTAGACATTTACTCCAGACATTTACAGAAGGCACAGAGGCACTGGTTGAAGAAGTTGGGAATGAGCAGACAGTGCTATTGCTGAGAAGGAGCTCCACCCCAGGGTGCCAAAGAGCTCTTTCCCTAGCCTGCAGGTGCCAGAAGGCCAAGCGCTGGTGTTGCAGTGGTGGTACTTCAGAGGAGTAGGAGAAGAGGCTGCTCTGGATTCTGGGTATATAAATGGCCTTGCCTGAAGCTGTGGATTGTGCTCTGCATTAGCAGAGAGGCTCTACATAGTTGCAAATGAAGCACATTTCAGTTATTATAATAACCGGTGTTTCCATGCATGCTTGTTTAGGAACTCTGTGAACTAGACAGCCGCTGTTTTAAACTGGCCCTTTTTCTGGCAGGTTAAACGATTAAAATTGACTTGATTAACTTCATCCGCCAACTACCCTTCTAAGCAACCAGAGCAATTACAAATAAAAGGCTCTCCAACCGTGCACTATCCCTATCTGCAAGCAAGCTCTCCCACAAAGTGGGGGGGGGGGGACAGGGGATCCCCGCTGCTGTGCTTTGCCTCAACGCCCCAAAGACAAGCCGTCCAGCTGGAGAAAAGGGGGAGGGGTGTACGCCACAGGAACGGCCAAGAACGCTGTTTTTTGCTCAGCAATGAGGCGTTAAAGCAGACAGACCTTCCTCTGGGTCTGCTCTCTCAGGTCGGGCTCTCCCTCTCCTCAGTGGCGGCGGCTGTAGGAAGGTCGGGGGACCCCCCCAGCCAGCGGATTGGCTGGCTGGAATGTCCCCGGATTTAATTAATGTCCCCGGATGTAGTCGGGACCTCCGATGCTGCTTGCTGCCATGGCGTCAGCCATGTTGCAGCGCTGGAAGTCCCCAGGCGTAAATCCGGGGACATTCCGGGGACAAATTGCTGAATCCGGGGACTCTCCCTGGCAACCGGGGACACCTGGTAAGCC
Organism: Podarcis pityusensis; assembly: GCF_964106645.2. Taxonomy (NCBI): domain Eukaryota; kingdom Metazoa; phylum Chordata; class Lepidosauria; order Squamata; family Lacertidae; genus Podarcis; species Podarcis pityusensis. The sequence continues at coordinate 35,046,419 of NC_138045.1, read as the reverse complement.
TCCTTCTGGCCTTACCTGAGCAGCAAGTGCAGCTTGTCCTGGATCAACATGGATCCCTTCAGCTGCCATCAAGCTCCCAGGTGTGGATCTGTTGTCCTGACCTGATTTTTAAATAGAATTCCATTAGCCTTTACATTTTTAACT